>NW_006800092.1:669145-783990 GCF_000485575.1 Poecilia formosa | reverse complement strand
TATATATATATTTTCTTTTTTTTTTTTTTTTTAATCTAAGATCCTTATAGTAAAGTCAAGGTCTCTTTACCTTATTGTAAAGAGAGATTGATTTTCACACAATACATCCTGAACATAAATCCGCTTCTTTAGATTCTTAGCAGGAGAGCAGCCAGCAGGTATCCTGAGGTGACCAGATTCAGATTGCTCAGGGACGGATTAGCAAGTTAAAGCCAACTTAAAGTACTAATTAAGACTTGATGGGATTGGGAAGTCACTTCTGTAGTCAGCAATTACATTTGAGGAGGATTTTAATTTACTGTAATGAGGAGGAGGGAACGGGCCCAGACAACAGCCTCATACACTGAAAGCTGTATCTAAACAACAAATATTTATCAGTATAAACAGGAACGGAAAATTCCTAGGATTATTAGTATGTCAGTGTCAGTCAGGAGCAATCTGCAGAACCTCCACCCAAAAACAATCAAAGGAATTTGTTGGGGGGGTAAATCAACCTAGATTAGAAATATCATGATCTCACAGTATTTACACACACATTTCAAACTATATTAATTGATAAAATCATCCCTTTAAAGAAACACAGAAAAGCAACAACTCATCCTACTGCTGTTGGAATTACATAAAATATTGACCAGTGCTGTTGTTATATGTTAAACTGTAACATTCATGCTTAATTTGATTTTAACACAGACTCTAACAGGAAGTCTAGAAGAAAGCGTAGCCAGAAAATTGAAACAAAAAGCTGTCAAACTTCATAGTATTATTCCCATGTTTTTGAGCAGAATATCAATTCATGTCCATCGGCTGTTTATAAAACACCTCAAGAAATACAAGCTGGTTATTAATTAGGCTATCTGCCGGGGTGAAGCCTGCTGTCGGCAGCTTAAATTCACTAGCGTGCTTTAAGTGTGTCCAGTCCAGTCATGAAAATCACCATCCATCACTCTTATTTAGTAGCTTTAAAATTGTGTTAACTAAATAAGAGTGATGGATGGTGCTTTTCATGACTGGACTGGACACACGCCTTAATTTTTCTACCTTGTGAGGAAGACAAAAGTGCACAGCAACAGGTGGGGGAGGGGTTGTGTTGTAGCACTCTATGCCTATTGAGCCAGAGAAACCTCCAGTTATTGTGGAGCCATCAGTGGCCGCTCATTAAGACGTTACTGTATTAGAGAGAAGTTTTGAAACCATTGCTTTTAATCGTGCATAATGCCCAACTACATTTTAAGATACTGCTATTTATCTGTCAAGTACAGTTCATACTTATAAATGCAATACAAACACAAAATTAAAAACGACTTACTTGAGGGTACGGGAACATGCCAAGAGCCAACTGTGAGAAGAAGAACAATAATTACTAATAAAAGAGATCTAAAAACACCAAAAAACAAATTACAAAAACACTTCATGCAATTTCTATTTTCCTATGTGTGAAAAATCCCAACAGTGGAAAAAATGAATAACATCAAAATTATATAGCTCTTTATTAGGACACTCAAAAACACACATTCATAACAACTGGGCTGAATGTTGTGGCAAACACTGGCTATAATCTTTACATGGGAGCGTATGCTCCGGTATGTAACTTAATTGTACACCATTAAGCTTTAGATTAAACTGTATATTTAAATTTTATGCGCTCAAACAGCATTGTATTCCCACTTCTTGTATTCAGAAATGGACAGAGTGAGAGAACGTGGGTGCTGAAGCAAATGTACTAGCGGAGACTTCCAGCCTTCAAAGTAAGCTTAGTGCCCACCTGCTGGTAATACTTCTCGGTCAAACGTCAGCTATTACTTAATAACCTCCATGCAATCTCCCCCCTACCCTCCTCCCCCCCTCACCGGAACAACATAGACTAGCTGTTCTCAACGTGGGCGGTACCGCCCCCCCGGGGGGTGTTCAGAGGATGGCAGGGGGCGCTGGCGGAAATTTTTACAAAAAGGGGGGCGGTGAGATTCCTTTGGGGAGCGTTTAGTCGAAGGTAAACTTTACACCTTATATGCACAACAATACCAGGTTAGACTTTGAGCAACTTTCTAAAACTGTATTGTGTAACATTAAAACATGCTTGGCTGCAGCGGTATCGATGGCAGCTCTCCTTCTATTCAGTGTTTGTAGCTTCTTGGCGGAGCTCCGTTCTCCTGATACTTGTAGCTTCACCACATCAGTTCAGCGTTACACCGGCTGATGACGTTGCTGTGATTCACTTTGTCTGGTATTTTTGTACATATGTTTTGCCAGTTCTGTGATCATGTCAAAGCAGCAACTTATATTAAAAAGTGTTTTATTTCCGTTTGAAGGCTGCCCGCTTCCATGGAAGGACAACAGAAAATCGCTCTTATAAACATGTAATTACTAAAATCACGATACCCTCACTGTGTATCCCTCTGAAAAATGAACCCATTTAAATAAAGAAATCCCTCCACAATAGAGAGTGTTCATTTTATAGCGTTAACACCGGTGCTGTAAGTGGTCCAGTATGAAACGGGTGTGATAGAACAACGGTACAACAGCACTTTTAAATTTCAATAATCAGAATACCGAAATTGTTTCTGTTGTTTTAAAAGGTTTATGTCAATCTGGCTTTTCCCCATCGATATGTTTCCCGACCGCCCTGCACGTTAGGGAGTAAAAAAAACAAAACAAAAAAAAACAAACAAAACTGACGCGCACATTGTGTAAAACTCTGAAACAGGAGAAGCGGGACATAAACGGAGCGACGAGCTAGATGTGAATTATGGCATAAAAACAGAGAATCCGACGCTAAACAGTGAAAAATCAACACATGATGTGAAACACATGACGATTAGGTGGCGCAGCAGGTGATGAGTGAAGATTACTGATGGTGAGCGTCAATAAATGATAAAGTAAATCTAGCAACAGGAAAGAACTAAAGTGGACATAGCAATAAACCAAGAGAGGATAATACTAATCAGAGGAAACTAAATGGGAATGAATGAAGAAGAAAATGCAAGAATAAACTAAAAAGCTAAAGTAAATACAGAGGAATAAACTGGTATGGCAAGACCTTTCGGGCAATACTTAATACAGAGGACTGTATGGCAAGAATAAACAGACACTATTTCCAGATAAAAGGTAAAATAATATTGTTGAAGTGCCATGGGTTTGTTGAGACCATATCTAGTACTGAGAATAAATATATCTTACAGATCATAACAGTAAAGAACTTATCACTTATTTATGTTTTTAATTAGATTTGATATATTTATTCCTTCAATATTATTTTTCATGTCAGTGTTATTGTCATGAGGCTAATGACTCCATGACACTTTCAATTTAACTCATTAGGATTTGATTAAGAACCAGATTTGTTCTTTGTAAACAAAGAACAAATCTGTTCATAGTAAAACTATGAACAGATAGTAAAACTATGAATCTATAACTCAATAGACAGGTCTATATGAAGATATAATCCATGTTTCTGTCTCATATTTGTATGGCATTAAAAGGACCTGGAACTTTGTTTCTCCACTGAAAGCTCTGGTTTGCACAATAAATGTCATGTGGGTGAAATTTTATGGATGATACTCTGATGTCCCATTCTCCTGAAGGCAGCACAGAGCTGCACCACCAGAAACCGACAGAAACACTGAAGAGAAGAAGAGCTATGATTAATGTAGTTACAGTTCTATCCATGTTTTAATGTTGCAGAGCTCAGACGTTTTGCAAATAGATCAAAGTAGCCTACAAATTCTTTGGTGGGGGGCGGTGAGGGACCTGAATAAGGGCTAGGTGGGTGCTGGCCCAAAAATGATTGAGAAACACTGACATAGACAGATAAAGAACAGGAGGACAACGCAGTCAACGCCTTGCATAATAAAACGTGTACTTGTACTATTTTAAGTGACACGTTGTTTGACACGTCGCCGCCTTTTGAACATTTTGAAGAGGTGGGTGCTTTTCATCTGAAGGTGCTCCCAACATTTTCTTCTTTTTATCATAAATAGATGGAGAAGTGGCTTAAAGATTGACCCAAACTGAGTGAAACTGAAGGTCATTTCCTTTAATTTGCTTAATGCATTCATCGGTAGCAAGCAACGAAGAGATGGGTCATCTTCATCACACGGATTATGTGTTAATAATCTCAACAGGAGTGCATCATACTGAGCTCATCCATTTTTGTTAGAGTGACTGAATTAAACATTATTGACAAACAAAGGTGAGACAGGGGCATGAATCATTTGTTGCATGGCAGAGAGGCAACTGCAGACAGAAACGGATGGAAAATCAATAGTGCAAATGGGAAGACAGGAGAACGGGGAAGTCTAGTTGTTAAGCTGAAATGTTAGACAGCAGTGCGTCCCTCAAACATGATCAACAATGTGTAGAGTGATGGAAAAAAGATGACCGTGCACAGACACACACATAATAGTTGATATTACGTTTCAGCTGTAGATGTATAAAGCTACAAAAGGTTCTTAGGGAATTTCTGGACATCAAAAGGAATAAGCCCAGATTTTACTCAAAGAAAAGGTTGGTATATCTACGGAAAATACGTTACAGCAATATCTTGACTAGAGCAACCAGACTTAATCCCAGTGCAATGAGTGCAGCTATGCTATTCCACATAGAGGTACGGAGGCCAGCGTCCTGCATGAACTCCTCCAACGCAGGAAATTTCTAGAACACCAAACTACCGAGTCCCAAGAAACAAGACTATTGAAGCAAAACATTTGGTCCTGCTGACTAGTGAAATGAAATAACTTTATGTTAATATTACTATAATATTTTTTATGAATGTTTAATATGCAAATATGACATTGCAGAATCAGAATCAAATTTTCCATCTGATTCATATAAATTCCCTTCATGTTCATAAAAGGTTTGAAAATTTCTGAAAACTCCCACCTTACTTTACATTTGATATTTTTCTCCTTGCTAATTTTTTCACATTCCTTTCTGTGTGAAATATAAAAGGAAAAGCTTGATGTCTAAAAAAATGTATAAATAAAATAGTATACCTCCATGAAAGAGATGCCCACACTCCAGACATCAGCATGGATCCCATACTGCTCTCCTGATATCCTTTCAGGCTGTCGAGATAAAACAAGTTAGCTTATTCTACAAACAAACCAAAAAAAAAAAATAATTATGTATGTATCGAAAATCAAAGTGCAAAATTTTACCTTCAGATACAATAAAAAGTAGAAAACTTACTGCCATGTATGCGTTGGTTCCCACATAGGTTTTTGCTATAGAATTTACCAGCTGCAGAAGGAAAGAAAAGACTCCTTCACATCAAGTAACTAAGCTTCAAATTATAATAGTTAAACACAAATAACACTAAAAGGTTTTACAATTTACGACGTCAGAAAGAGAACAGCAGCTATGGTTGATTTGCATTCCCTAAATCTACTGTCATGTAAGGGGGGGGTGCACTCAGACCTCAAACAAGAGACGATGGCATCAGAGTGTGTATGTCATCAGTGACACAACCCTGATAATGACTGTCTGCTCCCATATGGCTTTTTTTTTTTTCTTAACGTCCTACTGAATGTGAGGCAAGGATGAAGGGTCTACATGCATAAAAGACAAGTAAACAAAAAAAAAAAAGAACAAAAAGAGGGGTGGGACACATGTGTTCACCTTTAGGAAGCCAAGGAAGTGAAGGTTATGAATGAAGGACCAATTTTCCAAAGAAGGGAAAACTGTTTGCGTGCCAGGATGCTGAAAGGGAAAACCGAGTCCACGGCTCTGGGTGTTTTGGGGACGGTGAAGGTCTGTCCCTGATGATTACATTACAAAACACAGTTTGTTTTGTAATGCACACACGCACGCGCACACACGCACACACACGCACGCGCACACACGCACACACACGCACGCACACACACACATGATGACAAGGCTATTGTCTGCTGCCTACGCTTTCCCCTCCAATCTACTGCATACATATCAATGCGGCTCAGCGTTGTGTGTGTGTCATAATTATAGCAAGTGATTTTTTTTTATTTTTTTTTTCAGAGGACGCAGAACAATGGAAAGGGGGGCGCTAATGTGAGAAGATGACCCTGGGGATGGCTCTGATGTCTTGAGTGTAGAATGAATGCTGTGATTGACAAGCTGACCACGCGCACACACACACTATGAATGCACAGGGCTGCGGCGGCGCAGCTCCACTCTACAGCTTCCTCGCATTCCCATCCTGCATTCTTTCATTCGCTCCAACACAAACAAATCAGAGTACCTGTGTGCTGACACCAAAGTCACACAGCTTGACTTGTCCTCGGGTGTTCACCAGCATATTGGAAGGCTTGACATCTGTGGAGACAAACTGCTTGATAAGAACTGCGACATCAGCACTCTGCTGCTTGTCTTTATCAACTCTGCCCTGTTTTTTCTTTTTTCTTTTTAATAACGCAGCAACCTTACTCACCTCTGTGAAGTATCTTCAGGCTCCACAAATATGTCAGGCCTTTTACAACCTGGGGACACGAGGTCGGGGAAAACGGAGAGATTATGACTTTAAACAGATAAAAATCTGAAACTCGGTTTCATTCCGTTCTTAATCGGTCAAATGAAAAAAAAAAAACACACGAGCAGAACTCGATAGTAACACAATGCCAGACTCGTATCAGAGTAACAAAAAAGAAAAAAAAGTGGCTGTTTATTTAGAAATCAGCTGTCAGAGTCGAAGCAGGTCAACACGCTGTTTACAGCTGCGCTCGCGGCCGATTATTTTCCTACGAATACATGAACTTGATCTCTGACTCATTTCTGTTAGTCCTTTAATTTCTCCAGGTGGTGCTAAAATAATTTTCCTCTGAAAGCTGTGATTAACTCCTGTTTTCCGCAGCTGGTATTGTGATTCACTAGCCCTGCCGGTTGTTGAACAGTTTGAAGGACATTTACTGGTGTAACGTTGTGGCTCCTGCTCTCAGGTGGTGGAAAAGTAGGCCGGCTCTCTTACAGAACCAGTTAAGAGCCGGGTCTAGAACCAGCCCTGGTTATGACCTGAAACATCTTTGGTTGAACCAAACCAATCTGGTCGTCTCACAGTAAAAGATGAGCACCAGAGTTTTCAAACAGGTGGAGGTTTTTGTTAGAAAACACAACATTTAAACCCAACCACTCGTGTGTGTTAAAGTGCTTACATACAAATACATTCATAATATCAACTAACCTTTGTAGAAATGTTAATTAAATAAAGCACAGAGGTCTGCTTTGATTGGAGAAACAACATAAACATGACAAGTTAGAATATTTCACACCATTTTTGTTTCAAAATAGAAAAAAAACTATGGTTTGGGTTATCATTTAACAAATATTAAATATGGAAGAAGCCAACATGTTGCACCTCATCTGCGTGTGGTTTATGGGAATAAATCACCTGCTTTATCCCAATGTGATATTATATAAATTTGTTTGGATGACAATACGATGTTTGCCCTTATCACAAAGCATGTCATGATAAGATTTCTATTCACTTAAATTCACAATTTATTTTTCATTTGCATCTACTTCGACTCCCACAACTGACTGATTTTCTTTCAAAGCTTTCACAGGCATCAGACATAAACATTTAAAAATGTAAAAATAAACATCTTAAAATTGAAGATATAGATACTTAACATTTTGCACCAATGTAAATTGATAATTAATAATGTAATATATATATATATATTTTTTGATGTATTGTTACACGTATTATTACTGCGGTTAATGCTACTTTGATACACATCATACAGAGTTTAGGCTTGAAAGACGTGGAAATATCAAAAACATCCTTTGAATTAGAATCGATTTTAAATCTCTCTCAGAGAGTAAACACTGTGAAATAATCTGAAGTTGTGGCTTAAGAAAACAGGGTTGGTTAAAATTACAAAGCTCTGCCTCCTCTCCCGTAGTGGAAGTGTTCACAACCGATGGCCACGTAAGACAGAAGACTCGGAGGAAAACCTCCCAGATTCACATCGTGCAAACTTGAAGCGGTGAATTGATTAAAAAAAGATTTGCACTGCTGTGGCAAAAGGGAAACTATGTTGGAAGTTAAGACTCTCAAATGCAATCATCATTTTATCTAAGCTTGGAAATTAGTCACACAATTAAACAACGAATAAAGGAACTAATGAAATATGCCTGGAAAAGATAACATGAATGTGAATCGAGTGAGACAGAAAGGTTTTTAAAGATGCGTGGTTCGTGTAAACTGTCCCCACTACCTGACAGATCCTCTTTTGACAGCTAAATGGGTGTTTAACTATTATTCATTTTCAAATGTTTTTCCACCACTTTGCGGTGATTTCTTCATTTACACAATATGCAAGCCACTTCCAAAGCTTTTGTTATCCACCGCTGATATGCCACATAAAGAGATGAATGAAATTAACGAAACACAAAACTGTCTTGAAAGGTTGTGGTGCAAGAGCAACAACTGGCAACCTCCCCGGGTGCTTTTCTTTCAGTGATAATTAACAACTGTGGCAGTAGAAAGGAGGGAAAGCTGTGAAACAGAATTAGCACTGATTAAATAGCTGTCACTGTTTGATTACGGACAAAGTTAAAGGGGAAGCAACACAAAAGAGGAGCCGGAGCCGGAGGGAGGGTAATGAGTGTGGAAAAGAGCCGTGCATTAATCGGCTTCAAGGCCGTCTCCGTCAAAAAGCTGGCTTTAACAGGGCTTTATAAGAACATATGAGAGAAAAGGATCCGACACGCACACCACCCTTTCTCCAACTCTACTAAAAATAAATGCTTGATCTGACAATCAGGCTCAGAAACTTACTGCCACAGCGATCCTTCCCAGAACGTGCTCCGGTATTCTTTTATAGACGTCCAAAGATCCACCTGCATGGGGAAAAACAAAGATGTTTGTAGGCCTGGGTTTAACCCGTGTAATATGACTGAATGCTACATTTCCTCTAAGGAAACTAAGGAAAATCATAGTAAAAAACATGTACAATTTGAGTGAGGAGGAAAATGCCTTGGCTTAAGATTTTGTTTAAAGGTAAATATCAGTTTAGTTTGAATTTCACTTCAAAATTGTTTATTTTTCATAAAAAGTAGTTCCAGAATCATAAGGAAAACTCCAATTTCAACACGACTGTGACGTCAAACTACATGATGATTTTTGCTATAGTCCATCTTCTATAATGCAAATAACTGATCCTAGCATAATGTTTACTTTTACTAGTAACTCAGGTTAAGAAAAGTTCCATGAAGTAGTCAGAAGTTACAGACTTTACTGACGCACTGCTGAATGTGTGAAACATGGGAATCGTTGCATTAACACGCACTTAGACAAACACACGCCTAGGAACCACACTGTCCCCGATCTCACACCAGTGCATACATCTCCAAATGCACTTCAGTCAAGATTTATCACGCCCTTGTAGCTTTTAGCGCACAGCCATGCTAAGCAGCTCACAGCGATCAGGCGATCCTTTGATCTGCAGAAGTGTAAATGGATACTCAGCGGAGAGACGGAGCTGGGCTCTTCCCTCAAGTCTCTTCTGCGTAGCTGTAGGCAGTGAGGGAGAAAGCAACGTAGCAGAAAAACTCACCATCCATAAATTCTGTGCATATGGAAATCCTGTTCTCCACAAAGAAGGCACTGAAGAAAGTGATGATGTAGGGCGAATCGCACTGCAAATAAAGAAGACGCTGAATAATTAAGGAAAACTCAAAGCATTTTGATTTATTTATAAAGTCGGAAAAGTGGTTGCTATCTTGCTAGCGCAAACAAAACTTCCTTTCTTTGCTACTGTAAAGCATTTTGATTTCTACTGTGTTTATCCTTTCAAATTTTTAGAAGGGATTTTCTTGAGTTGTGTCTAATAATGGCGACAGTGTTTGTAGTACATCCTAAGGGAGAAATAACAGATCAAAATATAGATACATAATGCCGGAGGCTTTCTCAATTTAAAAAATCAGCCAACAGTATTCTCAAACTCCCTTTTGATTTAGTCACTGAAAGATAAACCATTTGCATATACTTCTGTATTTAAGGACTCTTGCCAATATTTATCAGCAGCTAAATACGACTCCACTGATGGGACCTAATAAATCTACCATTTTACCAGGTAGATTTTCCTTCACCATTTAGCCAAAATACTGGGTCGTCCCTCCAAATTATTGAATGCAGCTATGCTAATCATCCTACATGTCCAGCGTTGTGTAAAATCCAGCATCTTGGCACCAAGCCTGCTTCTGCAGACATTTTTTGAAAGAACGGTTTGCTCCCAGGAGCAGAGCTGAGTAAATAAGAGCATGAAAAAAGTCCTGTTGTGGAATATTCTCACAAGTAAATCTGGGGGTATTAAAACACAGTAGAAGGGATTGGACTGAGTGTGGAGGTCACCTCCAAACTTCACCAGGCCTTTTACCACCAAGAAAACTTTATTTTTTCTTTTTGCTAGGAATTGATTGTGAATAACAAATTATGCACTGAGATGGGCTCTAAGGCAAACACTTTGAGGCCTCTTTATGACAAATAAGCGGAAACCCTTTAGAGAACCTGCAGCATATCCTGATTTAGTATCAAAAGTAGCCACACACCGCCGCAGTAACATGTTTCAGCTTTTACATGACTTTGTGTCATGATATTCATCATAACTGATGTTTTAGAAACCGAATATTGCATAAAATATAAATGACGTGTGTTATTTTTGGAGTGCTGCTTAGAAACCAAATGAAGTGGAAGCAGGAGCCCTTTAACATGAAATGGATTAAATGGTCAAAAAGATTCAGGAGGAGGAAAAACGAATCGTTTTTGCTGAAGAGGAACAGATGAGAGCTGGAGACACCAACCTTGTAGAGAATTTCCAGTTCTGACATGATTTGCTTCTGTAACTCCACTGTAATATCCAGAGGAATAACCTGTACTCACACGTTACAAAAAAACAGAGAAAGGAGAAAGTAGAGTTTATTAAACCAAGCACAAAAATGCAATGGAAAGACACGGTAAAGGAGTCAATACAATCAGAGAAATTCTCACCTTGACAGCTAAAACACGCTTGCTAAGAACATGGTACGCTCTAGAGGAGAAAAAAACAAAACAAATGGGCAAATATATTCAAATCATAATCTTAAAAACGCCCTTCCTTGCCTTTCAATGTCATTTTTAACTGTATGAAATTAAAAGAACTGTACATACAATTATTTCTTTATCTTTAGAAAGGTCATGGTCAGTCTTTAGAACCAGCTACGATTCTGTTCACTCTTGATTTAAACACAGATAAGTTCAGTTTTTCCTTTCTATTGCACAAAAGACATGCCAAGGTCTTCGCAAACAAATCTCCACCTACTTTCAGGCTTTCATTAACGTTCTGGACAGGGAACTGTAGCAATCACTACTTTATTTGTCTAAGAATATCGTACTCACTGTAATTAACAAGTGAAATAACGTTCCAAAAAACCGCAAAACTAATTTCCTTATTAAATACAGTAAACATAGATTTTTTTTTTCTGTTGTTCAAATCAGCAATGACTAAATGATTAAAACCAGATCAAGGCAACCCTTTCTCTCCAGACTTGAGTCTAGAGTTGCAGGTAAAGCTGCAGTCGCCGACCGGCCCCCTAATGATTTAATTAGCGAACACCTTAGCAGCATGCATCGGCTTTAGTTACCGGCCTTGGAGGTCGGTTTACAGTGGCCCCGACAATACCTCAAGAGCTCTTAACATACAGTCCTCAAGGACGAACACTGTACGTCAGCTGTCGGGTGATGAAGTGGAGGTGGGTTCGGCGTACGTCACGCGGGTCGGTTGATTTGCAGGTTTAAGACATGCGATCCTTACCCAACAACATGCAGTGGGCCCTCTGTGAGTATGCCACGAAGTGTGTTTAATGTGTCCAACTTTGGGGTGTCAAATTGCTGTTGCGGCACTCGCTCCTAAACTGGCCCAGAACTTTAATTAATGGCAACTATTAGGGCTGAGTTAGGTATTAACAAACAGGGCAAACGCCTACTGTGGCTATCCTGTGCAGCCAGGATGGTAACTAAGGTGTGACAGAAAAACACCTTTCTAATAAAACAAAACAAAAATGGATGATCATTCCTCATGCAGCCTAATCAAAAAGATGGAAATGAAAAGGCTGCATAATGATAAACTTAAACATTTCCTGACTTATGTGGGATGTTTAATTTCCTAGAAAGAATGTTGATCGTACGCCTCATCGTGGAAGAAAGCTGATGGCCCCGTTTTCATTTTGATCTCTCTGTCCTCCTGTTAGCTACAATCAATAGCACTTAAGCATGACAGCTGCTTCTTAATTAAAAAGAGGATGTTAATTGACGCAGGACTGCAGGGGTACACATGTTATGTACCGACTTAGCCGTGTGTATGAGTGATTCAGAGCAGAATTACTGCAACACCAAATGACTTGTGGTCGTGACAGAGAAGCCTCCAAATGCCAAGCAGAGGAGTGACACAGCAAAATAACACATAGGCAGCAATTTCAGTTTATTTAGAGTCGTAAAAAAAAAAAGAAAAAAAAGAGATGGTTCAAAAACAGATACACTGAGATGGAAACTGTAGATATAAATCCCACATAAAATAGTGAAAAAGGTCAAAGTTAGAACAAAAAGTACATCGGGGCTGTAAAAGAGGTCGTGACGACTGCTTGGTCAAAGCTTTATTCTCAGGCTGGCCTTGACCACCCCAGGGCCCAGCATCCTCGTATGAGTTACAGTGACAGGCCTGTGACAGCGGGAGGCTAGGGGACAAGGTTACATGGGCACCCCCACCGTCACTTCCCCCCGATCTGACCCTAGTAAATGTGCCCCATTGCCTGGATCTTATTTACACTCCAGCTTGCTCTGTAATAAAAGCTCCATCATGCAGTATTCACAGAGCCTCTCATGATGCTTCTAAACTTGGGGCTGTGGGTTACGGACAAAAGCCTTTTTGGATCAGGGCTAGCAGACATGCATGTTCGGCTGGGTTACATAAATGACACTCTACCTGTGCTTCTCGCTGGCCATCCTGTCTGAAAACGTCATAAATTGGGTTCAAAGAAGCCTAAATACAAACATTCAGAAACTTATTAAGTTTTCTTCCCTCTCCGCAGGAACTAGAAGTGCTTAACCCTGTTGTCAAGACAACGACACGCAGATGATTTGTCCAACTCAGAACTTGGGATTCAGATTTTTCCAGAGTCAAACTCCCATTGGTGTCGGCTCTTTTCACCTCTGTTTGTACTGTTAAAGTTCAAATCTAGGACCAGGACTTTAACCCATTCGTTTCCGATTAATTAAGTATAGAGATTTTATATATATATAAAAATTCAGAGCCAGAACCTTTGAATTTACATGTTTCTTGTACACCTGTAAACCTGATGTAACGGCAACATCTGCAAACATCGGCCCGATGGAGGTTCATTCTTGCTTTGAAAAACTATCTGATTGGACGCTAGAAAAGACTATGTCGTGTGGAAGTTGTGCTAAGAGGAGCCTATCACTAACGCTATTCAAGCCTAAAATACAATCTCAATAGATTTTGGGAGGAAATTGGGTATTAGGTTTGTAAATACAAACACTTTTCTGAGCTATTTTAGTTCTTGTCCAACTTAGAAACACTTCTATCAAACTCAGCACTTTTCCAGACTTTAAACACACCCTTATTTAACTTTTGCTGTAAGTGCAAATGCGTCTGGATACGTAAGAGGCTTGTATTATTCTGAAGGTGTTTCACTTGAGCTGATTTAGATTTTGCTAACAGAGACCAAGACACAATCCTAGAATCTCACAACCATTAACCAAATAGGTTCAGCCCTTCAATACACACTCTAATCAATGAGGTGAAAAAACAAAATCAATGGAGAAAATGGGCTGCGATGCTAAAGAACCAGCTGTGGGTGTCTAAGTAGATGTCGCCAGAGTCACAGCCAGGCAAATGCGATCTTTTAATTGCCCCGCTGGATCCATGAGTCGTGTGTGTCCTTGCTGGAGTATTTATAAGCCGTAACGCCAGTCAGATTGGTGAACAGTGTGTAGTAAAAAGAGGGGGGGGAAAGGCAGACTTTGATGGATGAGCAGGGTCAACATGCGGCTGTGAAGAGCTGAAGTGTTGGTAACATTCAATCGAGTCGAAATGACTCCGGGTCATAAATAGGGTAGGAGGTTAATAGGTGGGGAGCCGTTTGTAGTTGTATTCACATGTGATGAACCCAATCGGAGCTGCACCAAACAGCAGAGACTGACAAGGATATAAGACCTTATAATGTCCGCCCACACCATAAATACTCCATGAAAACACGGCGGCTCTCTAACTGAACATTACTATAAAGCAGTGAGGCCTGCGATAACCTCTGGCTCACTGAACATCTTGTTCTGGATGGACTTTTGTTTGTCAACCAAATGAAAATCTATTTCATTTGTCAAACATTTTACTGCTGAAATTTAGCTCGACATAATTTCATTCACTTTGTTTCACTTACTTAATTATGAAGCACAAAAAAAAACAACAGTTTCACCAAAGGGTTTGTAAAGGTGGAATATAAGTACATGTAGCAAAATAAACCTGGTGAGTTTGGCCCCAAAACACAGCTAAGGATGATTAAATGTACCCTAATTAAATGATCAGTAGGTAATAGCTATTTTAAATGGAATTTGTTTTCTTCAAGTTAAACTTTACAACAAACTTCTAAATAAAGTACTCATTCGATATCAAGAGCCGCTTTATTAACTCCGTACTTTTTGTTAATCTTCTTCTTCCAACCATGTCAGTTTCAGCACCAATGCATATAGATTTTTACTGGACTAAATTGACCAGAGAATTTGTTGGGGTTGCATTATTGGCTTTCTTCAGTGCAGTGTAACCATTTCTGGTGCCAAACTGATGAACAATCCTATTCCCTTTTAACTATTAAAGGATGAAGCCTACCGAAACAATTTCAAAAGCAGCGAAAGAAGTTCGAACAGGCAAAAGACGTAAAACGAAAACAAAGGGGCGGTTCTGTGCCAGCGCCGAGACGGGAAAATTTACAGGTTTTGCTGAGGACGGTCTGAAGCAGAGCGCTCTGTCAAGTCAAGGTTAGTCTTAGCAGTGATCAATACTTCAATCTCAATAAAACAGCTCAATTGCGGAGAATTGATGGGGAATGGAAAGAAAAGGTGGGGAGAGAAAGATAGAAGAGCAACAGAAATGCCAACCTTGTCATAACGGAGCAGGACTGTAATACATTTGTCTACTGGATGGAGCTCTTTACGGTGGCGGGCAGAGTGCTACTCTCCAGACCGATTAAGTCAATGGCTGTCATACCTTATAGCCCCCAAATCAATATCGTATAGGTTTGCAACCTTCGAACCAGAATAAATAAGTGAAGATGGAGACACAAACCAGCCTGATAGATGTCACACCGACCACAGAGATGAATGACCAAACAGAGAATCAGAGGATGGAGGATTCTTCGCACAGCAACATGTTTTAGTATGGAAAAGTTCACATTTTAGCATAACTGAAACCATTTTAGCTGCTTGATCAGGTACTTCAATACATCTCAATCTACAGCAGGTAACTTTGTGCTTGTGATGCTGGTCATGTGTGTGAGCAATACTCACTTATAAACTGTGCCTCCGTTTCCATGGCCGAGTTGCTCCTGATAGTGGAGATCCTGGGCATTTATCTACAGGGCAGCAAACACATGTACGCAGGTTATGGCACCATAGGAGTGGGGAGGGTTGCGTTGTTTAGGAGAGATGGAGGGAGAGCATGCCCGTGTGAAGCAGAAGGGGCTACGCCGTTATTGGAAGCCATAAACAAGCCAGGCATCAGGTCAGCCCAAGTTCAGCGACACGCGGAGAGAAAACAGAGTAGCAGCAGGAGGGGATCAATACTACACTTGCTGTCCAATTTATAAAAGGATATTGGGTTTGGGTGAGAAAGGCAGAGACTTATGGTTGGTTTAAAGCTGCCTTTTTCTCTTTTGATCATTTAAGTTCATTTAAACTGAATTAAAAAGAAAAACAACAACATTATTTGTCTTTTCTTGCTTTTCTTTTAAAAAACATTTTTTAACTGGATCTAAAAGAAGCTTGGTAAAACAAGCATTAAAGCTTCAATTCTGATTTCTGGAAAATTTAGCTGAATATACCTGAAATTTATTAATCAAAAATCAAAAACAAAACAAAAAAAGACTGTTAAGACATAAACAAGCCACCAGCCAAAACATAATGATTTACTGCAAAAAAAAATTTATTCTGGCATTCACACCAAAGGTAATTCAACACATGCCTAAAAATATTTGCAAATTAACCAAAGCCCTAACTTTTCTAAGCATAAAAAAGGGGAACTACTCAGCAATTCATTTCTAAAGTTACACACTAGTTGTTTTTTGCTATTTAATGATGCCAAAACAACATTTATCCCTTTTAGTAACGTAAGTGGGACATAAAAATCTGAGGTGTTGGTCTCATTATCAAGGCAGGATACTATTTACATAATGTTGATGATGCAGTCTTGTGCTCAGTTCTTTCATTAAAGAATAGTTGCTTTTTTGCTTGAAATAAACTTTTGCATTTTGTATCTTAATTGTGGCATTTCTTTATATTGCTTTCTGTTTTCCTTCATTCCATATAATGGGAGTGTAAGAATGGTGTTCAACAGCAGTAATTGTCTGAGTAGAGGTGGGAGGCTCTGTTGATAATACACTGTAAGAGATCACAACGTGATGATGATCTGTCAAAGCAGATAGCTTATGGGATCGTCTTTAAAAGATATTCGATTCACTAAAGATCTACTGTATGTTCCCACTCAGAAACTATAATTTCCCTCATTTTCCTTTAGCTTCAAGCATTAACTTTTAAGCAGCTGAGATAAAATAGTTTCTGGGGGGTTTTTGTGGATGAATTGGCAGAAAAAACCAGGGAAAAGATGGTGACTGACTTAGGAAAATGAGTAAATAGACTACAACTACTACTACAAACATTAATAGTAAGAATAAATTTAGCTGTGATAATTATGATAAATTTGTAAATAATAATCATCATGCAAAAGTGTCATAGCTGCTTATTTTTCTAAAATACCCTTTTAATTTTTTGCAGCTAGAGTGCACTTTAATGATTTAGCATGCTTGTAGAGTTAAATAATGCGAACTGTGTTTTGACACATGTTGACAAAACTGTGGAAACTGAATAAATTATGTTTCTAAACATTATTTCACTTTGGCTCCACTGTTTTTCCTCACCAGATATTATTTTATTCATGTAGATTGTGAAAAAAATTGCCATGATATTTTCACCATGTTGCCCAACTAATGTCAGACAGCCAGTGAGAAATACATAGTTATAAATTAAGCTAAGCATGTCATTTGAATGCTGACATTGATTTAGGCCAAACTGTATCCAAATATTTTCTTTTTAATAGCTAAGAAAAAAAAGGATTCAGAATAATTTAAGCATGACTGCAAATGTTCAAGCATACTGTTCAAACAAGATCCTTGCTAAATTTAAACTCAATTTAATTGTGAGCAGAGAGGTGAAAGGAGAGAAAATAAATGGATAAAAGACGTGGAAGAGATGGGAGGCAACAAATCTATTAGTTCGTCGGTTTACAGAAGAAACCCGAGAGGCTGAGGTCTTAATTTTCTTCCTCGCAAGCAGACTAATACCTGACTATGAATGTGAGAATGAAAAATAGGTGCGCAGAAAGTTTTCTTTCGTCACAGTCTGAAAATTAGCTGTCAATGCTATATTGCGGAGCATATATATTTTTTGACGACTCACCTGCCCGTTCGTCAAGATTGTCTTCAACTCAGCAGATGACTTCTTCAAACTGGACAAAGGAAACCAAATGTTTCTCAACTTTTCTATCCTCCAAGCAGCTGCAGCTTAACCCATGAACTGTCACATCAGCTTCTTGGTGAGAAAAACTCACCTGTTGTTGGCTAAGGAGTCTGGGACAACCTGAGTGCAGTCGTTGGCTGGGCTGGGCCTCGTGTTAACCTGAAGGTGAGCAAACACAAATGTGACAAAAACAAACTAATACACGAAGAGAAAGACAAGCAGATGGAAACGCAGGTGGAAATGTTCATGAACGATAAAACGTGCAGTGTTTTCATGAGAAGAGAAGCAAGAAAAGAGGCGAAGAAAGGGAAAAATTAATGTACAGAAATGTGGCTTTACACTAGAGAAAATAAAACTGATTACAATAAATCGGCAAGTTAAGGTATTAAAATGTTATGCCTCACTGGGGACTTTATTCCCTACTTTCTATGTCTATCCAACTGTATCTGTTTATTCAAGAGCACTTCATAATCAGCCCAGATATAGATTAAAAAAGAAAAATCAAGAGATGAGACCCTGGAAAGGGAACACTAAAAATAACTCCTAAATTGAGGTCAAAAGACCAATGTGTTGGGCTCACAAAAGCTCGGGGATTCTCCCTTTAATTAGTGCCCAGGAAAACCTCATTTAAATGCCACACAAGGTTCCTCTTAGCCAATTACTTTTGTACTATAAAAAAGGGAAAACATCACCAAACGACTAAAGGTTTCTGGAGAACGACATCTTCTCAAAACAGACCCTTGACCTTAAAAAAAAAAAAAAAAAAAGGAAAAGAAAAGGAAAAACTGACACAGTTCAGTGGGTGTTACAAAAGCTCCTCTGAGGACGGGTTAAATAAAAACACTCTGTGTTTTAGTGGGGGTTGAGTTCGTCATTGAAATGCAGATGGATGTAATATGGATCATCGAGAGAGATGGAGGAGGTGTCAAGTCATTTAACCCATGATAATTAGCAGCGACTTTCAATGGCAACATATGCCGAACATAAAAAGGGGAAGGTCTGGGGAAAGGCCATTTGGGGGCTTGTAATGACAATTTCACGGTTGAACAATGACATCTTCTTATTGCCTGATTTTGCTCTAACCAACGCCTGATATTCCTCCTATCTTACGGATCACGATACTCTGGAGGGGAATCTGGATTTCTCAGGAACGCCGTTACGCTAAACGACTTTCCCGAGAATCCAGAGCGACTCAGGAGGAGAAAGTCGAGCCCTCTGACAGACGGAGCCGCGTATCTCCATACATAAACATGGAAAAAGGAGAATGAGTGAAAGAAAAGGAGAGCCTTGACTTCAATTGACATTTCAATAAGTGGAACACAGCATTACCAATCCATTTGACTCAACTTCCCGCCCTCCTCCTCCCCCCCACGCTCCCCGTGTAAGGCAGCCGAAACAATTATTGAGATGGGTACCTTCAGGCCATGTATGTTCCGGATCCCTGGAGTCTTGCCGGCTGAAACAGTAATTGGTTAGATTGTAGAACACATCACTGGACCATTTACAAATGTGTTGAAAAGGAATCAGTTCTTTATAAATAATAAAAAAAAAAAGAATAAGGTGATGAAATGACACAAGGGTTGGTCTGAGAATGAGAGTGACTGAGATATTGGGCTCCTGAGAGAGCTGGTGGTAGGTAAAGAAGAAAAAGAAGAAGAAAAAACAATCACAGAGTTGGAGCGGGGACATAAAGGAGAAACCGACTCTCGCAGAGTAAAAGAGACACAAAGAATGTTTTATCACTCCGCCCTTGAGGCCAGCGATCTTGTATGACTTTGAACTGGAAACTATAACGTGGTGTTGAAAAAGTAAGTACTGGAGAAGCAAGTGTGTTAAAACCACAGATAAGAGGAAGCTACACAATGCTGGAGATAAAAGCAAATTCTTGCAGAGCTAGATAATGTGGATGGATGTGTTGAGAAGAAAATGTGATCATTTCTCACTAAAAAAAGTGATTATTATGTTGATATATTGGCGAAAGTAAATTAGCATCTTTCTTATCCATCACTATGGTTTGGTTGTTTTTCAGTAACTGCTTGATCCTTCAGCTTTTGCATTGTGAATTTCTACACACAAAGAGGGATGAGGGAGTTTAACTACACATATCTCATAATCCATCTCAGAATCCCTGCAGGCAGATGGCCTCATATCAACATCTTCCTTTTTAAAACCGTTTCCAGCAGCATCCAGTGATCAGAAAAGCTGTATGATCCCTGATCCTCTGATATCAGGGATCACGAAGCGGGTGTGACACACAGTGTTTCAAGTAGGGTCCATTTCCTCTGTGGGGCAATATAAAAAGACGAACTGAGAACTAGTTAGTAAGCTAGCTAATAACTAAACTGGAAATATGGATTCACCACAAAACCTCAAAAGCAACTTGATCAACTCTAAGTTTTTATACCAACTTAAAAGGTTAATATAAAAATAAGTGAGATTATGGTATTTGAATGTTAAATGGACTCTGAAGAGATGTTGACACATCGTGGTTTTACTGTGTTTCTTCTATTTTAAATTAGGCATATGTGTGTATGCAGCTGTAGTTTTAAACATGGACCTCACATTTTGATTGGCTGTTGATCACAATGGACCAGACTCCAGTTCCTGATCAAAGCGGTTCTTTAGTCTGACCCACTGAGACAGCTCTAGTTTATTGGAGCCAGACTTGGCTGCTTGCAGCAGAGGAACCAAAGACCAGCTGATCTGACATCAGTTTAGCCAACTTGGTTGAAAAACTCATTCTACGATCTTTAGTATTTTGGCCACTATCCTTCATCTGGAGTGAAAATCAAATGCAATCGATCCAAAAGACTCAATAAGTGTGAATTTTACTGAGTAAAATTCACACTTTACTCAGTAGAGTGTGAATTCACAATAGCCAAAAAATATTACACTTTGCACAGTCCTTTACAACATTAATATTCCACACTGCATACCAAAGTAAAGATGTTATTTTCAATTCGAGCTGCACAATATGCTGAATCACAATCGTCACTGCGATATCGCAATGACCAGTTTAATGCATTATTGGGTAAGCTGTACAATTTTACATGCTAGGCATTACAAACCATCTTTTCTGTAATATTTGGGCCATTTAGATGGACCTTCCCTATTCTTTTTTGTCCATAACTGATAAGAATCAAACACCAGAAATGTCAAGGAGAGAGTAGAGGACATCATGAAGGTGGAAAACAGAAAGTAAAAAAGTTACATGTGTTAATCACAACCACTTCAATATTCCTCAAATATATCACAAAGTCATGATTCCCTAGATTGGTGCAGCTCTAATTTTGATCTGTTGTAAATTTCTGCACTTCTAATTTGAGCTGCAAAATGCAACTGAATCGCAGCTGCCATCGCAATATCGATGATTGCCTTAATAAAACGCTCGGTGGGTAACTATATAAATATATCTTCAACTTTTACATTTTATATTACAACCATTTACAAGCACATGTCAGTAAATTGGAATATACATTGCAATAATAACAATATTTAATGAGGTATTAAACACACTCTTCTTTAAGCTTTTAAATATTTAATCTTAAAAGTCATGTTTTCATTCACTGGAAGCAGAAAATCCATCATGATTAACAAAAATAAAGGCTTGAAAAACACATTCCAAGTGTTATGAACTTGCAACCGGATAAATAATGTGATATTGAACACCTTAGCTTTGAGCTGATGCTCGCATTGGACACTAATGACGTCGCTCAAAATGCTAACGGTCACACAGTGATGGAAAGACAGATGAGAAACAGAAGAAAGAAGAAAATTGGCAAATATTTCAATATTTATCAATATCGTGCCCATCGCAAGATTTTCTAATATCGTACAGCCCTATTTTGTTTCCACATTTGTTAAACCAGATGCAAAACTCATGGAAAGTGGTAGAAACACTGATATGACAAAACAGTAAGAGGAAAATTTGGCTCAATGGCAACTTCTACCCTCACCTCGACGTTAAACAGCAAAATCCCTGTGGCGTGTTTTCCAAATATCTTGGAAGCCTTTTTCTAACCTAGTGTGATTGTAAATTAAGACTCTGTACCTCTTGGAAAAATCTGTAGCGGGTCTGGCATCAGTCCATTCATGCGCTGTTCATTCATTGTGTTGCAGTACTAAAATCAAGAAGAAGAAAAAAAATAACATATTTAAGAATAACACTGGCTTGACCATTAATGCACAAAAAGACAACTTAAACATCCTTGAATGTTTATTATAATTAGGTTAAAATTTGAGGAAAAGAGATGTTTTCCTAGCTAGGTTAGAATAAGTCCAAAGCATCTTCAAAAAAAAAAAAGTGAGCATGCTGTGCTGAAATCTGTTGCCGATGAGGTCCAATGCCCTGTGGGCTTGTTCTGAGGGAGTGTAGCATTAACCCTTTTCTCCTCCAGGTCAGCAGCTCACCAAACACTCATATCCTACAGGACTAACACGAGCAGACGCACTCTGGAGCCTCTCAGCTGCTTGCCAAGGCAATGCAATAATTGATGTTTCAGTTAAACAAACCATCTGTTAAAGTGTGAGCTTCTGCGCGTGGAAACATTTGTGTGTGGGTGGGTGTGCGTTTGAGTTTTCCTTTCAAGATTTCTATCCAAACGCCTAAAAATACCAAAAACAGCGCAATGTTTGTATGAAGAGGAAACCTACATGAGTTCATTGTGTTTAATTTTCTATCCAGGGTGAATAAAGGCAGTCGCCACAGCAATATGTAAATCTGCTCTCTCATTGTGAAGGAGGGAGGGAGGACGATGGGACCGGCTTGGATGGGAATGGATCAGAATGGCTACCCAAGTGGCACAGCTGTTATTAAAAGGCCTATTTATCACTGTCAGATCCCCTCCTCGCTCCTAGCCCTCTGCTTTTACCCTCCAGCACTTTCACTAGGCCACATCTGAACAATACGGCCTAATACCAAAAAAAGAAGAAGAAGAAGAGGAAGAAGAAGAAGAAGGGAAAAAAAAATGCAATGTGTGTTGAGGTTGTGGAAGCAGATCGGGCTTCGTGTACCTTTAATTTTCCGCTCAGCTGGCTTATTGATTAAAGCCGCAATTACCACCTAATCTTTAGTAGGTGTGTTATTAAAAGACACTCTCCATTGTTGGCCAATAACTAAACAGTGTCCGAACTCAAACGGTATCGCTAAGCCTTAAGGGACACACGAGAGAAGTGTGGGTCTCATCATCATTAGCCGAGTAAGGGGGAAACGGGAGTAAAAACGATGGAATTAGAGTCACTACCTCCAGGGGGGTGCCGCATGAGGAGTGGATGGTGAGGCAGGAGGGGTCACATGTTTTATTTTAGCGCCTGACATAGACCAGCCTTTAACTTTGAATAGGGGCGTCTGTCTTTCAAGGTGTCGAACAATGATTAGAGATGCCTGGAAGTCGAGCCGGTCTCACAGGAGCATGTAGCAGCAATCAATGTTTGCAAAGAAGTGGAAGACTTTTTAGAACAGACGCCCTCTGCACACTCCCGTTAATTAACTTGTGAATTTGATCATTAATTTGAGCAACCAGAAGTGTCGTTTTTTCTTTCTTTTTCTTTTTTTTGGCAAGCAGAGATCTTGGGGAAGGGAAAAAAAAGAAAAAATGATTTTGAAAATGTTTAAAAGTAATTATATATATATTTTTCCAAATCAGAAGTATCCAGACAGAAACACCTGCATTCACAACATGACAGACTAAATGAATTACCCCCACCTCTGACCCAACATGCTGTTTCCTGTAATTCCTATTAATTTCAAATAATGGCTGTCTGCTCACCTGGAATTAATAACATTGAAGTCAAAATCCACTGGGATATCTGCGGAGGGCCAAGTGGCAACCACAGCAAACAACCACAAACGGAAATAAAAAATGCATTTAAAGTACATGTACTTGAGTGGTTTAAATTATATTCCAGTGTGTTCGGTATTTTCCAGGTGATCAGCAGCTTTTTGTACATCGGGCGGTCCCATGAGTGGAAAGCCATTACAGAACTCTTGGATTCATTTGGCAAAAATTCATGAACAAATGAGTTTTTAAATGTGTGGCCACAGAAGTGCAGCGTGAATACATAATATTTGTGATCGGTAGAAAGTTTGGAGGTCAGGGTCGTACATCACGTTCAGCCACGTCACATCTGTATAAAGCACTAAGTGTATGAAAAAATGCTCAGAATGTGATTGGCACTGATAAATAAAAAGAGAAAGAAAATATATGCAAAGTTCCTACATGTTTATGTTGTAAGCCAAAATTTTTTCCGACTTAAATCTCTCAAAAGTTCTAAGTCCCTTTTTGGCTACATTTTATAAATGTAGAGCAAATATTCACGCTTTGCTAGAACTTTAAATATGGAATGTGTGACTACAATATTGGGATGGATGTATGGATGTGGATGGAGAAACATACTGCAATGATGTTTAAAATATATACATATGAAGCAAAGCATATATGTAGATATAAAAAATAACTTCAGAGAGATTTGACTTCCTAAATTGACACTTTGAAATTGAGTTCTGTGTCTTTAAGAAGCTCCTGCTCTTTCCAAGACTCCGCCTTCAGCATGTCATCACAACAGTGCTCCTCCATTATGTTGTCTACAGCCTTTCTTAGGAGTATTGAACTGAAAAGTAGTTTGTAAAAAGTTAATTTTTCATAATACCCAGCTCAGGTTTGGGCAAAGTATTTCTTAATGAATTAATTGAATTTCTAAAAAATCAGCTGCCAATAAAATTGTGCAAACTTTTTGCTGTCTTTTAGTTAGGAGGCCTTTTCTTCCCAAATGTAAGGAACCTTTCACACCTAATGTAATGTGAATAGATCAGAAAAGTTATAATTTATGTCCATTTGGAAGAAACTAGGTACACTATTAGATGACGAGTTGAGAAATTTTGGTCAATCAGGAATCAATATGTATCCTACATCAAAATGTGCAGTTTACTACCATTTCTGATTGTCCAGATTGTTTGAATACTCAGTTCTTAAATTATGTTAAGTCTCTGTTTTGATTGGTGGATAAAATACATATAACAGGACACACCACACATAGGACAAAACAGCAGAAGTACCGCGCTGATGGCATCAACTAAAACATGATTGTGGCTTAGGTCAATACTTTCTCCGTCTCCTTATAACATCTGCCTCTTTTCCTGTCTAATCACATTGCTACCCTGTGCTACATAATGATTAAAAAGCAACCATAAGTGATAAAAATGGCCAAAAAAACAAGGAGTGTAAATTGTGCCTGTGGCAGTAGCAGCATCATTGTGAGCTGATGGGGGGTAAAAGACATCCACAGATGAAAGTAGATTTTGAACAATTCTGCAGCCCAGGGGGGCTGCTCTTTAATGAGGCAAAACTTTAACTACTGAATAATAAATAATAAAAATTGACAGTTCATTTAGCTTTCAGTGTACCTCATACAGAAACTCATTACATGCCATTACTCTTACTGTCCGTGGCATGATCAGTAACTATGGTGGAATAGAAAAATACACTGAATTAGACGGCATCGCTGAGAGGGTAGCTGTGTTATTGTGGAAGAGAGCATTTCTGCTGCCTACAACTTTGTTTTTAAAGACGGTTTTTACCAAACTACTTGAGTGGCAGCTGTGTTATATTTGTTTCAAGTTTCCAGCTCATAGATGTTAACTCAGAGATTATGGAAAAAGTCAAATTTATTCATATGATCGATTATTTGTCTGTCCTTAAAATACTTTCTAGCAAACATGTCACTTTGCACACTAGACATGGAGAGTTATTAAAGTCAGTTGAATCTGATCGTTTGTCTTTAGGGACAAACATGAATTGGATGGTTTGATATTTCACCTACATGGTGCACAGATATAACAACAATTAATTAAATGTTGTTTTGATGTATTTTCATTAATGTACTCACATATGACAACATAGCTTTGAGTTCTTCGTCACTTCTTACAGTAATTCTGTCTCCCACCTCATCTTCATCTAAACACAAAAGGGAAACACAAACAGAGAACAGTGAGTGATAGATTATAAGGCTAAGTATATTAAATTAAGCGCAGTAAAAATTGAGCCTCCACATACACACTTTGAGAGCTGATGATTATATGCAATGACTACCGCCTGCTCATATTGTTCCCTGAGGAACTGATGCAACATGACAGTTATGGCAGTCAAAATGATAATTAGAACATCAATGGAAAAAGAGGATAATATGGAAAAGTAAATCTTATCTTATGCGCCAGACTGAATTAATTATTATGAATGTGTTTTCTTTACAGAACCATGAAGAGAAATAAATAGATAAATATGCTATGGGTATGAAACGGATGTAGGTGCACTGCTGCGGTATTATGTGATCTGCTGAATGGACTTTCTGAACTTAGACAGATCGTCTTTCTGCTGTTTTATCAAGTTAATAAATGTCTGAGGAAAGTTTTAGATCAACATTTGACATACTGTCTGTATACCTGTTTGTGTTCATCATGCTGACTTTGGGCAACATTCTGCTTTTTTTTTTTTTTTAATCTATTTACAGATTTAAATGTGAATGCAAATTAACCAAACTCTTACAAACTCATACATAATATTTGCAGTTAATACATGCATATGTTGTAACAATGCCTGTATTGATCAAATTCTGAGTACTGAGTTCACATTTTTATCCTTAGGATAGAATAAAAATGCATGCTTTTCATTAAGTTATATAGTAATTCTGCACACTACGACTGGTTCCCTTCTCATTTAATTTACACAAATTCTTCTACAGTAAAACAACACAAGGTTCCGTATTTAAATATACAGATCTGAAGTTTATTGCTTTGGATACAGAGACCTGCCATTGTTCAATAATAAAAGCAGTCCTCAACAGTACAACTTGCTAAATAATTATGCACACAGTGTATTTTGTAAAAGTACAAATTAGCTGGACTCTTTTGCTGGTGTTGTTCTGCCACTCAGTGAGAGTCTGTCAGCACACTAACACTGTTAATGTATGTAAGAACTGATACCGATCCAAAACCATTATAAAACAAAAAAATAGCAATGTCACAGTAATATTCATACTGTTCGATACAGCAAGACAATAGACTTCAATGTCATTTGGTTTTCCTAACCTCTTCACAAACATGAATCTCATTTAGTGACAGATAGTTAAGCATCATGCATAGGCAGAAATATAGAAATCTGAGCTATCAAATAAACTCGAATAATTTTATGATAGTTATCTACACAGGCTGTTTCCAGAATGGAATGTTTTAGTCCTATTTGTAGTTTCCAATAGTACAAATAGAAAGAGGAACTTACATTCAAACGCCGTGACAGTGGCTTCAGGCATCACGTCTCTGATTGCGACCTAAAATGTTTGGCAGAGTGAATTACAAAGATTTTAACTAGAATAGCAGCGACTTATTATATAATGACACCTCCTGAGATTTTACAAGTCTAGAGAAAAATAAATGTACAAGAACTCGATACGCTCATATAGAACAGATATAGGTGTGTTTGGGTCTGGATTCAAATGACATAAATGTAGAGAAACTGTGATATCTATTAGCTGACTCACCAGCAAGTCGTTGAAGTTCAACACAGATGGATAGTCCACAGACGAGTCCATGTCCCCTAAAGGTGTCTTTATACGGATTACTATCGGCTCGGTGTCCATTTCCACAGGATGATTTAAAATGAGCATAAAAACGGAAGCATGAACCTCATAATCCTCCTCGGTTGTCAGGAAGCTAGCGAGCTAATTTCCTGCAGTGCTTCTCCCCAATTAAAGTGACGTGAAAATGTAAAAGACGGAGCTGACTCACGAATGTCGCGACATATCGCCTGGAAACCCTCAGACTGGAAACTAAATATGTTTTTCTTTTGGGCTCCGAAGTAAACTTTTATGTAAGAACACAGGATATGTTTTGCTAGGCAGCTAATTTTAAGGAAACAGCACGTACAGCGTTTCCGAATCAACATCCGCTCAGGGAATTTCAAAATAAGAGACGCATTTGGAATATCTAAACTTTCTGAAGTTCTCTAAGGTTTTTTAAATTAACAACATAGCTCAAATTTACCTTATCTTCAGTTTGAGATAATTAAAAGAATGTTTTGAATAATTAACCTTTTTATTCTTAAAAATACATTATTGGGAATAAATATATTACATTTCACCTCGGTTTTGGAGTTTTTAAATTAATAATTTCTGAAGTTACACATTGTACCTGAGTAAGAAACACACTGTAGCGCAGCAGTGTTAAACCGCTTTGTATGATGATCTGTGTTGAATTTTCTGACTTAATAGTGTTCCTTTTGCATTTGGTTGTGACTCAAATGGCTCAAAGTTACTCTCTTCTTCTACTTATTTCTTCTTTAGTTTTTAATGGCAGCTTGCATCCAAAATGTTGCACTACTGTCATCTCTTGGGTCAATGGTTTGGTTAATTATGCAGTAATGTATTTTATCTTAATGGTATTACCCACTGTATGGTGTATCTCTAATTTATCTCCTGGTTGTTTATCTTCTGTCCGAAAAGCATACTTGTTAGATAAACTGGACAAACTAAATGGATAAAGAAGGGTGAAACGTTTTGGTCATAACTATAACAGATAAAAACTGTTATCATAAATAAACGGCAATTCTAAAGATGTTTGTGTTGCCTAAATGTTCCTGTTTATCCAGCTGATTGATCTTTTGATGCTAAAGGAGAAAAAATATTTGTAATAAATTCAACAAGCAAATCAAGATTTTTTTTTTCTTTTTGTAAAAATTTGATCCACACTGCCATGGTAAATGCAGTTGAAAACTGCACCAGTTTTTTGCTCCTTTTTCACATCATTAACACAGCATTTGTATTTAAAGGTTTCCACTTGGCATCAGTCGTTAGAGCTTAATTGAAAGTAAAACAAAGGAGCACTTAAAACTGTTGTTGATTACGGCCTTATGATTGAGGAGCAGCGGCTCCGTGCAGCTTTGATTGCACTTCTAACAACAAGGCATCGATCTTTGGACAAAGGGAAGTCTCATCTTGTGTTAATTTACAGCGCACTGATCCCAGATCTGATACCTGACTCTGTTGACCTGGGTTATGTGTAATGATAAGAACTTGTTAAAGCCTGCTCTTTCTCCCTATTCCTCCGATCTGGCAGCGATGTGCCACTTGAAATCGTATCCCTGGAGCTTGTGTGCTCTGCCAGCCACCATGGTAGGTTGGGTTTCAAGCAGGTTACAAAACAACCTTTCCCACCCCTTGGTTGGCCTGCGGATGAACTTTTCAACCAAATGTTTTCATCTCAAGAAACCCGAAAGGAAACATCCAAATTAACTATGGCGTGCACGGTTTCTGTCTACTTACCACAGACTCAAACAGACACACAAACGTTGCGGGTCTATCGACTCTTTCTGAACTAATGTCATCACTTATACCTGTACCAGCAGCTGGGCTAAAGACCCATTGATTTCCATGTAACGCCTGAAATTATTACTTTGTCTAATTGTTACAGGAGAGTAAAGGGGAAACAAGGCAGGGCCATCAAGCGTTCTGATTAATGCCTCCACCAGCAGTGCCCTCTGATGAAAAGCACAGGATCTATATGGCACTTTGTCAAACATACTCTCCCAGGGCTTGACGTTAGGTCCTTCTGCTTTAGGGGCCAGCCAGTACGAAGCGCAGTCAGCAATCCACATTATCAGAAATCAAACTCCTGACTTAGCTCGGAGGGGAAAGTGGAAAAGGAAGGCCAGCATTCGCTGTCTGGTAATTAAGAGCCATTTTATCAGAGCTCCTCCTTTGCTCCATGCTTTTTCCGCCCGTTGCTATTGACAAGCTGCTTAGCACAAAGTGAGTTCAGTTTGACTCTAAATATATGAGGCACACTTATTTAACTTTCTCAGCAAAGAGGGAAATGCAAGTAAACAAGACAGAAATAATGCTGTCCGGCAAGGCTGCCTCTTTCGCTGTATGTTATGTTTTGTTTATGGCCAGGTAGCGTGTGTGTGTGCGCGTGTGTGCGTGCGTGTGTGTGTGTGTGTGTGTGTGTGTGTGTGTGTGTGTGTGTGTGTGTGTGTGTGTGTGTGTGTGTGTGTGTGTGTGTGTGTGTGTGTTTGTGTGTGTGTGTCAGCTGCTTCTTACTTCCTGTCCCCACTTCTCCTGCAGATGGTTATTGTTTCATTGGTCTACATCATATGTATTGGTAGACTTGTTGTGCTTATTGATGAATGAACCACTGTCTTCTTCTTTCACTGTAATGCTACTATAGAAGATCTTGAAATGCTATTTGTCTGCTCATTCAAAACCGATCGTTGCCTCACATATTAAGTCCAGCCTGATAGATTTAACTATGATATTCCCTTTCACATCATTTGTAATTATTCAAGTAAGGTACCATGAAAAATCATTTGCCCCTGCAGATTCTTCTTGTTTGATTTTTTTGTTACACTGAACCAGATCTTCAAAGTAATTTCTGACAAAGATAACTTGAGTAAATAAGACCTCCATATTATAAATTATAATAACACTGATATGGAAGAATTCTGTTATGCTCTTCTTTTACACAAGAGACATAGATTTAAGTTCAGAGAAGGCCAATACAAAATCTTAATTGTGTTTTTTGAGACTTTACCTGTGTCACTAAGTGTTGCTTTTTGAGATATTTTCATGACTCGGACAGCTTTTTCACATCACTGTGAAAACGTTTGATCCCGTTTGCCTCCCAGGAACATTTAAATGTCTCTGGTTCGACAAAAGCGCAGGATTTGATGCAAGCGATGAAAGAAAATTGTGTCCCCGCCATCTGTCTGGGGCCACGTGACGTCCCAACTCAGATATCCAAGCCCTCAAGCTGAAATAGAGATGTGTCTCCTCATCCTTGAAGCCCGAAGCTGGTTGTTTATTGGTGCTGCCAGAGTCCACGCTCAGATCGATACCATCCACCTCAGATGGGCCTTCAAAACACGAGGCTCCAAATTGAGGTCAGGATACGTAGAGGGTTATGGCACTTCACTAGATATGAATTGCCTGAGCTGTTGCGATCATTTGTTATACGTTCCTTTAAAGTTCATCTCAAAAGTTGACCTGTGATGAAGCACGGGGAGTTTGCAAGTCGCCAAGAGTTATGAGGAAATGCTCCAATTCACGGACAAGTCGGGCCTGCGAGAAATGGATTGTGTGACTAACTCTCAGGTCTCTGAGCAGCATGCTTTCCTTGACGTTTCCAGTGTTTCAAATTCACCTCAAAGATGCCCTTTATGGCTCCATGTTGTTTCTAATAAAGAGGAAATATTGGTGCCGTCCTGACCTGCTCATAGGGGCCATAGAAAATTTATGAGGTGTGTCCCCTCCGTTGAGGCTGCTTTTGAACAAAGCTTGACATAAATAACACATCTCACCAGTTAACCTGAGCTCTATTGGTTCTGTTCTCATGTTGTGGTCAACTGACTTTAATACATGTAAGACATATATGCTTCTTATTTTATAGTATGTTTTCACAAACTCGCTCTGAACTATGAATCACGGAGAACGTCTCTCTTCAGAACGGAGCTCAGTTTTCGTGGGAACCCGGTTTTCAGCTTTTCTTGAAGTCTGATTCTGATTCGTTTGAAAATAAAGGAGATTGTTCTCATAAACACATGAAGGCAAATCTTTAAACTTCATCTAATTTTAGTAAGCTCAAAATAAAGAAAAGAAAATGAATATGAATGAATTGTTGTTGGTATATTTCCAGATGGGAAAAAAAAAAAATGTTTTTCGCTATGATGTAGTTGAAGAAGATAATTAAAAAAAAAATAAAAAAAACTGCTTGGCAGTGGATTGGCTCTTGACTGGTGGTTGTTGTAGACTCGGTCGCAGGATCAAATAATTTGTGGCACTTTAAGCTTGAGCTCGCAAAGATGGAAGAACGAAGCAAGAAACACTCCAAACATTCAGGACATTAGTGGGAAAAGCAACAGGAGGAGAACTGTGGAGAGAACAGTCTAGGCTACAAAAATCACAGGAGACGACGGGATCCAGTTGTGGAAAAAAAATTAAAGTGGAATAAAACTGATGGATCTGGCAAAGGGCTGACTAAACTGAGAGGTGTTATGTGCTGGGGAGGGTGATGACTGGAAGAAGCAGCAGGTTGAACTCATTACCAGAAGGAGGTTTGTGGACAGGAACAGTGGCTAAAGATGTCAGCTCCAAAATATCAAAGACTACACTCATAACAAACTGAATACAACACTAAAAGCAAAATCCAACCGGTCATGACATATATATTTATAAAAAAAACATATATTCACTTGATACTTGATATCTTTCCTACTGCAGGGTGAAGTTGTGCTGCAGTGCTGAACAGCATTTATATATCTTATTACTGTTTTCCTCCATGACAATGCTACACCTAACAGTTTTGTTAGCATCCACACTTAACATACGAATCCATAGTTTTTTTAGGCTGACAGTTTCTGTTGTGTTGTGTAAGAAACCGCAAAGTGCTTTATAGGGGGTGCATTAGCTTCAGATATGATTAAATAAAAAAAGAAAATTAAAAAGACACAAAACTAATTAAATTATGTAAATAATAATAAAATAAATAAATAGATTATTCATTACCTATAATATTTCTATTTCATTTCTCCTTAGTAACCACCAGGGGGACCTGCAGCCCTCGACACAATAATGGAAAAATTCAATTCGACTCCCAAAATGACAAGGTTCTGACTATCACTGCATGCAAGATGTTGACTACTAAGAGGTACTCCACATACATTTCTAGCAAGACTGAATTATTCCTTTAAGGTTCATGACCCGTATGCAACTTCCTGCGCATGCAAAAATATTTGTGGTTTTCCAAAAAAAAACAAAAAAAAAACACGGACCTCAGATCTGATTCCAGAAAAGTCCTTTTTGGTCATTCAGACTCTTCTCTGTTTCTAAGCCGTCATAAATCAATATTTCATATGACCGGCTCACTGACCAACGTGGTTCACAAAGAGTGAGAAGCACTGTCAAGTCAAAGTAAATGATCTAAAATATGCATGAACTTTGATGGAAATTACAACACTGGAAAAGCAAAAAAACAAACAAACAAACAAAAAAAAAAAAAACAGGCAACTAAGAATGAAAGTCCTACAAACTAAAAGTAACTAAAACACTCCAAACAGCATAACACTAACACTGTGACACATCCATATATGTGTGTGTGTGTGTGGGTGTGTGTGTGTGTGTGTGTGTGTGACTGTGACCAAGATGCATGACCTCTCTTCAACCACACATTGCTCCGGTGCAGTGTTTCAGGTGGCCTGTTTGTCAGCTGAAATATTCATCAAACAGATCAACGGAAAGTCTGGCTGACTTTTCAGCTGCGAGCAACATGTCAATAATTGATGGAGGATGAGGTAAATGACTTGATGACTGCGTGCTGATGTGTGTTGGGGTCCGTCTCCTGCTGTAAGCGATGCCTCTGACCTTTGCTGTGAGAAAGATCTCATTATGGTCGGCCTTTACATGACATATGTACGGCAATACAACAAAGCAAACAGTGAAAGTAGACAAGAAGTCGGACTTGTCGTTGAAGCGTTTTGTACTTTAGTTTTCTGAGTTGTCGTGTTTTATCTCAGGCTGATGCGGCAGGAATTTCCCGTGCATTAAATGTGAGTTCTCCTGGAAATAAAGAAAAAAACCCATAAAGATATTCTGGTGTGAATTTCTAAAATTGCAAATGTGTCACGGTCACACATAGCAGGTTGTGGCTGGTGAAGTAGGCCGTTATGACCTATCTGTGCTTGTTTTTTAATTCATGACAAACTACCTACCTGATACTGCAGTGAGTCAGTGGAAAGTTGTGCTGCAGGTGTGTGTTGGTTCCGCCTGTCAGACGAGATCGCTTGGGCTTTAAAATTTTTAACCTTCTGTTCGCTGTCTGACCTTCAGTTTGAAACGGTCAATACCGGCTATAAATCACTGCGATGGTTCCTGGAATGGTTCTGCATGCAGCACCTGAAGGATCCAGTGTGTTACCGTTGGCATGAAGAGTTGCACGTTTTCCTGTTTTTATGTGATTTTCTTTATTGAATTTGTACTCTGGGAAGTTTATATCAAAGTAGATTTGTTTGAAAAATGCAAGGGTAAAATGATCCCTAGATAAATTTGCAGAAATGTAAAAAATATGAAAGTTGCACGATTGTACGATGTTTATGTGGCATCGTACAAGTTATTTTTCAGCTTTTTAAAATGTACGACTTGATTATAAACTGTGAGGGTATTTTTCTTGTGATTTATTTAAATACTGTGCATATTAAATGAGTGATGAAAAATACAAAAGGATTTGATATAATAGAGACTGGAAAATGTTTGCATTTTAAGGCATTTCAGTCTAGAATTAGCAAACCTGGCCTTGAACTGCAAAAGAAAAAAAAAATTATCTGTTTTATATTTTTCAACAAGCGAAAGGTAGGTTGTTTTTGTCAAGCACCGTGTTTCATTTTCTAAGTATTTAATAACCTCAGCTGTTTAATCGAGCACTTAATACAGGCTTTGAGACATTTAATTTCTCGTGTTTGTTGAAGAGTCTTTGAAATGATCAAGGATACGTCAGAAAATTTCCCCTTTCTGTGAAAACACGCGAGTGTCTCTATCAGCCGCCGCTTTGGGTTTGATTGTTGTCTTCAAAATGTGTATGCATGAGTGTCTGCGTGAGTTTTTTTTTTTTTTCTTTTTCTGTGCACGCACATGTCCCCTACGCCTCATTGTGGGATGTAACAATGCCCCAGAAACACAACCTCCAGGGGTCTTACCTGAACGTGGCGGCCCCCAATTTTTCATTAAAAATTGCCATCCTGCAGCTGAGGCTTCGGTGCACCACAATGTGACAGAACGCTGGAAGGGCAAACATATGCGACCTGTACCCAACCTTCAAATGTGCCCCAGTAGATGGATGGATCTTTTGCTCCTCTCTATTTTTGCAAGTTTGAATGCAAATTAATGCAAACCATTTCCAAAGAATATTATAGGCCATTGTTGACGGCCATGCTGCGCATCCGCCTCCCTCCACCTCCCGCCTCTTGTTTAAGTATTGAAATCTCTGCAAATTAAAAGGAATATAAGATTTACAAGGCAACCGCTGAGACGTGTTTTTTTTTTTCCCTGTTCAACTTTTTGCCTTTTGTTAAATATGATAATAATGGTTCAACTAGTTTTGTTGTTTGCCTTGAGAAATATGTCAAGGTTTGCTTTAGTTGCCAAAATGTTGCTGTGAGACTGTCTATATCCAGCACAGTTGATGTCTCACATGTAATCTGAGGGGATCAGACCCGCTTAAGGGGAAAAAAATAAATAAATCCTGATTTAGACAGAACCAAACATCTCTGGTGAAATTTGGAAGCGGTGATGTAATTACAGGTCATAAGTTGAGCGCCTCAGTGCCACAGCAGCTGTAGTGAAAGCTGAGCCTGTCAAACACCCTGATGTACATATAGACCGGCACAGTTCTCATTACAGTCACAAATCCGAGCACCACCCGCTCAATGAGCAACCTAAAATCATATTTATTAATTTATTTGCAAAACTCATGTTTAATCGCATATGATGGTGATGATGATCCTGATAAAGTGTTGATATAAGGATTTTCAAGAAGTCTTTCCATAATATAGTATCTCCTGTTGGTAAAATATGTAACCAAGCAACAGAAAAACATACAAAAGAATGAAAAATTGATTGAAACCCCCATACCCAATTGGTGAAATAAATTAAATTAGGTCAAAACTGAATGTTCGCAGTTTAAACAGTGACCAATCTTGAATCGATTTGGACACATCCTCTTGAATCGATTTGGACACATTGAACCGCCCCACCAACCCCTCCCCATTTCGCACTTTCAAGTCATTTGTTATCACCTTGTGGTTGAGCTGTGCAATTGGCCGAGCTCTTCTAGGGTGAGAGGTCAAGCCTTTAAAAGGGAATTACTTCACTGACACAATAAGAGATGACATTTTATTTGACGTCTTACCACCACTTTGCTTCCTCTCCCACATCCAGACTTGCCCTGCATCCTAACTGCCCCCCTGGGAGCACCTCAGAGTGTGTGTGTATACATCGCTCTTTCTTTTTCACCTTAATTTTAGCTATTTGCATCATCTGCAGTGCTCTGATAAAGTATTTGAGTCAGATTGTTTTTGTCTTGGCTTTTTTGTTTACATTTTAATGTTTTGAAAAAGTTAATAATACACCAAAGATACCCTAGAATGCAAACAGTTTTCAAATGTCTTAACATATTTTGAGAATAAAAAGCAATTTAAACATATATGAAAAAATAAATGTCCATCTTGTTTACCGTGATTAGCTCCTGTTTAGAAAGCCGACTTGCATGCTACAAACCACATCCTGATTTCTATCTGACCTGCAGAATCAACATATAATTTAAATACATTTCATAGCAACATGAAATAGGCTAAAATATCTCAAAAGCAACACATCAAGCCTCACTCTCTAAAAATATTCAAGAACAGATGAGAAGCAAAGCTATCTGTCAGTCTGGGACGGGTTACTGAGCCTTCGCTGGCGCTCTTGAACTCCTCAGAACTTTTATCCACAAATGGAGAAAACACTGAACAGAGTTAACCCTCCCCATGTGCACCTGTTCCACCAAAGTTACTCCAAGAGTACTTCGATGACCCATCCAGGAAGATGCCAAGGAATACAGAACGTCTAAAACCCTGCTGACCTCACTTCATTCAGTTCAATTTGTTGCTTTATTCCACAATAAGAAAGGGACTTGGTAAAAAAAGAAAAAAAAAAGAAAAAAAAGGGTTCACAGGACCAAACACGGCTTATCAATAATCTAACAAAACATACCAGCGCGACATTTTGAACGATTTCCAAAATAATTAGACAAGCAAGCAAACTAAGAAAAAAAAGTGACAGCAATGTAGGTTTTATCTTTCCATTACTTCATTTTACAGATACAACAATGATAAACGTTTTCAGCATTCAGTTCAGAACATGATTAAAAAGAACATTCTTGACTGACTAATCTTTAAAAAATGTGATATTCATTTTATTAGCTCCTTTTCATTTGTGTTTGTGTTGCACAAATAAAATATATTTAAGACGAGACCTTTAAATGCAACCTCACTTTGGTTGTGCAGAAGGACAAAGGTTCAAAGCAAACCAGCAAGTCTTCAAACAAACAAAAAATAGATAGTAAATCTAACCAGAAAAGAGTCCATAGTTAAAAACCAAGTAGTCCAACATTCCTCAAAGATGATGTAAGTTGTTTAAAGAGTGTCAGCATGTCCCTGAAAAACTAATAATGTCCAGCCTTTTTGTCTTTACTCAGGTTTGTTTCATTGTGATGTTCTTAAAAAGTCAAATGTGACAAAAGAGCCAAATTTGACTAAATCAATGAGAAAGCCAATCCTTCACACAGAAGTGGGGTGAATAAAGTAACCACGTTGGAAGATGAGGCGTATTCTGTTGTGTATATTTATTTCAGCATCCCTGTCAAGTGTATTTAGCAGGAGCAGACCGCTGATGTGACTCAGGACTGGAGCAGAGGCTCTGTCTCTGCACTGTGTGTGACAGAGAGGGAGTGATTGACATCGGACATGCGCGTCACACACCCAGGGGAATCGGCAAAGGCCGTGCAGCCAGTCTGGCAGGTCATTATCAGTGTGTCACACGGCAGCATGACGGCTACTTCCTCTGAGACAAAACACACAGCGCACGCCGACTCCCTCCCCGACTCATCCAGGAATGCCTATCCAAGCCAATCAATCGGGCGATCAATTGGGGGCCAACTGGCAATCCCGGACAATCAATATAACCCTTGTTGCGTGGCTCCAGAAACGGCACAATGGCTGTGGCACTTAATTAAGTTGTTAATTGCTGCGTTAAGCTTTCTCAGGTACCCTCCCTGGACAGTAATTGAGAGTGGCTGGACAATTCAGCTATCGGCAGCAGTTTGCTAAATTTAATCAAAAAATCCAAGTAATGGAGAGGGCTGTAACACGAGGAGCCAAAGGACATGCAGGAGAAGAGATGTGGCCGCCTGCTGGATCCGAACACGGGTCGGTTGACAAATAAAAGGACACTGGTGCTAACGAGCGAGATGTTTATTGCACCGGATGAGGAGCTGAATGATGTGCTGAAATACCATGAAAAGAATCTCATTTACAAAGCTTGGAGTCTAAAACTGCATTCACAAAAGTTATCCCATCACAAAAGCCATCTGGTTTAAATTTACATTTAAAATTAAATTAGCAGTTCTTCTTTAAGCTAGCATTAGCACTGCAGCACAGCTAGATCCTACAGCAGGTCAGAAAAGTCAAAGATTTAAACTCGCGTATTATTTATTATTTCAGATTCTTACTACTTATTGTGGAATTCAATCGTACAATTAGTTGTTTTTACAGCAGTAGATGCTGTGGATTTTGGGAGATTATTGGCCTCTTGTGGCAGTGATTCATACTTTCCTGCTGCTGACTCATGTAAATGTACTGACCTTCACCGTATAGAAGTTTTGTTTTGAATGCTTTCACAAGGCTTTGCCTTCCATGCATAGAGTGTGAGAAAGACAACGACCAAGAAGGTAATCAAAAGTGATGCTTCGAGGTTTGACAGGTCGTTGCACTTATTTCCAGTCAATGATTTGACAACTGCAAGTGCAACTCAATAAATTAGAAAATCATTAGAAAGGTTATTTAATTCAGTGACTAAGTTTGAAAAGTTATATTTATATATTACGCAAAAGTATCAACAGAGAGTGGACAATTTAAGTATTTATTGCTGTTATGTTTGATAATAATGTTTCATTCCATATGTATTAAGCAAATAAATATGGAATAATTACATAAATACAGGGCTCTCATTTAGAGGCTTCTAATTATGATGTAATTACCAAGTAAGTTCCTATTAAGTAACAGTGTGCTACTATGTAATTAAAACTAATTTTATAGGGTAATTACAATCAAATTACTTTTAACAGTGATTAAACTACCCAATATTTACCACCAGTAAGTTGTGATATATTACCAGGTAAGTATTACAATGTAATTACCAAGTAAGTACCTATTAAGTTATTGTGTATTACTGTGAAATTAAAGTTAATTTTAGAGGGTAAATACAGTCAAATTACTGTCTAATAGTCCCTAAATTACCCAAGTTTTAGCAACAGCTTATGCAATGAATTGCCACATACTACAAAGTAAGAGCTGCTATTAAATTTAACCTGACAGTTAAAAGCTCTGACTTTAGACTCGATAAAACGCCATGGGCCAGCAGAAGATGACAGGACTCATCAAATCATTACAATATGGAGGCAGAGGTCTGAAAGCCATTCAGTGAGAAGTGCAAAGCATGGAAAACCAAAAAGTTGCCTTTGCGTCTTTATTTTGCCACCAAAGGTTACAGATTCCACAGAGGCTGAGCGTCTATGGGCGTCGCACCAACAACAAACATCCCTCCTGGGACATTTCTAAAAGCACAAGCAGTTCCTGCTCCACTACCACATTCAACTCATCAAAGGCGCTTGAATTGTACAATGTCAAACAGAGCTGCAAGCAGAAGGTCACAGGACAGGTCGGAGACAAAAGTCAAACAAAACTTTGATATATTCGTAAAATGTCTTGCACTCTTTAAAACGGCCATAAGTTCATTCCCAAAATATATCATTATTTCTAAGACCGACAGTGGGACCTGAATCACTAAATACATTTAATCCACAACTGGAAACTTTTCACTGCACCTCAAACATTGTAGATTCTGTTCCTCTCTGCTTCCTCCAGGTCCTCAGATGTTGATCTCCAAATGAAATGAAAACTTTACTAAGATGAGCAGCAGTCGAGTTCTTTCTCTCCTAAGCCCAGGTGATACACTTATGATGTTCCCTCTCATTCAGGAGTAGCTTAGCTTAATGGCTATGAATAGTGTAGCCCATATCCTGTAAAAGTCTGGTACAGCGGCCCTGAAGCGTCGACTCCAGTCACTGTCGATAGCTTGTGAATCTCTTAAAACTTTAAATGGGCTTCACAACCCAGTCAAGTATCCCATAGTTCTCATTGCTGGTTGTGCAACTTTTTCAACCAGACTCAACTTTCCACTAATATGCCTCAATAAAACTCTCTCTGCACTGCTAGCTTCTTTAGCGATTAGCTTACCTTCTTTGTAGAAGGCGTTAGTGATTGTCTGCACTGTTTGAACTGATTAACTTAAGTCATGTATATTTCTTTATAATATTAAGTCACTGTGATACACTTATCTTTCCTGAATATGATTCATTTCAATGGCATTTTGCTAATGTTTTGATAAAATTGGATTCTTTGTCTCATATTAGCTTTAGAAAGAGTCCAGATATAAAAAGTCAAGGCTAATACCTGAAGAGAGGCAATGTTGCAGATTGGCTGATTAATCTGTTGCATGAAAACCTTCATGTTCAGAAGTTTTAAAAAAAAGAGAGAGAGTCTTAGTCATGCTGTTCTATCACAAAACCTTTAAGCACCCCAGTAATTGCTCCAATATTAAAGCTCATCTGATCCTGTAGTCGCGACGACCATTAAAACAGCAAGACAGTATGATTTCAAACAAGTGGCTTTTACCTATTTAGCGTATTCTTTTCAAAATGGATCTAATTTAATAAAATATTGATGTTCGTGGGTGACGAAATCAAACAGCCAACCTCCCCCCGTGGGCCAGGCCTTTTATCCGTCTCTCCTCAACACGCGTTCACTCCGAGGGGGGTGATTACCAGAACTGCCTCCGAACAGCGTGGGCTTATGATGGGGAGCCAGACCACCGCTGGCTGGCACTTTTATGGTGTTATTAGCGCCCGTCTCCTCGCCTTTTGTTGCCTAATTCCACAGCTTTTAACACTCGGAGAGGAATTCAGATGGAATGGCGTCACCCCCTCCCACCCCCCATTTCAAGAAACGGATCCAGACGCAGCGGGCGTCGGCGCTCTCATCGTGCTTTGCTGGAAAATTAGAAAAGCACAGGCAGGAGCCAAAACTGCCGTATCAAATCATCATTACCGAGTAGACGCTTTGTGCCTTTTTTTTTTTTTTTTTTTGCCTTACGACATTGTGCAAATATTTCCACCGAGACCCCGGAAGTGTTGCACCGCTCTTCGGAGATTTGGTGAGAAGTGCTGGAGTGTAGTGGAGCAGGAAAAGTTTGGGTCTGCAGCGAGACGATGGGAAGCAACCACTGCTGCTCCAGGCCCTGTGAACAGGCTTGCCATTGATTAAAACAGCAAGGTGTGCAATAAAGCGCAAGGCAAAGTGTTGCCTTCCATATGGACCCCCGAACCCTCAGGCTCTGGCCACCAATTGGGCCTTCCTGTCTGCCGCTGTTTCCCCCCTTTTCTCCTTTCTCTGCTTCCCCTCGGTCCCCAGATGGCAGAAACAATTTTCCAGGCCTCTGTCTCTCGCCTCCGCAGCCCTCTCTGCAACCACAAAAAGGGTCCTGGCCGCGATTCAACCGTTTACTCCAGTAATTAACAGCACCCACACCACAACAACTACAGTCACCAGGCTGCTGCGCCACAGATATACTCTACACTCTGACACTTAGGAAAACGCGCGGCGTTAAACGCGTCACAGTGTGAACCTGAAGGAGAAACAATAGTGGGAAGGTGTGGAAAGCAAAATGGGAAAGGCACAGACTGAGAGGTGAGAACAAGATGCTGGCTCCATGGCAATGATTACCTCATAATTAGACGAGACAAAGCTTTCTGCCTATCTAATGGCACAACACTGTAATTAGTGCCCTGACAGAAAATCAAAGGCTACTTTGTAAGCAGCAGGAAAAATTAACATTTTAGACCCTGAAGCTGTATGTCCTGATTAGAAACATATTAAATCAATGCATTGCTAACTGCTGGACATAAATAAACCCCCCACTGAAGGGGGCTGTAATTGCGAGAGTAGAAAAAAGTGGGTTTCACTATCTCAAGGAAGTGGCATTAATGGTAATGGCTCCATCATGTGGGAAATAAACCATGCTTTCGCTACAAGATGACACATTCAGCAGTCATTTTTCCTTTCAAATCTGTTTCTCGGGTAAAGATTAAAGCTGATTTTATTTTATTATTTTAATGTTTTTTAATGAAGGCAGATGTGATGAATTGGAAATTCAAAACAAGAGCATCTGTTGTTGGAAATTCGGTTTCTTTTTTTTACTTTAGATTTGATTTGAATCTGAATTCATTGAACTGTATTATTATTGGATAATAATGGTTTAAACTTGGATGGATGGATGGATGGATGGATGGATGGATGGATGGATGGATGGATGGATGGATGGATGGATGGATGGATGGATGGAGATGTAGCTGATGGAATAACCTAGGGTGCGCAATGGAGTCAAATGACTTAATCTCTGTTAGACAAAATTAAATATTTGGGTTTATTTTGGTTCATCAGAACCAGAACTTCAAGGTTCTCATTGTTGGGTGTTCCTTGCAACTGTGGTCAGCTGTTCACTGCAGATCAGTAGAGAGTTCGCCACAGCTGCTGCTGCTCACGTCCCGCCCAGTGAGGAACAGAGCAGATAATGGAAAAGCTCACTACTTGGGGTAGACCTGAACCAGATATTAAGTGGTTAGTGCACAAATTGCCAGTGGAAAAACTCTTTAAAGGTCTGACATACTTCATGTGAGATGCCAAAACTGGTGCTTATTGAGCCAATTTCATGACAAAAACTGCTTCATTTTGTTAGTAGAAAGGCTTGTGCCTGCTGAACTCGACACCAGTTCAGCAGGCTCAAATTATTTCAGCAGAGCTCTATGCAAAGTGTTGTCTGATTGGTCAGAGGCTGATGTGGGAATGTGCTTGGATAGCAGTGTTGATAGTTCTCTTTGTAGTACATAAATCTGCACCTCTCCATTGTGAGATTAGTTGTAAGGCGCTGAATGAAAGAAGTCTGCTACAGCTTGGTGCAAACATTGAGACCAAAGCTTGGACCACTGTTTTTATGTGATCCTGATTCTGCATATAATAATTTGATTTATGAATTATCTTGCCTGGGCGTAAATGCTGGTGACGTCATACGCAGTGTGCGCTACACAACTCTAATTAGTTGAATTAGCGTTGTGTTGCTATTTCATTGGCTGCCTGTTAATTTTTAAACTGATTGGTTGGTTGGACTTCGTAATGTGCAAAAAGGTCTCGAGATATTTTAGTCTTGATCCATAGTTTCCTAATTTTGTTTAGCTGCTTTCCGTTTTTTTTTAATTAATTTTCTGTTTTTTAGTATGTACACATCTTTCAGAAAACTGTATGTACTCACACCGTCTTTTACTGCTTCAGGACAACTTTAAAAATGTCATGAATTGTGAATTTATGGATGGACCAAAATGCAGACAGGAGCTTGGAGCACGGATCATGTTGAAACTTTTAATAATTAAAAAAAAAGAGACTTGCAAAAACCAGAGGGAATGCAGGGAGCCGGAGGAGAACAAAAAACATCAAAACATCTTGTTTCCTTTTCAAGGAAACAAGAACTAATGAGGTATGATGGGATCTGACAGGATTAAACTGGAGGAACCAGCAAGGAGGAACTGAGAATGAAATGCATACATACTGGAGATGTTGATTACTGAACAGGGAACAGATGGCTGATTAGAAATGGGTTGCAGGTGTGTAAATCTAACACTAAAGAATAACTAGATCTAAGAAACATAATTAAACTATTTTAGCAAAGAACAACTAAACACAAGAAATAAACATAGCAAATTAGAATAACAAAGAAAGGACTGAGCAAAAGTAAAACAGAAAAAAGCAGTTATCTAATAAAACAAAACTAAGAAATACAGAATAAACAAACCTCAAAACAGCAACAAAACAACAAAAATAACAATAAATTCTGAATTCTAGAAAGCAAAATACAAATAAATGAGGACAACTCTGCACTTTTCCACCATAAAGCACCCAGCCAGACAATTTAATTTAATATCAATTTTAAAAAGAAAATGACACACTTCTATGACCTGCATTATTCATTTATTCACTTATTCTCATGTCATTTTGTTTTGTGCTTTAAACTATACACTCTGTGCTCTTCTTCTTCTTCTTTGTCATAACCAACGACCTTCATCATCTCGTCAAACTTACCGGCTGTACATAAAAAAAGTAATACTGCAGACAGATGTGGAAATATGATATATCTGCATTGCTGGCGTCGACATTTTGTAGTAAATATTTCAAATTAGAGTCCAAAAAAGTCATGTTAATTCTGCAGGTGCCCGACCTCTCGGCCTGCATATGTTGGACACGTGACTCATCAAAAAAGTCTTGTGGGCCGCGCGACCCGCCTCCTCCCTGTGCCCATTAGAACCGACCCCGAAGCTGCCTGTGGGAAAGCCAGCTGATCCCAAACATCTTTAACATGCTCACAATCGGCTCCTTGGGAATACAACTAATTACTTCACATCTGTATTTATTTGATCCACGTGGAATTCTCCCTTCTGTCTGCGGCGCCAGCCCACAGCAGCTTCCACTAACAGTGATTCATCTAATCTGCTCTTCTGGCACACATTCATTCTGAAAAAAAAAAAAAAAAAAAAAAAAAAGCAAACAAACGCCAAAACCAATGGAGGAAACGTGGGGATGATGAGGAGGAATAACTTTTCTTTTTTCTTCTTCTTGTTTTTTTTTTTTCATCCCATCAGCGAAACTGTCATCCAGCAGCATAAATAAAGCACAGCGGCGCTTGCAGGTTTGCTGAATCACAGAGGATGGAAATAAGACACAAGCTGTTTGATGGTGGTTGCTTAAAGAGAGACTTTCTCAAACCACAGCATATTTTTGGGAGCCAACGCTCACAGGTCTCAGCAGGGCTCAGATGCAGAGGATGGGATACCTTCACACAACAGCAGCTCCTGGTGCCCTCTGTTGGTCACCGAAGGAACTGCGCACACGTTCACCTGTGTTGACTGAGAGCACCCCACCTCTGCACCTCTAACCCTGCCTTTGTTTCAGTGCCTGTGCATATCTAGAATGGCATTAAAGCATGCTTCTACCCTACATAAATCTTTTTGTCTCATCCCAGGGAATGCTCATCAGAGAAAAATTTGTTTCTATTTGGAGAAATTCTACTAATTGCATCATAAGTCTGTCATTACCAACAAATTACAAACAAAATCGCCTTAAAATGCTCATAAACGCAGAATGTTTTCCTGTGTGAACACCAGCAGAACGGCTGACAGTAGCGTCCGACTCGGTTGATGAGTTACCGTCTCCCCAGTGAGCCCTCGGGTGTTGTGAAACGTCCCAGCATGAGGCGGTGCAGCCTTTACACTCTGCCTCCCTCCGGAAAACAAACAAAGTCTCTATACATTTAAGCAAACAACAACAACAAGAACAAAAAAAAAAAGTTTGCCTTCCTCTGTCCTCACACTTTTAAAGGCGGTGGCCGCTCTTGGCAAAGCGTTTGTATAATTAATTTGAAACAAATGTACATCATACTCTTGATTATTTAAACCACAAGTTGGGAAAACAGGACTTTAAACTTCTTAATTATTCTTGTTCACACCGCATTTCCCATGCACACTGTCGCCTTAAGTGCAAATAAAGGCGCCCATCTGTTTGTAATTACAACTACATAATTTCCGTCATTGAGTCTAATTATTTTGACTGCACATTTGATTAAAACTACTGCAGCAACGGTGCAAGTTTCCACTTCTCATTTAAACTTTCTGTGTCACATTGGAGGGGAGGCGTTGGGGGTCAATGCTGCAAAAAAACAAAAATATGGCTCATCTGCCATGTGCGCAACACACATTTTCAGACTAATTAAGTTAACAAACAAGTCGGTTTTAGCATATCCACTCATAAACACAAACATTAGACCACCAGCAGGAAAGATTTTGCAAGCTTGATCATCATTTTTTATTGTTTTTTTAAATTATTTTTATTTTTCAAATCCCCAAATTAAGTTAGCAAGAAATTTAAACCCTAATGTCGTCAAGCCCTCACTCCCATCAGGTCTTATTTCCCTGTGGTGTCCATGAAATAGGACAAGCCGGCTGCATAGCAGGCTACTCCAATAAAAGAGGCTCCGAAACGTCATGTAACGCCACTTTACTGCGTCTCTATGTAAGCTAACGACATCATGAACCCCGGGGCAATGGAGGAAGCTAATGACGGGAGGATGATGGCAACACAGTGTTGCCATATAAGCCAGTTTCCAGTGGCTCGCCAGATGTTAAACAGCTAATAGTGCATTGATCAGTGACAGGATGGCCCAAAGTGATATTTTTTATTTATTTTTTTTATTTCCCTGGGAGAAAAACAAGGTTTGACTATGATCAGTTTTGCAGGACTGGGGAGAAACATAAATGATATGATTTAATTACACATGTAAAAGTTTCAATTAATTCAGTCTGCAACACAGGAATAGAAGAGTCTGGCCAATTTGGTTAGATGGAAAGTACATTTTAAAACAAACAGAAAAAGTCATCCTTCCATTTTAGAAACTATATTTTTTAACTTAAAGAGTCAGATTTTAGTAGGACCTCTAAAGGTGATGTGGATCAGGGGATTTTCAGGCTTTCTGAAGATCCTTCAAAAATAATGATTTGGACTTTTTCCCCTCATTATTCCCTTATTTTCAGTCCGAGACACAAATATTTTCACCGGACACTTAACTTTAACATATAAATAATTCAGTCATGAATGAGCACAACTGGACCTAAAACCCAAATATTGGAGAATGTCTTTATGAGGATGTTTCAATTTTGGCGTGATCCCCTAAATATCCCAACAACGTAAAATCTGTTCGTTTCATATCAGCTGTTTCAAACAGGTAGAAGATATAATATGCCGGATTGGAGAACAAACTGACTTGAGTTCTTCTATCCCAGCTGTAAATCTCCAACTTTGCAGTCTCGTTTGTAGAGTCAGTCAAGCTCACGTTAAATAAAGTTGATCACATACGCAACGACATGTGATAATCAGTTTTCTTTACACAGTGCGATGTCATTATTTAATCAAGATAAAAGCTAACCCGTAAATAACGAGCTTCTGGTGCCTCTTGTGTCATCACAATAGACCAGATTCGTTTGAGTGCGTCTGTTTGTGTCTTTCCTGAAGATTTTCCTCCATGTTTGCACGTTTCTGATCTTCCTTCAAAGGTGTCCACTGGTGTTCTGTACGGTTGCAACAAAACAGTGTTAGCCAGAGAAAACAGAATGGACTTCAGGAAAATATGGCAACAATGAAACACAGACAGCAAAGTGAAGTGGCAGTGTTTCATTCTTGATCTTGAGAAAGTCGTAAAATAAAAAATTAACAAGGTGTTGATGAGTTCCATTAGCATCTTTTACCCGTAGGGCTGTGCCATCCGCTGCTCATGCTACTCAGATGGAAATATTCAAGCGGAAACACGAACCGATTCTTGTCCGCTACAGTTATCAGAATAAAAAACGTTTCAACCCAAACGCATCAACTCGGCCGACGCCGACTGGTCGACTCCGTCCTTGAGCCTCTTGTGATGTCATCGACCCAAACTCACGCAAGCAGTTTTTATTTTGCCTTCAGCCTTCATACTTTCCTAAAACTTGCTTTGGGAAACGGTGCAGTGGAAATCCACTCTTCATTATCCAGCTGTGCTTCCATTGCCAGTGTGCACGGATTAACGAGAAAAACACTGGATAAGCATCTTTAGAGTCACTGTCCTGTTTCCCAATTTGTAGCTTGTTGGTATTTATTTCTTAATTATAAGTTTTAAAGTGATAAATTCAAGTGCCTAGCATGGGGTTCCGCTCAATTGAATTAGGTCATTTCTGATTAGCTAATAATCTGTTCCCTAACAATCTGGGATGACATCCTAATCTAAGATGGCTTTTAAAAATGCAGTCCTCCATCGTCACAGGTGCAACATTCAAAGAAACCTCCTGTTTATACCGCTCCGACTCCAGACCGGGGGCTGAGGAAAAACACCTCTGATTTGTGTCAAACTCAACAGCACAAAATATGACAAGCGAGTGACAGGGCCTCACCCAGTAAACACGAAACAAGCAATTAACCCAGCTATTACCCTATGATCATGAACTGACTGTGGAGTTAGCTAGTTCCCGCAATGCTCGTGATTGTCCCCGTGATTCTGGCAGGAGAGGCTTTTGGAGGGAAAACACGGAACATCTGGTGGAAGCAGACAGGGGCTGGCGCTACATGATGGGAGAACAAGTGCCTGAAAGCTTCATTATGTCCCAGCTGTTGGGCTTTCTGTTGCCCTCAGCAAAAACAGCCTCGGCAGGATGATGTTCCTGGCAAGCACTCTGCAGATTATTTCATGCAAGACCCAGGCTTCTTCTTTCTTTTTTGTTTTTTTGTTGTTTTTTAGTGGGGAAATGTGAGGAGGAGCTTGTGGGAGCCTCTTAGTGATCATCACAGTGGGAAGTGGGGGTGGGGAGGATAGATATGTTCATTGCATTTTTAAATACATTGAAACGCTGCATGGAAATTGTTGGGAAAGGTAAGATAAACAGAAGTGTGGAACATGGGAGTTAGAGAGAGAGAGAGGAACAAAACCCTCTGAATAAAAAGCTGGAGTTTGTTCTAGCGCTCTGGAAGTGACGGCACCACGAACAGATCAGCGGCCTGACACAGAACCGGCACGAGCCAGTCAACACTTTGACTTAATATTCATATATGATCCATGAAACGGGGAAGCATGACGGAAACAGCAAAGGCAAAAGTTGTTTTTTTTGTTTCTTTTTCCCAACAAATACTTTAAGCAGTTAAAAAGAGATTTTAATAAAATTAAAATAAATAAAAGGATGGAGCAGTGGGGCATTTGGGGCAGGAGGGTGGCAACCTGTCCAGGATGTCCGACGACCGCTGGAGAAACGAACCGGCTTCCCAGCAAACCTTCTACGATCAGCAGCTGTAGATGAATGGATAACTGAATAGATAGACCTTTGACCCTTGATGGGCTAAAATGTTTAATTAAAGTTATATTTATTTCCCTTTTGTTGAAAACCAGAATGATAACAAAGTGTATTTGTAACATCCAAACATCCGGTGTTTATACCCGCAGCACGGGAAGCGAGGTGAATCTTATTTGGGCCCACAGTTTCCCACTCCTCCATGCTCCCTGCCTGTTAAAGATGCCAACACTTCATGGTAATTTAAAGCTCAAAAGTTGAGTAAGTATTGCATGTGCAGGTGCGTAGTGTGATGGGTGAACAAAGTGATTTCGAGCCGTCAAGTCAGGCTAAGTGTTTGAAGTTCAAAGGTCGGTCCCGAACGCCTACTTTGTTTCCCCATTTGAAAGTTTTCTTATTTCTCTTGTTTCCAGCCCGGTGCAGCTCGGGCGCCAGCAGGAGCTCCAACTCTCTCAGGTTGGACAGCTTGTTCAAGTCGAATGCTATTAGTTCTGGGTCAGCGCCCGGGCTTTCTCCACACCCCAACAACACCTTTTCACCAGCCAGGTATTCCAGCCGCCATTAATCAGAGCGGTGACAGCCCATGGATGTCAGTAAATATGTTTCCTTCGCTGCCTCTTTCTTCCTCCACTTTTCTTTCACACTTTCTGTGCTTTCAGAGCCCCTACACTCGGTCTCCTTGTTCTTCAGGGCTTTGGCAAACGGAAGTGATAGAGAAGCAAGCAGATATAGAAAGTATAGTTGGAAAGCTCGCTTTGCAACATATTGTCGGGAAACGGGAGACGCCAACTACCCAAGGGGCAAAAATTCCCTCGTCCTCCCTTACATTTCGACGCTTTAAATGCATATTTTGTGGTGAACATAAGCGCCGGCCAGGTGCTTATGAATCTTGTCGACACAAAATGTCTTCTCACAACGTGACATTTCCTCTCCTGCGCCTGTGCGGCTGACAGGCGGATGGGCTGTGGCCAGCTCTGTGGCTCCTTTACGTGTGTGTGAGAGAGGGTGACACGCGGGCGCGGGGCCAACAGCAGCCAGTTGGAGGAACTGGGCGCCCATCTTGGTTGGCAAACCCAGAGACAGCTGCAGCGTAGCCACCCGCGGCCGTGCAATCAGGTTGGAGGCTACAGATTGCTGATAATGCTGCAGCCTGCGCCCCCTGACAGTCAAACAAAACAAAACAAAAAAAAAAAAAAAAAACACGAGGCGTTTCTGGGGGAAAGTAAGTAAGTGAGAGCTGGAGCCAAACGACTGGAGGAGGCAGCGCGGGGAACCGACGAGGAGATAAAGTGAGAGGAAACGCCGCGAAACGACTGGTGACCTTTTGCGGAGATGGATTTGTTTACCAACAAGAAACGGCTACTCTGAGTTGACCTTCACAGGAAGCCGGAGCTGACGGCTCTCGTCGTTTCATCTTCTCGCCCACGCGTCTGCTCCCTCCACCTCCGCGGAGGAATGTTTCTCTCCGTCTTGTCAATAGATGGAACCCTATCACATCAGTTTAGCGGCGCATGTTCATTTAGTCATGAACAAATGACCAAACTGCTCCACGTCAACAGCCTTACTACCTAAACTGCTCCACGTCAACAGCCTTACTACCATTAACTGCTGTGCTAAGTGGAAACACTGATGGAGAAAAAAAGAAAGGAGGGTTTCGAACTGCATGCAGTAAAGTTGCATCATTTTTTACCAACATTTCATTGTAGTGTTTTGTGGTGGAAAACTTTTCAGATTATTTGTTTGCTTCCTGTTACATTTTCTCCCTGAAGTTGAGATTGGGGCTCCTCTTCCTGTTGAGAACAACCAGCAGTGTTTCAATGTAGACTTGGTGGATTCTGGGATGAGGGGGTCAAAGGTTAACTGGTTGAGCTTAACAGCACCTGTGGATAGCAGGTTATTATTCGCCGAGATGTATTTGTGAACACACCGAGCTCAAACGCAAACCACGTCAGGATTGAACTCGTAGCGTCAGACTGTAACCGTGGTAACACAACAACCAAACAACAACGATCATTCTTTGGATCTTAGTTTTAAATGCTAAGCAATTAAAAGTATTCTGTTTGATTTTTGTTAAAACCTAATAAACTGATAATAGTAGTGAAAAAAATGAAGTTTGATCCTCCCGAAAGTTGAATTGGTCAGAATGTTCTTACTGAACTACAAGCTGAGAGTTTTTCTGAGTCATTTAGTCAACGTCTGTTGTAAGAAATTATATGGCAACCAAACAAACACTGATTTAATACAATTATGATTAAACACCTCGCAAAACAATCCAACCACAAAGCGAGAAATTAGTGGGAATAAGTAGAACTAACTTAGCGAAGAAAAAAAAAAGAAGTTAGAGCATTAAATGCAATAAAGCACAGTTGATACTAAAGGAAGTTTAAAAGTCGTTAAGCCCAGAGTAGTTTGTGTCCGGGGTGTTGGTCCGTCCACAAAACAGGAGCAGCAACTGCAAAGACCTCCTACTTTCCAGCTTTGATGTCTGAACATTTAAAAGCATCTGTTTAGGATCGAGAAGTATCTTGGCGTCGTGAAAGATTTTTTAGATAAGGTGAGCCAAGCCATTAAAAAAAAGAAAAAAAAAGAAAAAGAAACTAAAAACCACACGATGAAGTTTTAAAACCCACCCAGTAACGGACAGGAAACCAACAGATGGAGGGTGGAGTTACAAGCTTGTTTTTATAGTTCCTGTCAAAGGTCTAGCAGCAGCAGCAGCAGCAGCAGCAAATACAAGCTGCAGACAATAAAGAGATGACTGATACGTGATCCCGTCTATATATGTAGAGACACAAGCAGGAATGACTTTCTCAGAACCCTTTTAAATGAAACACGGCGAGTCTTTACCGTAAGAAATCATTTAAAACTTTGATTGGGGGACAGTTTTTCTCTCATTACATTTTAAAAATCTTTCAAAAAATGTGAAAGTTTTTCAGAAAACAAAGGCTCAACAACAAGTAGCCCAAAATGTCTGATTTAATAAAGAAGGTCACTTTAAAGAGACAGTTCAACAGTTTTAAAGCAAGATTATGGTGAAAGATTATGTTTTTACATATATATTAGTTATGTTGACCAAAAACCCTTTGGGGAAATGTAATCATTGACTTTTTTTTTTCAATAACCAACACGTGCGGTGATGAAATGAAGTTCATGAAATGGCATCAGTGAAAAAAAACTTCAGCTTGGAGTTTTCTGATATATTATATTATATTATATATGTAGGCCTGAATGTTACAATCAGCAAAAAAAATCTTGTAATTGAATATATCTGACACCAGCCAACAGATGGCAGTGTTGAGCTAAGACAACTAAACAGTTTCTTCACAACCTCAGTAGAGAAATGATTTCATAAAGATGTTGACAGATAAAATAAAAAGGGTTTGCAATTTATAACCTTGACTATGACTTTGTGTTTTTATGATGTGAAGCACTTTGAATGGCCTTGTTGCTGAAATATGTGGTATACAAATTAAGTTGACTGAAGACTTTTTTCTTTTTTTCAATTTTTTTTACATTTAAAATAGCGTGTGCCTAAATGTAATCGACTAAATCTGTGAGGTTCCTGATTATCAAAGGACTCATGTCACCGACTGCATGAGAGAACAAACCAGGTCCAGTTAGTTTGAATAAGCTGCTAACAACTGGAAACATTTATATTAGTAATGCTAAGTTTTAGGACCAGAACAGCCTCAATTTCGTCAATCAATTTGTTTAATAAATGTGTTTTTACATAAAAATGAATCATTTAAAGAAACTGACATACACACATTAAATTTATACGTTTGTGGTACATATGTTCCATGTCTGCAGGCAAACTGCTTAGCAGCATAAGAACTCAAAGAGTATTTTAAGTTATTTTATGATCCATTGTAGAACAGAAAATATAAAATACCAACCCATATTAGAAATACCGTCAACTGAAGTTTAATGTATAGCTTTACAAATTTATTTGTGCATTTAGTAAATTATATGCATATTTATGCTGCTATTTTATTTGACTAAAGTGTTCATAAAACAGTCACATTCATATACTTCTTAGATAAATTGCTTATTAAAATACAAAAAACATAAAAGGGGTCCTGAATAATCCCCAAAGTCAAACAGCTTTAGTGTGATTTAAATAAATACTTGATACCCATTTATAATTGAGAGCTACTGGAATGTAAAATATTAACAGCCAAGACCGTCAGTCTGTTTCTGTTAAAAAAGCTCTGCATTGCACACTTACAGTCTGAGTCAATCTTTCATAATTGCCCGGCATTTGACCTCCACAAACTGGAGTTAATTATTGAAGGACTGTCTGACGCTCAGCTAGAAATCCTGCAGGAATCTGTGGTGCAGGCTGAAAGTGCAGGCAAAGCTGCTGCGGCTGCAAAAAAAGGTAAGAAATAAAAAGAGAGCAGATACATTTATAGGCACACTAACAGCCCTTAACACAAACTTTCTTCTGAAAAGCTGCTAAGTAAAAAGGCAAAGCTGTCTGAGAAGGGCTATTCAGAGCACAATAAAAGAAGTCTGCATATTCCTTATGATTTAGTTCTAACTTAAAATTAATGCACGGAAAATTAAAATTTTAACTACAACATTTTTGAAGAGGTGTAAAAGTGGCTTGCAAAAGTGTGTATGTCTTTTGGAATACAGCGTCCTGATCTGACTCGAATCGGGGTTTTTAACGCTGCAAATTAGCAACAATGCTAATGTTAGCTTCGATAGCTAACCTTAGTAGCTATTGAAAGTACTAGCATGAGGACAGAAAGAACCGTACAGCAGGCCTGCTATGGAGAAACCTGCTGCAAAAAGCCCTGAGAACTAAAAACAGACGGTGTGAGGCAGCACTTGTGCAAAACGAATTAAAAAATGATTTAAAAGTTAAAAAAAAATGTGATAAAACAAAAAACGTTCCAATAGTCCCCGTTTCTCTGAAGATTACAGCTGAAGTTGGTAATGATCTGCAGGTTTCTGAATGCTGAGGAGGAAATAGAGCTTTGGCTCAGCTTTGTGCAGCAGAAACATCAGAACAACAGGAAGTTCACGATTTACATTGAAATGAAATCCAAACCGAACATTTCATGGAGCTCTAATGGCTTATCTTTGCATAAAATAATCAAAAATAAAGACAACTTTATTGTGCATTTCATAAATAAGCAATTCATGGATAGACTTATATTATTTAAAGATGGATCAAAAGAACCAGAATCTACGGAGATTCACGAGTTTTAATAAATTGAGAAATGGGACTGGATTCTGACGCTGACACCAGGAAATGTGGTTTGGTACTTCCTGCAGCAAGTCCTCAAGGCTTTTAAGTCAACGGTTGAGTTCAAGAAAATTGGTAACAAACGAGTACAACAAAATGGTCGATACAATGCTCAAACGAGTACAACAAAATGGTCGATACAATGCTCAACGCAGGAAAAACACGATAGATGAAGATGATAAGCACTTTATGCTTAAATTTATTGTTCGGCATTTTCCTAAAGGCAGATTTTCATAAGCTCGTATTAAGTCATTATACTCACCCACATGCTCATAGACGTGATATTGATCATGCGTCTATCCCGATATATATTTCTTGATTTATTGCCCAGTCCTAGTAAGTACAGTAAAAAAAAAGCCATGCTTATTACTTTCTGATTGCACCACACATCATCAGTGTCAGAAAGCAACACCGAAATTGACCAAAAACACATTCTGTCAAACTGCAGTGTTTCTGGGTGAGTGTGGATGACACGAAGTGGGTGCTTGTTGGCGTGTCACAATAAAAATAATAAAATAAAAACTTTTCAAAGGAAAGAACTTGATACCTGAACACGGTTCAAAGAACGTGAGACATGGGCTGCAGGGGTAGGCCCTCAATGCTGCATCTGTTTTTGCTGTGGAACAACGGATTTGTCAGTGTTCGTGACTAATGGAGACAACATGGTCTGATGTTTTTTTGTTTTTTTTTTTTATAAAGGAATGCATTCATTTATTTTCTCTCATTTGATTTTCTCATGCAGACAAACTGTGACTATGGTGGACTGGCTCAAACCGTGTCTGGCAGTGCACTTCACTGTCTATACCTGAAGGGCATCAAAACAAAGCCAGCCTTTATGTTCCACATCAAGTCAGTCTTTTTTTTTTGTGACACAAGCTATTATGCATTCAACTGACTAGCTCTACAGACATAAGAAACAATAGTGTCTGCTGTGGGTTTGTAATAAGTGGGTTTTTTTATTCTTGGAGACTAAATTATTCACCACAGATGAGGAAATATTGTACTCAGTCTTTAACTTACTGTGTTTAAAGGTAGGAGTTCCCAGATTATATTTTTGGCTTTGATTACATTTTTCAAGCCTTTGTGTTTCCATGGTGGCAGGATCAAACAAGATAAAATTTAAGTAAGAACTGGAAAGCCTGGACTTTTAAGCGTAATCCACATATTTTTTTATAAAACTTTATCCATTCCAAACTCAGTGTTCATGTGTGCTGATTGAGTCAAAAATGTCGTCATTGACTACAGGGAAAGTTGAAGAACTTTCTAGGTGGCTCTTCTTTGTCATTATTCTGTCCACTTTGTACAACTCTGGCAGCAAAACCTTGACTCCGCCAAACACACTTCTCATCGTGACCAAAGAGCTCAATCTTTGCTACATCTGACCATAAAACCGTTCTCCATTAGACTTTTTGGTTTATCCATGTTAGCAGCTGAAGGTTTCAACTGTGCTTTTATGTGTACATTGTGAAGTAAGGGTCTTTTTTGGGGGGTCAGCAACTCAGTAAATGATGCAAAACTAGCTTCACGGTGGACACACGCTGCTTTTGGAGCTTTTGACAAGTGTGATCTTTAACAGGACGATCTGGACCTGAAGTAATTCGCTGTTTGTTGTACCCAGGCTGTTGTCTGGTGCTGGTGGGGCTGATGTGATGAGTCATCAAGTCCATAATGAGTGGCTGTAAACGTCTTATTGTGCCCTTATGAGCAAACAGGATCTACCCACAGCACATGGAGTGATACAATCTAGTCGGTAGCTCTGATTATTAATATTTAATTCATTTCTAGATTGAGTTCAGAAATAAACTAAAAACACAAATAAAATATGCTGCATCCGCAATAAGTTTCAGCTCAGGTTTGAGATTTTATTTGTAGATCAACAGAAATACATAAAAATGCAAAGCATCACATCTACTTTTTTTTTTTTTTTAGCGGGGGCAAAAAATGGAAAGGAAATATTTATACAAGAAATCTAAAAAGACCAATTCAGGACCGTAAATTGCCTCTAATGATTACAACAGAAACTTTGAAATGGAAGAAACAAACATGACAGCTATAACCTTCAGAGTGTGTAAAAAAAAAAAAAAAAGGACAAATTTGCTTTCAAAACTTTCCCTACAGGGTAATTACATCAACCACAAGGGTTTTAAGATCCCAACAGAATCAGGGCTGCTGCGTTCAAGGACACGAGAAGCTCTACGGAGAGCTGGCTTGTTCCAGACTGGTAGATGCTACTGTTTCTGAAACAACCCAACACTTTGAAAGTTTGCACGATTAAAAATGATCGCTTAGGATCGGCCCGCGTATGTGTAATGGCACTATGTCGCTGCTTTTTCTGCTGTTGCAGATTAGCACCAATGGGGTGCCATTAACATCAAGAACCAGGTTCATGTAAATAAAGACAAAAAAAAACAACAACATATTGTTCATGCACGCCCACTGAGTCTTTGTCTAGTGTTATAGAACCAGAAGGAAATTGATCCACTTCCACTTGAGTGGGTGGGTGAAAGAAAATGGGTTCAAAGCTGTGACTGTTTTTACAATTTAGCAACAGCTTTTACCAAGTTTTCTTTTTTGTTGTTTTTCTTTCATTATTTGTTCTCCTGCTTCTAAATCCATCAAAATTTTGAAGGTTAATGGTCACAATTAAACACCTTAACGTTGTATATGTACAGACCTGAAAATTATAATAATAATAATGAAAAAAAAAATTAAGACACTACTGTTATTTACACGCTGCTGTTGAACTACACGTTTCCCTTTATAAAAAGCTTAAAAATGAATCTGCCTCATGTTAACATGTTTATAAAAACAAAAACTACAACCCAGACCTGCCTGCAGTGTTTTCTATCCTCCAACACACAACTTGGACTTGGGCTAAAAAAAAAAACAAAAAAACATAACATTTGCAAAAATAAATTGAAATTCTCACAAGTTGGTTAACTTCTCTTTCAGTTATTTATGATCCAGATGTTTCTGTTTTTCTCCAGTCCTGAATGTGCAAAAAGTCAGCGTGGCTAAAAATACGACCAAAGGTTAAATCGCCAACAAAGCAGAGGCCTCTTCCTGCTCTCTGAACACATCAAAGCTTTCTGCAGAGTATTCACATCACACTTACGAGTGTGCAGCTCTGTCATTGAAAAGTGTGAAGAATACAATGTCTGTCGTTTTCAAGTCCCGTTTCGGTACGCATTACATGTACAATCGAAGATGATGCAAACATTATGCAACGTGGAGAGGCTTCCTGAAAGTAACGCATGTTAAACATCTAATCTCTAATTCTACATGCTGGAATATTGATTTTATTTTTTTTTATATTTTTTTCAAACACAAGTGCATTTTTCCTCCTGGTGACCTTTGGTGAGATTCACTGTCTCTTAGTACTCCTGTAATGTTTTAAAGAGCTTTACTTCCTATTCTCTCCTCATGAATCCTTCACAATCTGACTTATTTGTTGCTGGACTGACTGACATTTTCTGTGCTGGTGTAAATCTTCAAACTAGCAAAGCTGACTCCTTTTTTATTTTATTTTTGATGCTGTTTACACCAAAAATCTATTTGTTTCTTTACCCAAAATAAGACCTGCAGCATAAAATGAAAGTATAAAACCGCAACAAATATTTCTACCCTCTTTGCAGTACATTCCTACAGACAGTGCTAACTTGTGTATTAAATAAATCACGTTCAGTCTGTCTCATTGTTTTACATCTACAGAAGTCTTCATAATCTAAGAAATGCCCCAAAACAAGAAAGTCAAGTGAAATGTATTTACCATGATCTTACATGTTTTTTTTTTCCTATTTGGGACACAACAGTAATAATAATAATAATAATAATAATAATAATAAAAATTATTTATCAAATCTACTGTTCAATTTAAAATCTGTACAAAAATATGAACAGCAAATTTCAATCAAGCAAGAAAGAATGAAAAAAACCAAAAAACAAACACAAATGTAAAGTTTCTGGCTTGCGGATGAAAACTACCATCAAATTAACTCGGACAATGTGTTGAGATCCTATTAACGACTTTAATGCACTTCGTCCCCTTTTTGCCACTAACACAAAAGTGTTTCAAAAAAAGTGCTTCTGACAGCAGGTGTGGAGGTGGGGGGGAGGAACAAGGAGTGTCTGAATGAAGGGAGGGACTGAATGAAACGTTGGGATTGGGGGGAGTTGCGGACGTGGCGTGTGAGAGATGAGTGGACGAAGGACGTCCCTAAGAGACGCTGGAGCATCGAATGTTCGGGGAGCCCATTTGAGTGAGCACCTTGTCGAGCCACTGCAGTGGGCCGTTCAGGTGCAGCTCGATCCAGCAAGGGGTGCTGGTCACTGTCTGCCGCCTGCGGGACACAAAGGGAAGAAGAGGATGGACAGACGTTAGCCCTGCAGATCCAGCTGTTTGGAGGCAAGTCAAATAAAATCTAGAGAGTTTTATTCAGTTCTGCGCAGAGATGAGAGAGACACATGATCTATTCCCCCAGTGAATGGCTGCATATTCCCAAAGTCACAAAGCTGGGATCAGTGCATGAACGGAGCTCTGGACGAGCCCCCAACACACGGCCGAACGACGAGTTCCTTCAGGTTTTCCTTTGCAAATCTGCAGAGAAATTTGTACATTTCCTACTGCTGTTTTTATGTATTTCTGGACATTTACAAAGTGCTGATTTTAAACCTGCTTAAATAGTGCCTGAGTCTTATTATTTGTTGGTTCCACAAATTATGAAATAACACAATAACCAAAAATGTGTTTCCAGACCGTGTATGCTGCCTTTGTAGCAACAGAAGTGGCACACCTCCGATTTATTTCAACATCTATAACTTTGTCAAATCGGAAATGGTGAGTCAAAAACTAAATACAGATTATTTTAAGCATGCTTGTGGGTTTCATAGCTTCGTTTTGTTTGTAAAAATACCCCAAAAGAGTTGTTTAAGTGATGTTTGATATTTTAGAACCAGGTTGAGAAGCACATGGCCACATTTTTTTAGTCTGTTAGTGAGAAAAAAAAATACTAATGAATGTTTAAATTCACACTTTAAAACCTGAAAAAGTAAGAAACATGGAACTAGCATTTATATAAAAAACATTTTTACTGTGTTACTTCACAGACACACTAAGCACTAAAAAATATAACTGATCTGGATGAATGTTTTTTTAAATGTATTGTTTGAGAAAACTGAGAATCCTCCTTTTGATCCAGATGGATATTTAAAACATCTGTTGTCACATTGAACATTTTAGTCCCAGTCTGACAACTGAGAAGGTCTTAATTTACTTCACAAATAGTGTGAAGGTTTTAAAAGAATCCCTGTTTATGATGGGATAGCCCTGCATAGGCTGGGCCAGCCTAAAGCAGTAAGATTTTGAGCTATAAATGTTCTTATTGCACTTACAGTTGGGAGGTTGCCTGCGATCATTTAATTATATATATATATATATATATATTTTTTTTTACATAATAGAAAAGTGTGTTAATGTGCTGTGACCTGCAGACAAACGCTCTTCAAAGTCAGATCCACAGTCCATGCACACTGATTACGTCTTAACAGTCGATGACACGTCCAATAACGTTGCGGAAAACTTCCTTTGCTACTTTGCTTCAGCTTTCTTGTTTCTGCTTCTGTTGTTCGACATGATTTTCTTAAAAGCCTACGCAGATCTTCAGCTATGAATCACAGCAGGAAATGCTCTACAAGAAACTCAGTGCAGATGCTTAGATCTTTTTCTGAATGACTGAAGAAAGAAAAAGTAGCAAAAAGAGGCATCAGTTCAGGTAGATTTACACACATTTTTAAAGGCTGGAGTAATAAATGTTTTCTTAGTGTGAGAGGAGAGACTAAGCCAGTGTTTTAAAGCACAAACCAAAATGTGGCACAAGAGGAGTTAGATAGGAGAAAACTTCAGCATTGAAGACGCTTAAAGAAAAGATCGCCTGCAATAATCCGTTGTGTGTGTGTGTGTGTGTGTGTGTTATATAAAAGTTTGATCTATTAGTGCTGGAAGAACCACACCTGCTTCCTCACTCAGCCAAAAGCCTCTCTGTTAAGACGCCGCAGAGATGTGACAACTCTGACACGTGTCATTTCCCTTTTCCTGTCGTTTGCATTTCGCTCTGGTTTTTATGAATTGCTTTTCTTTAGCTCTTTGTTCTGTTCGATACTTTTTCAATCTTTATGCTAAAAAGGATTATTTTTGCATGTTTTTTTTTTCCTAATTTCCTTCCAATATTTATTTCAATTGTTCGCCCCTCACCCCCTCAAAAATTTTTTTTAACTGGAGCAAAAAGAGACAGAAGGGTTCAAAATGAATGACCAGTAAAAACAGAGAGTGTGTAGGAGGCAGAGAGAGAAAGGCAGGCCTGCTTGATCATGTAACCTGAATCCTGTTTTTAAGTGTCTCCACATGTCAGCGTTTGGTCGGGACAGGAGTGGTGAGCAGTCGCTCACAGCACCAAGGTCTTTCCCTGGTGGAAACCGTCTCTGTCGGCGCCAATTTCCAACCAATCCGTCCCACTATCAATGAGTCAGAGTGTGTGGAAAAACGAGAGGGGACTGAAGGAGGGGAAAGTCTGACATCTCTTTTTGACATAGCACGTGTGTGTGTGTGTGTGTGTGTGTGTGTGTGTGTGTGTGTGTGTGTGTTTAAAAATAGTCGGGCGTGCCAGCAAGGGGCCTGGCTGTATTGACGAGGCCTCAGTGATGTCATGCACCGGATTCACCAGAGTGTGAGCAGATGTGTGTGAGTGGGGGCGGCTGGATTGTGGGGTGTGATTCACAGTCTGTTCCTATTGTCTCCATTCACACACACTCGCGCGCGCGCGCACGCACACACGCACACAGGCTGGCTCTAACAGGGAGTTAATCCTCGCTCTGCAGCATTTACAGAGCTGAGATAATAAATAAGAGATGATTTATCACTTCAGTAACTCGATCGTCATAAAACTGTCAACAAAACTCCAGGGACAAAGATGAGGTTTGTTTAGAATAAAGTGGGAAATGTAATTAAAACCGGTTTAATATTTATATCTGTGAAGATTAAACTGTTAACACAATAAGTTTGTTTTACTGCAACTTTTCTAACTCGAGAAAATAAAAATGAAAAAAATCCAGTTTCGGTCCATGTATTCATTTTTAATAAACCCAAGTATTTTGTTCCTACCTTTAATGCCTATTGTAGAAAATGCAAAACATTTGGGCAACTTTTACCTTAATAGTAATTTTTCCATTTTCAGCAAGAATGCAGATATTACAGATGAGTTTCACTGACCTTTTTTCAGACGTTTTAGCCGTTTTTAGCAAAATCTGCACAACTGAACTTGTGATTTTGATGTTTTCATGAATGCTTTTCGGACAAGAAACAATTTTAACAGCCGGTTAAGCTCTGGTTCACCTGTATTCGGCTCCCCAGCCTTTGACGAAGCTCATGCGGATGGTGCACATCCTGGTGAGCTGGTAGACGGCCTCGAATCCCTGGTTGACCGACTGAGCCAGCAGGGCAGCAAACTCCTGGTTGTTGAAGATCTTCAAGTTGCATCCTGGAGACAAACAACAAGCCGAGTTACGTTGAGGAACCAAAGGCAGCCAAAGCCCGAGCGCTTACAGCTGGCTTGATTCAAATTCAGAAAATAATTACAAGCTGGCATGTGGGAAGCCGCCCTTTGCATAAAACTGGCAGTGACAAGTGTTTCTCCTTTTGACTTATTCTTTTGTTTTTCCTGACTGTGCTCTATTTACCAGTAAGACAAATAACTAGTAAGTTCAGCTTTGACGTATTAAGAAACACTTAAAAATCCAGGCTCAATCCAGGCACTAGTGAAACGGAAAATGTTGTTTAACGAGAGGAAACCTGAGAGGGTCTTTTGGATTAGTGCTGCTCTGGACTTGGACTTTTATAGTGGGGGTGATGTGTACACACCGCGTCTGTTCTGCATCATCCAGTTTACACAATTAGATTAGATTAATCACTGTTTCACTAATGAGACGCTGCAGTGTTGTCGGCTTTGCTATGGATACTGAGAAGTGTTTTAGAAAAGGACATTTACAATTAGAACTGTGTAAACTTCTTGCTTTTTCAATTGGAAATGTTAAAGCTTCACTATAAATTTGTGGCCAGTAATTCTGCAGTCGTCAAGACTTTGAATAGAGAACCTGCAAAACAAACATGATGTAAAGATGGGCTGAAATGACTAATAGATTAATCAGAATGAATCGATTACTGAAAGAATTTTCAACTAATTTATTAGTTGATTAATTGTTCAAATAAACTCTAAAAAGTTTATTTTAGGAAAAAACAACATAATCGGAGTAATTAAGACAAAACTGTACAAAATACAAATACATTCTGCATGTGATGTATAAACACATTTGTCTGAAAATATGTATTACAGAGAACTTGTGGCATAGCCTTAGCTTCAGTAAAGGAATTCTATGTTATTGCATTTGGGAACAATTTTTTTTTTTCATTTAAAAAAAGGATTTTAATTATTTGTTGATTGCATCATTACTACAGTTTTAATACTGTATAAAAATGTTTCAGAGGTTAAATGAAAAATCTGCAAAATGTGCCAGTTGTCTTATCCGATAATCAATTAATCGTCAGAATAATCATTAGTTGCAGGCACAAACGGACCAAACGGTCCGTTTGTGCCTGCAACACAAAATTCCGGACCAAACGGAATTTCAAAACAATGGACCAGTAACGAGGTCCAGAAAACAAAAGAATTTTCCATATCTAAAATTCTTCCCAAACATCTGTTAAATAGATCTGAAAAACACTTAAATCAAATTCCAGGCCTTTGCAGAGTTTTTGGGAACAATTAAAAGCGCAGAGCGCGCCTGTGAAAGGTTCGTGGCTGCCTGGGCAGCAGCGTCTGTGATCTAATCTGTGACGAGTGAATTTTTCCATCCACCTCCTCCTGGTTTTCTTCAACACACTCCATTCACTCTTTAGTTTTTCCACAGACTCTGTGGAGTTGTCACACACCAGGGGGGATCTTGCAGACCGTGGCGGGGTGCCAACCGTAACGCTGATTACAGTTGGGGCTCTGGACGAAGATAGCGCTGTCGCTGAGACACTCTGCAAACACCTCTCCTCCGATGTAGTACAGCCGCACGCCACGACCTTAGAGGGAACAGAGACGGATGTCACGGCGACATTAACAGCGGCAGCAGACGTTGGACTGATTTAGAGGGGAGCGATGAGGCCCACCTATGTGTCGGCGTGTCAGCTCCACTGCTGCATTGCGGTTGACGTTGGACAGCAGTCCCAGGCAGAAACGTTCGGAGTTGGAGGGGTCTGTGAATCCGTCCACCGTCAGCGAGGGCTGCGAGGCGTGGAAGGTCTCTCCTACCCGCTGGTTCAGCTCGTAGTACGAGATGGAGCACCAGAAGGCCGGCTCACAGTACGTCACAGGGTGGAGGTCTGACACAGACGCAGAGGAAGAGCGCTTAGTAAAGCAATGCCAGGAAGATGGCTACACAAATTTAGAGATAGAGAAGAAGGTGGACGAATGAAACAGGCCGCCAACTCAAATTTAAAGAGTTTATACAAATAAAACACCTATAAATGTATAAAAGAAATGCTTTTTTTTAGGGGCCTAAAACTGATATTCCTGGGGTCTTTTTGTGACTCTTGGCAGCAACTTTTTTCCACAGCCTTAAAGCCTTACTAAGCTTTTCTGCACAGAATGCATGTATTCTCGTATGGACTGGGCCAGCATTTAGCCACCTGCCAATGAAATTACATTCACCCATGACAGGCGCTAAACGGTAGCTAGCTAACGTTAGTAGCTTGTTATTGTTGGCCTTAACCACCTCAAGACACAGTGAGTGACGAGATCTGCACGCAACTCAAACTTTTCCCTGATTGAAAAGTTCCGTAAGAAAAAACAGTACAAAGCCACGACAAAACTTAAGACCTATGATTAATGTACTTCAGGCCAACTTGCATTTTCTTTAACCAATTCATGACATTTTAAGGCCTTAATTTTAGATATATGTGTTTAAAAATTTTTAAGGATGTGCGGCCATCCCGAGAAATGAAAAATGGCTCTAGCTGGCTGCAGACGGAGAAGAAAAAAAAACCTCGGAGTCATACGCTGCTTCCCAGAAACTTTGTCCAAACAAAGCGAGGAAACTCAACCCTCACAGATGGGATGCCAGAGACAAAAAAAAAGTAAGATTACAGGCTCATCCTTGATTGTTTTCAGTGAAGTCAACTATTTCTGGCAAAATTGCAACGCGGAGCAGCCTCTGAAAGCTTCAATGTGTCCTTCCAAATCAAGTAGTAGGGCAGGCTCCCTGATGTTTTCTCATCCCGACAGAATAAACATCGGGTATCTTTACTGCGGACCGAACACTGCCTTGGTCTGTGCAACTGCTTGGGCGTGAAAGACAAAGGACTCTTTCATCACCTCATTTCCTCTTACCAAAACCAAACAGACAATTCCTGCAGGGGGGGTAAGAAACACTAACACAAACACACACACACCCACACACACACACACACACACACACAGACAGGCGGTTCTCACCGAGGTTACTGTGTGTGGGTGAAACAGGGTTAGGTGACAGGTTTGGGGAGCTCGTGTCCATGCTGTGTGTCATCTGGTGATCGCTGGTCTCTCCATCTTCACTGAGGTAGCCTGGCGGCGGCGTTTCTGAGACACAGGAGAAAAGGTTGACGTGTGGACGCAGAGGCATTAATGCACTTCATTCAAAAGTTAACAGGGGAGGCAACATTTTTTTTCTGGATAATCATTCTTTAAAAATCAAGACAAATAGATTTAAGTTTTTAATTAACAGTTATGTTAACTTTGCAGCTACAGTTCAACAGAGATGAGGTGAAGAAGCTACAGCTTAATGCATTCTGCCTCTTCGCTCAGACAATCATGAACAGCACAGATCTTCTAAGTGAATTACGACAGAGGGGAAAAAAAAAAATCTCCGAAGCAAACAGAGCTAATCTCAATTAACTAAACCTCTAAAAATTAAACGAGCAACTTCCTGTAGAGTATGTTTACAGAGATTAAACTAAAGGAGGTTTCTCCCTGCGCCAAGGTTCCCTTGCACTTTTCTGTCTCAAATTAAAGATCTCATCAAGGTGTTGTAATCACAGCTTTTCAAATGTGCTAAAAATTTATGGTGGAAACACTACTAATGTCTCGTGTGCGTAAAAGGTCCTAAAAGACTTCTTCGGGAATCGGCTACTCAAGAAATTCCTCAGATTGTCTCAAACTGAATCTTACAAGCTTGTGTAGACAGACCATAAACCCGCCTTTGGTGTGAGTCAACTTTGGAAGCTCGCTGATACCTGGTATGTAGTTGCTCTGGGGCTCAATTCCAGCAGGGAAATTGGTGTTTTCAGGGATTGAATGGCTGTAGTCGTCCAGTGGCGGGAACTCGCTGGGGATTTCTGTGTGCCTGGGCACCAGCACCGGCGGGAGGACTGAGACGTAAAAGGAGAAACATGCGGATCAGAACGTAGCAAGAGTTGCATTAAGAATATACGAAAATTTAAAAATAAAGTGGATGCATAGCACGGTTTTGTAACACAGGTCTGTTTTAAGATTAGCAGTCATACCTGGCGTCTCTACTCTCTGGTAGTGGTATGGGTTGACGCACACCTCGTCCTTCTTCGTGTGGAAGGCGTATTCGCACAGCTCCACGGCTCGCAGCTCGTGGTGAGACTGCAGGTCGGGCCAGCGCCACAGCCGGCAGTAGATGACGTGAGGCAGTCCCTTCCTGTGGGACACCTGCAGGCGGCCATCCAGAGACCTGCAGAGAGATGGAAAAGGAGTCCGTCAATGACGCGTCCTGCATAGAGCTAAATTCAGATAAAACGTTGACGAGAAAAGCAAAACTTTGGCTGCTTTTGTTGTTGGGGGTCTAAAAGGAGCGCTATTGAACTCCCACCATGTTTGAAACAAGCAATAAATGTTACATTTTGTCAAAGTCATCAGGCAACTACACATCAAATATGATGATCAATTCTACTAATCAAAGGCAAATCTAAACAGATGGGGTTTCAGCCTCGACTTAAAGAAACTCAGTGTTTCGGCGGTTTTGCAGTTTTCTGGAAGTTTGTTCCAGATTAGTGGTGTATAGAAACTGGATGCTGCTTCTGCTGCATTATGATTTTTGAACCCCCCCCCCACAAAAAAAAATCAATGCAGTTGCTTCAAATAACAATTATCCCTCTTACTCACAGAGCACTGAAATATATTTCTTCCTCCCATCTAGCAGATAAAGCTTGTATAGTCCACTAAAGTGCCAGATAAAGCAAACGTCTGTCATTTTAAACAAAACAAACACCAGTCTTGAATCGGTGCTCAGCGCTCTAAAATGACCTACCCCTGATGAGAACACAGGCTCTCAGTACATTTGATGTGACGTAACGTCTAATAATAAAAGAGTGGAAATTAGATTACAGTATGGACAACAGGAATTTCATTGTCTTGTAAAACATCTGCCCTCATCTGGGATAGAAAGCTACTGGCAGAAGGATTTAGGTCAGCAGATATCATCGGGCTGTTGTTTGACACAATGGGTTCGTACAGCTTCTTCTCTTTGAGCACGATGACCTGTGGCAGAAAATATAAATAAATGAAAAAGCCGCTAAGCTCGTCACGTTATGCAAGAGTCAACGACCGCATCCATGTCACTGTCTCACCCACTGCAGACTAACTATGACCAAGGGTCAACGGCTTTAACTAAAACCTTTTTATAGGGACAAATATCAGCTCCAAACAAAGACCAGGACATTTTCTGAGTTTCTACTGCCAAGCTTGGCAACTTCTACTCAATCCATGCTGTAAAATTGAGTTTAAATTTTTCATGGCAAAAGCTTTTACTCACGCTGCGTGTTTTTTAAAAGTGTTTTAAAAGATGTGTGTCTGTGGAGCTTTAGCTAAAAAATATGCTCTCAAATAAATATAACTGAATGAGATCTGATTTTTACAACCAAGTCCTGGAGTAGGAGATTATGAGAGGCAATTTAAAAAAAAAAAAGGAATCAAACCATGCAGTCACTAAATTAACTATGGCTGCTTTCTTGGTCACCTTGGTGATGAATTAGCAAATTCATCACCAAAACACAACAGTACCTTCATTTATCTCTCTCTCTCTCTTGTGTGCCAGCACTGCTGTGTGTTTGATGGAGCAGAGGAAGCAGCGAGAAAATGTTTTCTGGGATCATGATACCAACACCAGGAGTTTCCTCTGTCTAGGATTTGGTAGATAAGACAGTCTGGCTGACAATATGGCTGCTCTCTGCTCACAGAACCTTAACGACAAACAACTCAGCTCGATGCAGAGTTTGGCTTTGGATTACAGTTTGTGGTAGACGTTGTGATAAATGTGGCTGCTCCTTTGCTCCGCAAAGTACAATCTGTAAACTTTCACCAAGTTGGTAAAATACCCCCAACCTGAGCTGAAGTGCAAAACTCTGCAATAAAAGTTTCCTTTGCAAAACTGCTAAAAGAAAGTGGTAACACATCTAAAGTTAAAAAATAATATGTTGTAAAAAAAATACACTTTTTTAGTGCTAATTTGAATCCTCTTGTGACTGTTGTTCCTCTTTTCTATTTCAGTGATCCTGTTTGGCATATTTTGTGATGAATAATTGAGTCTGCTTCCTTTCACCAGATTTCATAACCTTGTGTTGTTTATGACCGATTGCAACACAGTTTCAGGCCTTTTCGTACCTCTGGAAGTTTATTTCAAACCATATCTACAAACGTGGTTAGTCGAGTCTGTAACAGCTTATGAAAATAATTTACTTCAATCAGACGATGCAGATATGAGACGGCTTTGAGGAGGGCTCCTCAAATGTCACCGTGACATGAGAGCAAACACGTATAAAAGGCAGTGACGAAAAATTTAAATCAAAAAACTCAAACCATCTGAAAGTTCAAAAGGGGAAAGAAGAGGCGTTAAGTCATATTTTAAGCTGCTCTCGCTCTGTTATGATAAAAACATTAGTCACACAGTGTTGATCTGTTGTCATTACTACATGTCTTGGGTCTGTGCTGATCAAGGAGAGATTTGTTGGCCTGAAACAATCAGCGTTACAAAGGCTGCACATTTCTGAAGTGCTAAGTAGCAGTAGTTAGGTTTCCAGGACACAAAGACAACAATATCCCATTTTGTTTACTTTTATTAGTTGTGTGCAGACAGTCTTTCAAATTTAGCATTTGAGCTGCCGGCACTGATCAGCAGAGATGTCTTTATAACCCCTCGAAGGCATGAACAGAGTAAACTCAGGTATGTCCAGCAGACGACACAGGAAACCATGAACTCGAAGAGTCCAGCTGCTTACTCTGCACAGTCACTTTACCCTCTTATATGTTGGTTGGTTGGATTCAACCAGAAGCCACAGAAAACAATATAATTACAGGCTGAACGGGACCTGGTTGAGAAACACCTCCAGCACAGTATTAATCACTTCTGTTGTTTAGAGAACGAAACAGATTCAGATCCTGCAAAACAGTTTAGGATGATTTAAGGCTCCCTGTTTGCCAGCTATGTCAAAAAGGGAAAGCAAAGGGGAGGGGGTGGCTGTGAGCCCAAATTCCCTGCTGCCCTCTGTTGTGTGTGTTTGTATGTTTTTCAGACTCAAGATTTCCAGGGCAAAGGTATAAAGCCCCCAAACACAAACAAAACAAGGTTATCAGATCAAGAGACGATTCACTTTATAATAATTTGCGTGGGATCCAGATGGTTGAAACAAAGTTAGGCAGCAGACATTGTAGGAATGTATTGATCCAATCCAATCAGCCTTTCCTGATTACTGTATTTTTAAATGATTGAGGTCGTTGACCAAAATCAATTTTCTATTCCAGGGACGTCCCATGTGCAAAGGCAACCACCTGGGGTTCAATTCCCAACCGTGGGACATTTTCTGCATGTCTACCCTCTTCCTCTCTCTGACCATCCTCAGTCTGATTGCTGTCAATGACATCCACTCATGCCATGAAATGATTCAAAAGAAAAACAATTCTTCCTGTTGCCACGTCTGTGATTTTACACACTCAGCAATCCTCCCAGTCGTAATTTGACCCTGGAAAAAGAAAAAATTCAAGGCTGTGAACATTTTTGTTGACCTTAAAAAAATCTTGATTTTACTTAAAAATCTTTTTCTTTTCAACCGTAGCACTGACACTCAAATGAAAGACTGTGTTGGTTGTTGCAGTTTCCTGTCTGTGGTGTCATGCGACCAGCTTTCGGTTTAGGAGAGAGCAGCTGAAGCACCAGTGACTGAATATTATGTAATTAAATGCAGAGAGCTAGCCAGGTCTGACTTTGTGAAGGAATTGTCAATAAGATAATATCTTTAGAAACAATGAGGTAGAATCTGAGACTGGAGTCCAGATGATTCATAAATGTGCTTTCAGGATATCAGACAGAGGAATCACTGCATGCAACAACCTCCAACTTAAAGATGTTAACACTGAATCCATTAACTTGCTTTATCAAACAATTTCTAGACTTGAGTAAAAGTTTTGCACATGTTGATGCTTTTGTACTGTCTGTGTTTAAGAATTGCAGAGTCTTAAGACTCTTCAGAAACTGGACTAAATAAAACTACAAAGCTGCAAATGATAAAAAATATTAAACATAGCTCTTGCAAATAGATATAAACAATGCACAATTCTCTAGACTTAGAGTTGAGCACTCAGATTCTGTTTAAGGAAAAAAAACAAAACAAAACAACAACTAAAGAAACCAAAAATGCCCTTTGGAGAATTTTCATTCATAGTTTCATAGTTTTCAAAACTTCTAAATTTGTACCCTGCACAGATACTTGTGCTGAAATGAGAAACGAAGCCCGGAAGCTCATACAAGCGTCACTTCTCCTTTAGAGCATCCTGATTCCCTTTTTTTGAGAGAACAAGAGCTGGAGCTCTGATGCTGCTGTCAAAAGAGACAGAGCGAGAGCAAAATTGATGCCCAAAACGCAGAAAGCAGCAAATTGATATAGATTTGTTGCCAGAGGGAAAACTAAACCATTGTCTGTGTGCTTCATGACCTGAAGCTGAGGGTCAACCTGACCTCACAGTCCATCAACATTTACATATTTGAGTGTATGGTGAGAGTGACATGAAATAACTAGGATTGTTTTTATTAATTAACAAACATGAAACTCGTCAATTTCAATGACTTCTTAAAAAATGAAACAGAAAATAAATATGTGGACGTATAGAGATTAGAGGAGGGACGCATTTTTCATGTTTTTGGCTGACACACTGATCAGACTCAGACAGAGCAGATTGAGCTTCACTAAGCTGGAAATGAGGGGCAGGAGGGGTAGGAGGGGAGGGGGTGTTTCTCAGTTGTGCTCAGAGGCATAACATAGAAACACGGCGTTCGTGGGTTCGGGTTGGCAGTCGCCTGAAACGCACACCTCCCCGTGGGCTTGGACCTTTTAACATAGGTTTTCTTTTTACAACTGTGCCAAGCTTCATGCACAAATCATATTCCCAGATCCCTGAAAGATCACAGAGGATCCGGTGACAAACTCTGATCCGCAACTTTTCTGCAGTCTTTCAGGGCTCAATCTGAACAAAATGTATGTAATTCAAAGGGTAAAATTGATTTTTAAAACTGTTACAATCACATGAACATCACTACTAGTCACATTCTGCCCCATAAGAGCAAAAAGGGTGAAGGGAAACAGCAGGAGGTGGATGGGGGGAGGAGGGGTGAGGGACAATAACTCTGAACAGCTCAGGGCAGCTCAGAGTGTCTGTGACTGACCCCCACCTCCAGAGCGCGCCGTCTGTCCCCCGACTGAGGGACGAGGGTGGGGGTAGAAAGCTGGAGTGTCTTTTGTGAATTTTATGTGTCTTTGATTAGTCGGTCAAGTTATGACCCACAGAGCTGCAATTCAGAGAGGTTTTCTCAGAGACGTGAAGAGATAAATCATGAAATGACAGTCTGGGTCCGATAAACTAAACTCATCGCTGATGTTCAAAGCACTTCAGCGGCTATTTCGCAACATTCGTGTTCTCTAAAAAGTCTCTCCGTCTGAACCTCCATTTGCTAATAACAATCTCAATGTTTCCCCCAGAAAATATGCGAAGCCCGACGGTTGGGTGGTTGAGCAGTCATTCATCCAGCGGCACGCTGTGTTTTTGAGTTAAAAAATGTTTGAAGTTGACAGGAAATTTGAAAATATCACTTGATAATAATGTGTTATTGAAAGATCAACACCTGAATACCATCTCTAACATCTTAAAAAATGCAAACATTTAAAACCTGGTGGCCCACCAGGCTTATTACAAACTGGGGGGAAACCCTGAATCTGATGTCAGTGAAGATAAACTGACTCCTATTTGACTGAAAGTTTAACCCTGCATAGCGCGATCCTTCAGAGAACTTCAACCGAAGTATATACTCATTAACATCCTTCACAAAATGTTAAATATGAGAATTAGCAGAGTCTCTCCACTGTGAGGATCTCTGAAATTGTTAGTCTTCTCCTTTACTCTTCTGGGATAATTGAAGTTATTCTTTTAATTGTATTTTAGCGTCATATCTACCTTGCAACCAGTAGAAGTGGTGTATGTGTAAACAGGTTTTTCCAAAGTGTGCACATGAGTAATGGCAACTTCATCACAAAGCAGGATCACAACAATAACAAATAATGCCAGAGACTTTAAAAAAATCCTCTCACTAATACAGTGCATGTAATGCCACCTGGATCTCTACAAACGTCATAGAGAACTTTTTGAACCGTCTTCACCATGTAGAGGAACTTGGATTCATCATGTGCAGGATCTACTAATGAACATTATGAAATATGATTACTTAGCCATCTTAAACCATATAATTCAGTAGCATAATCTGTCACAATAAAGAAGTCAACATCACTTTCATATTTTTTAATGATGCATTTCCTATGTTTGGGTGGAACTATACAACACGTAATAAAAATATTTTTAAAAAAAGGAAATGGAATTTAATGCAGCAGTATGTAAAAAAAAAAATCTTTTTTTTATACATATTTGTTAAAAAGTGTACATGAGGGAGATTGACAGTGGTAAGATCCTCCTCCTGGTTCTGATTGGTTGTTTCTGACAAAGCAGTGGATGGTCATAATTTTGACAGGAAAATTCAACAACTCTGTTTGGTAACAATAGTTAAGTTTTAAACGTTTTGGCTTCCTGGCACAGACAGATTTATACATATATTTATTTTTTTAAACTCATCTCAACTCAAACATCTCATCCAAAAAAAAAAAAAAAAACACAGCTTAATAGAATCAGTAAAAGTCCCAAATTACTATGGCATTCATGCAGATAATGACTGTATGTAAACTTCTGACTGCCACTGTATATCCCAGAGGAATGAGTCAGACCCTCTTTCTGTCTTTTGGTAAATAAGACACACACTCGTATTACAGCAGCCTCTCCCTTCATCGTGCACAGACATACGATCTGAAAGATGTTTTGTCTAGAACGCCAGTGTCACCTGAGCGCTTTGGAAACAACATGTAGGGCCTTTCCTTTTCAAATCACATTTCCAATTAGAAAGTTTAGAGAAAACGCCTTTTTGTCACCGCTAACCCGCAGCAATCAGCATCACTGCTAAAAGGAAGTGCAGGAACCTTGGCTGGTGAAAGCATTCCAGCGGCAGTGAGACGAAAGCAGAGAAACATATTCCAAACACACCACCCACTCTCTCTGGAAAACCCATCAGACTTCTCTTTTTCTAACAAAGGGGGATTTGGGTGGGGGGAGTAAGGGGGACAACTGTAGACTGTGAGAGAAAAGTTTGACTGTGGCACATAGGTGATATCATAGTGTGCTGGGACTCGTGAAGGAGGCCCAAATGTGAAACACAAAACCAGGAGACAGACGATCAGCAAGGCTAGACTACAAATAACAGTCTGGACGCAAAAACTGGGGAGGCAGAGGAGGGCAGGGAACCATTCGTTTTACTGCAAACGGTCAATGAGCTGAGCAGAATATCTGAACAAAATGATAAATTACTTAGTTATATTGAGGATACAAATCATACATCTTTCCATACAGATGGCAGAGACATTAAGTTTTATCCCTACAGCTGGAAATGGTGGAGCCGTGTCTACTGGTTCCCAGTAATTAATGTTTGTTCATTCATTTGAAGTGATGCGTTATCCACACTCCGTCAGCAACTCCCAGTGCGAAGCACAGCACAAAAAAGTTCAGAAATACTGATGGGTGTTTTTACACCTTATGGTTCGGTAGACTCGGTTCAGTCGGGGACCAAAATTGCAACCTTTGTTACATTTTCAGCTGGTGCGGTTCGCTTTCAGACTGGGTCAAACGAACCAAACACTATAAAAAACCTGTTTACCCCCTCGCCTGTGGTGGCGCTGCACCAAGAACTACTGAAAGAAATGACATGAAAACCTTTGAAGAAGACATGAGCGGAGAGAAACTTCCTTCTTCCTAAAAGATCTAAACAAAAATGGAGTGGCATCAGATTTTATCAGTTGGAAGATTTCCCTTTTGTCTTTGGTAAAAGACCACAAGCCATTTCTCTAGCACTAGACTCTTGCATTTGTTTTGGTTGTATTTACCCAGAATGCCCTGCACTACAGTCTGCTTCCTGCTTTTGGAGCGGTCTCCGGTCCGCTTGCATCCACATGCATTCGATAAGCGCCGCAGCTCACTTCAACTGAACCAAGACCTAAGTTTTTAGGAGGACCAGTGTTAGCTTTTTTTAGTCCGCTTTAGTTCGATTGGGCATTCACACCTACCCATGTCCAAGTTTACAGACAAACAAGCTGGCATTAGACTAAAGTGGACTAAAAAGGGCTGGTGTGAATGCATTCTAAAAAAAAAAAGACTTTGTTTCAAATTATGAGTGTAACTACTCAGCTGATATTTGCTTTCCCACGACTTATCACAACTATCCCTTGACATAGTGATTTAAAATCGAGAATTATGCATATTTTTAACTTGTTTTAATATTTGCTGATAAAATCAAGCATTTTCTTACTTTGCTGCACAGCTTACATCATAGACAGAGTATTTTCTGAGCTAACAGAGATGTGAAGCGAATGCCAGAAGGACTTAATCAGTCTGAATCAGGAAGGAAGCAGTTAATTATACAGCAAAAGAAGAACAATTTTGACAATCAATAAGTAAAAGAAAATCATAGGTCTTCTTGGACTAGTATAATAATGTTCTCCATTTATCTGATTTTAAAGATTCAAATTGGTCAAATTACCCAGAAAGCCAGAAGTTAGAAATGTGACTTGGGAATTCAAATGCTTGTTCCAAAGAGTGCTCACAACATATTTCACATTATTACACCCCTACCACCAGTATGAACCACTGATGAAGCAAAGCTGTCATGTTATTTACACCGAATACTGAATGTTGCTGCTGAAAATCAGCTTTCATTAGATCAGGTAATCTGTAACTGTATAGTTTTGTTTAGCCTGTGCATACTAAAGCCTTAGTTTAATATTTACGGATAGGGGTGGCAGGTAGTTTGGTCTTCTGCTGCTTTTTCCCGGTTAGAGCATGCTGAGACTGTCAGGAGACAGACTGGACTGCAACAGCAAGACAAGTGTAATGTCAATCCAAGATCCGACTTCCAGTGTAAATGAAACTCATCATCAGTCAATCTCTCAAATATTCCATATTCTTTATCCAAACAGCTAATATTTATTTTTTTCTGATACAGCCACTAAGATGTGCAGATCTTACATGTCAAGCATAAAAGAAGAACATTTGCCTTTAGATGGCAAAATAAGATTAAATTTCTAATCTGTTCAATGTGGGGTAAAAGTTAACACTGATCTAATTACAAGCAAGGAACTAGCACTCAGCCGATGTTGATTATATGAATGACACACACAGCGGCCTGTTCACCTTCACGGACCTCTGAGAATAAACCCTACTCCACCCAGCCTGCAGGCTGCAGAGCTGTGGGAGGAAACCAGAGCAGCCCCAGGTTCCCAGAAGTCCAGAAAAAATAAGCCAAACACGTCTAGTATTGACCTACTAAAAGAATAAATTGCTTCATTCTGACTATTCTTTCTGCTGCACTAGAAAGTAATTCTACACCGAAATACCAAACTAATCGCAGGTGACCTCCTCTCAACTAAAACTCATACACGTTTCGATTCTTCTCTCCAGCTAATGGATGTCCTTGATGGTTAAGTGCATAGGAAGCTCTCAGCTTTACTTACGCGTCTAGGTCTCTTACTCACAGATAAGTGCTGCTCTCACCTTAAAAGTACATTTCAGTTTAACAAAACAGGGGTTTTTAAACATCTTTCCATCAAATATTAATGCCAGCAGTTCTGCATTGATCCGTCTGAAGAGGGTTTAGGTTAGCGTTGACCCGCTATCTCATCTTCAGTGAAAGATGGCTCCTATTGTCGACTCTCAGCGACATTTACGAGCCTTTTCCGACAATCTATTCCTAAATTGATCCGTTTCTAAGTTCGGTACAATATGACTTAAAAAAAAATACGATTTTTTTTCATAGCACATCCGATTTCAACTGATTTTTCTTTCTCACTTCCTTTCTCTTCTGAAAATGAAGTGTCCACAAAGTGGCTTCTATTTCAATCATCCCTTCTGTGAGTTGTACAACAAGAATATTAGGGCCAGAACATTTTTGTTCAATTATGAGAATGCAGTCCTAATAAAAGACGCAATTTTACAAGAAAAAAAAAAGTCTTAAAATTATGACAAAATAGTCTTAGAAGTCATTAAGTTGCCTTGAACTCAAAGTAATAGTAACATAATTTAATATTAAAAGCTCTTGTTAAGCAAGATGGCAGCTCTGGGTGTCCAGATTTCTCAAAAATTAAATCTTCAAAAAAAAAAATTTGATTAATTAATAAAATCAATTTATCGTCCAACCCATTCTAAACTTTCTTCCTCCTTTTAAACTTTGTTTTTGTAACACATATCCAGCTGTAGTCCTGCAGGTTCTGCAGCTGCAGTAGCAGCCAGTGGAGCACAAAGGCGCATTTGTTGTCTGCTGAACGCGTCTGTGTGTGTTTGTGACTGCACGTGTGTGTGTGCGTGCTTCTGCCTCATGCATGTGCACTCCCCCGCAGATAGTGAGACGGCCAGGGCCAAGTCGAGGCAGAGTTGTCTCTAACCCCTCCACCCATGGTTTCAAGCCGCAAACCAAACAGCAGCCCACGCCCTCCTCAAAGCCCCAGCAGGCACAGAGAGCATTCCTCTGAGCTGACTAACCCCATGCACGCACACACACACACACACACACACACACACACACGCACGCATACACAGACACACACACAGAAGCACGTACAATCACAAAAAAAATATTCTAAATGTTGTTAGTAAATCAGATTTCACACATGTTTACCCAACAGCTTCCAATAAATGTTTTTTTCAGGTAATTTTGTCTGTATTGAAATAACATAAGAAAATAAATATACCCATTTTTAAACATTAGTGCACCAAAAATATAGTCACAAGAAAATAGATTGGAGTTGTAGCAGCTGCACAAGGATGCTGAAGTGCAATTTAATTACTTGAAATAAACTTTAGAAGCAAAAACACAGACAGTTTATGCTTCTCTTCTGACTCAGAGCCATATCTGCCGGCTATCAAGCAAATCAAACAATGGAAGAAATCCTAAATCAGACTGAAAAGGCCAACAGATCACCGTCATCATCAGAGCAGCGAGCCGCACGCAGGCGAGGCAGACAAACACACGTAAACTCTCCGTGACCCGTCGCACACTACGTCTACGTCGAACATCGCCGTCTTGGATGACTCAGGTGTGAGACTTGATCTGAAACCTTGACAAGTGTTGACGGAAAGTGCTTGGGAAAGGTAGAGGAACTGACCACTTTTACCAAACCTATGCTTGATCATTTTGATGTAAGGTAAATTGATAAATCACAACGACATTATTCATTATAAAGCGACAACAACAACAATAATGTTTATTTTAAAGTCAGATTTTACAACTGTAAAGGTATGTGAACACTGAAATACCCTACGAAGCAATTTAAGAGGACTATGCTTATGGCTGACTCAGTGGATTCCGTCAATTACTTCTTTTTCAAGTCAAAAAGCATCTTATTTTTTTCAGCTTGTAACTTCTCCTTTTCATTGTGTTGACCTTAAATTAAAGGGGACGAGAAGCAAGGATGCTGAAAGCAGAAACAGAGGAAACAGAGAGGAACTGTGGGTCAATACCACAATGCCAAAATGACTTGTTATCGAGTGACTGAGGCTTGAAGCAACCAAAAAGGTCACGCTGTGGATTGATTGCTACGTCATGAGACATTGCACGGTAATAACGTGTTTTAAGTGATAAAATAGAGATTGAATGAAATGTTTTCTCTGCAGAAGCTTGACCCGACAACATTCCTTAAACGTTGCTTCCGATTGGATATCTAACACATTCTTCAAACGTCATGATGTGCAAATGAAAATCACAAAGTTACCTTGTGGACAAAGGCAGCAGACTTTTAAAGGACAAGTGCTGCACAGTTAATAAGCATCAGCCATTCAGGCATCCAGACTATGAAGGTATATATGTGTTGTCTCCTTGTTTCAATAGCCACAGTGTGTGCGTTTGTGTGTGTGCGTGTGTGTCTGTGTGTGTTTAATGGTAGTCACCCAGACACACGCAGACACGCTTCTTTTCATGTCAACCTGCCGTCTAGTTGGAAAACAAACCAGTTTTACCTCGGCTATCAGTAGCTTAATTTCTCTTTGCACGCAAACCGCTCCAGCCACAGACTCCGTCTGATAAGCTGGAAATTCGAGGCACTGCCTGCTGCCAGGCAGACTGCTTCTGTCTACTTCATCCTAACCCACATGGCTTTATGCTCCACAGTTCTCTTTCATGTTCCTAACTCAACCCTTTCCTCACATGTTCTTTGCACTATTTTCATCTGACGATCCCCACTGTCTCATCTCCGTCAGTTCAATGCACTTTTTCCTAGTTCTAAGGATGCACAGGCCCCTCCAGCGCCACTCAGAACCATGGGAATCCCGAGCTGCTCGTCAGGACTCTGCATTCCACCTTAATTGCTTACATGCTTTCGCTCGTTCCCCGTCTGAATCAGCATCAAAGATAATAACCACAAACATAGCAGACGGTGCTTTCTGCAACATGATTCCTTGACACAGAAAAATCAACTTATCCGCAAGATTTGTACAGTTTCCTCTGGGTCGATCAGGACTAATTAGGAACCCCAACTTGTTTTTAAAGAGACAGTGTCATTCATAAATCAAGAAATTAACAAGTGGACCAACAAGTAAAGAAACATGGCGGCTGAGACACACTTGACCAGTAAACACTGACATCAGGGTTTCTGCAGGTTTCACCAACTCAAATTTAAGACTTTTGAAGACCTTTATTACAGCAAAATGTACAAAAACAAGTTGCATATTTTATATAAAAGGGCCCAGGTTTTATGTGAGCCTGTGGCAAAGACAAACAACCATAATTATGATAATAGACGCAAAAAAAGCTAGCTGGTAAGCAAAGGTTTTTCAGCACAGCTAGCGATAGCCTCAATTCAAACTTTTACCTATACACAAAAGTAAATAGTCTTTCCATGACAAAATGTAATATCTATGATTAACTTATTCAAGGCCAACTTACATTTTTTTTAAAATATAAATTTAAGACAATTTTAAGGTTTCAATTTTAGCTATATATATATTTAAGACTTCTTAATGGTGCACAGACACCCTGTTTATGGAAAAAGTCTCTCACTTCTCTGGTCAACTTTCATCTCTCTCGTAGATGTACTCATCAGTTTTACTCTTTTACTCTTTCTAGTCTTCACCCCCTTCATCTCCCTCCTGTCCTGACATGCAGCCATGTGAATCAGACTGCACACACTTGTTGCCAGGATAAATATATACAAACACAACAAATGCTCAGCGAAGCCTGAGGGGCTAAACCCAAACTAACTTCAACGAGGCAGAAGTAAGGAATCTGCTCCCACAGGCTACTTGAGAAAGGACAACTTTCTTTAAAATGATTAAAACACCAGTCCTGCTGTAATAAGCTGCTGCTAGATCTCCAAACTGCCCACCCCATTAACAATTTAGCACCAGGGTGAAACGATTTAGAAAGAACCACTTCAACTGTGAGACTGATCTGTGCTTTGTAATTAGGAGTTTCTGCAAACTTCAAACTTTCTAGATATCTCTAGATATCTATTTTAACATTATAACCTTATAGAATAATGTATTGTTATGACAGAAATCAGGTGGAATAGACATGGGTGAGAAATTATTCTATCACTTATTGTTACCAGGGGGAAAAATATGACAAAATTATGATCTATTGTAAAAATGACCAGATTAACAGTGTAGTTTGGCTTAAGTAACATTTTATTTCCTCTGTTGGTTATGTGACATACTCAGTAAATGAAATTATTGCATGCCTTATAAAAGTAAAACTGAATTACTTAATGAGGTGTCCAAGTCGTCTGTGGTATCTGGCCATTTCTAAACCCAACACACCTGAATAAAATGTCTGAATTCACCCAAAAACATTCAGTCCTTGTTTGTTTTCCCCCTGTAAGCAGAAATACATTTGTAGCAAAAAATAATAAATTAGAGAAATTTTAAGTCCATTTCTGCCATTCTTAATAGTTGAACTTAGACATGTTGGATTTGTTTCCCTTCTGGGTTAAATTCAGCCAAACTAATAGCTCCGTCTTTTTGAAATCTTTCATTTCCAGCACAATTTTGCAGCACTTTTTTTGTTACTAGTAAATGTTTATTATTGAAGCAAATCAAACTTAAATGAGTTTTAACATTTTCTAAAAAGGACCTCAAAGAAAACCTTAAAAATCTGCGTTAGGTAATAAAACCCAAACAGTGCATATGATGATGCTGTTTCGCTGTATGATGAATTCAAATGTTTGACTGCTCTAAAGCAGTAATTTCACAGTGGTGATGTTTAGACAGGTTTAAGCCCAAAAGTAACACCACGAGGGTTATGAAAAGGTGAGAAGTCAAAACTACAACAACTCCCCAGCCAAAGTTAGGAAAACACTGTGGTTTGGTTTGGACAGAAAAAATGACTTCCTTAAGGCTAAACGATCCTCATCTTCCAAGTTTAAACTTAGACAAAAATCAAAACCAGAGCTAAAACAAGCAAACACGTTTAGATTTTATAAAGCAGGTACGGGATCAACATCAACCAGCTGCTGACTAGTCCAACAAAGTTTGGGTCAATTTTCCATCTGCTTCCGATTTACAAATACTCAGCAGCTTGTGTAACTTGTGTTTGTGAATCAGTGCTTTAGCTAATCAACTGCAGGAGGAAGACGTTAGTCACGTTTAATCCTAAATTGTGATAAAGCAGCAGATTACCACAGACTGACACATTTTACAAACTTATTTTTGTTACTCATACATGTTTTCAACTCAGAGGAAAGGAGAAATCAAGAGGAGAAACAGAGTAAAGCAGGAGGGAGAGTAGGAAGCCCCACAATGCCAACATTACCCCATCCCCAATGAGTAAGACTCAAACTTGTTAAGAGCTTTGGCTTTCACTTTTTTTCCTATGATGTCTTAAAAAAGTAAAAATGCTCACTGTCAAGACTCAAATAATGTAAAAAAGCAAGAAAATAAGCTCCCCTGTGCAAGATTCAGTCAAAGTCTGAAGCACCGTGTTCCAGCTTTAAATGAAAGTAAGAGTAAACCACTGAGATACCATGAGTGCCTTATCTCTTATGTAAACCTATTAATAGTTCTGTCACTTTAACAAATTAGCTGGATGATAAATTATCCCAGACGTTATTGTGGTAATGTTGTTGTTTGGAGACCATTTTAAAGTAATATAATGGTAATGGCATAATAATCCAAGAACACATTCTCAAAGATCGATAAACTTTATATTCTAATGAACATTTGACAACATTTTAAATATACAAAATAAATAAAACAACAGAATCAACAAATAAAATTAATTATTAAGTCTCTGTAAACAAAACTGTCCTTCAAAAGAAACAGAGCTAGCTGTGACCAAAGCACCAGACTGAAAACTTTGGTTACGCAGTCTTTGGTAGAAAACAAGAGAAAAGAGAAACACAATAAATGATGCAAATGGAAATTTTATTAACTAGTTTATTGCTTATTGCGATATGCCTATGTATTTTTACATAAACTACCCTCATTGACCATAATAACCACCCACATTGATGCTCCAGTTGCTGGTTGAAGACAGACGACTCATTACGTCAAAAGTTAAAGTTAAAACTAATCACCGTTTGGTGAGTGTGACATAAAACGACTAAGTCAGCGAGACATCTTCCGTCGTATTCCGCATCTTGTTCCTTTAAATGTTTCACTTCCCTGTGATGATATGTGATACGAGACGTGCTCTGCTGTTCCACCACCTGATACAGCTTATTGACCCAATCGATACGCAGCGCCGGCTTACTTCCGCACTCAGCATCACCGAGAAACCATCACAAAGCGCATTGGCCTCGACACAAAGTTCATGTGTCATAGATATAGGAGCTGACCTCCCCGCGGACAGGCCTGAACACGCAGGCAGCTGCTGTCAGCATGCCACGGCTTGGGGAATTAATAGAAACAGCAGTTCTCCAGGGACCCTGTTGGCCCAAAGTGACAGTCGGCTCTGGTCTGAGGTCATCTTAATGCACTCTGCCTCTTCCTCTCCGCATTAGCAGTGGGAAACATGAAACCTGGACCATAGCGGACGTTGTTTAACTTTTTGGGTAGGCTTAGCTCAGGATGCTGGCACGAGCTGCTGGTAGCTGTGATATGCACACTTGTGGTGGTCGAGAATGTAGGAGTGCCCTATTAGGGCTTCGGATTTCATCTGACACAGTATGCTATTAAACCTGAAGGAGCGGCCCACCCAGGCAAACCAGATTTTATAGACCCGAGCTAAGGTTTGGACTTTTTTTGTTTTTTACAATAATTAAAATAATTACAAGGAGACCTTAAAAGAAACAAAAATCCTTGAGAAGACGTAGTTTAGAGTCAAAGCTTGACTTTCTCGTTTTAATTAGCTGCAGTTCAACTTTATATTTCAACACTGCTTGAAACAAAGTTTGAGATTACATTAAGACACAAGATATATGGTTATTTTGTGTTTATGGGTGTCTCAATTTAAAGCAAAAATATAAAATGTGTTTTGTATAATAAGTCTTTTCTAACTGTTTAATACTCCCTTCGTAAACATAAGCAATGTGGTAAAACCTGTACCTTAGAATGCTTTTAGAAGCATCTTTACGGGCTTCATTCAGCTTATAAGGGTGGTGAAAGTCTCTAAATTTGCTCAGCCTGTAAACACAGCGTTATTACAGAGAAAGGCCTGGTCATGCCTTTCTGTAACTTTCTGCGCAGCACTAGTGCCCTTCTCGGCCTTCATCTATAGATCCCTATACTGTATTTGCTGTCATACAAAATGAAACAGTTATTCCAAACTTTATGGGTGTCTGTTTTAGTAAAACGTATACTTATAAAATGCAGCGTAATGTTTTCCGCCATTAGGACAACTTGAGCTTGAAAGAAACTCTGCTTTCCTCAACACTGTGAACAAAATGGAAATTGAAATGAATAAGACTTATGCTTTGGCCTCAATTTGTAATTTTCTTTTTAACTCATCTGGTGCGACCTTCAACTTTTATTATTTTATTATTATTATTCGAATTATTCACTTGTTGTTGCTCATCCAGTTGCAACTACAGGTGAGCAACAATGCACTGATGGCAATATACTGAATGCAACCTAACAATTTGTCATCCTGCAGCAGTAACAATAAATTAACTGATGATATCTGCAAACCCGAAACACTAAAATTATAGTAAGAATAGCTGATTTACTTGGGCACGCTCTGCTCCAGGAAAAAAAAAAAAACACCACTGAACACAATGATTATTGTGTACTGTTTGCTCAGTCGCAGTACTTAACATAATTGGTGAAGTAAATTAATGGGGAAGTTTTAATTGGAGTGTTTGTGAGGCTGTGCACTGTCTGCAGTGGTGATTATAGCCACGCAAAAAAAAAAAACTCTGCTGACTTATGTTTGTTATTATAACTTACACTGTAATTGCAAAAAAAACAAAAAAACAGCATTTGCCCCAATCCATGTGGCCCATGTAACTAAACTAAAACCGTCTGATTATGAAAACTATATATTATTTGTACATTTTGGCATGGAGATAATGTGTCATGCTTTGCATAACTCTGAGCGATAATATATGGCTGTGGCAGCTTTTGGAGTAGGGGATTTATAACCTGTTACTGAACCACCAGCAGCAGTAATTTGACTTCACCTATTATTTATTATAAATGATGTATTGACAGACAAATAGCTGCAGGGAGACGCTGAAAGGAGAGAAGATAAAACCATCTCCACAGACTCGCCTACGCACTAGCAACGCTAGAAAGCGTCCCAGATTAAGGCCAAGTTATATAACTTGGACTACATCGGTGCTTTTGCATTGCATGTGTCCTATTGGCCGGTTATGCACACACCAAAAACGTGTTTGGGCAACACGATTCATGTCATAAGGTAAAACTGGGATCAGTTTCAGTTTAATGAAGATACACAGTGCATATGATTGCATTACACTGATACACAAAGAGCCCACAAGCAGGATATTTAGGCTCTGATCTGCAAACACAGAGCACTGTTAGCTCCTCTGCAGGCTCCATGTTGATGGAGGAAGCAAGAGTTTGAAATATCGACTCGAGAAAGGAGCTGGAGAGGTCAACTTCTCTCACAAGAAGTGACGTTCAAAGTGGAATAGTTCGCTTAGCCTGAAGAGAAAAAAGCCTTCATGTTTTGCAATGAGCCTGTTAGAAAATGTTAAAAGCCGACTTGCTAACTTTACGGTCTACATCCCCACAACCCCATCTCCTTACCTCCCCTCTTACCTCGGTATAGTGATGCATTTCGTGTTGATATTCTGCGTGGTGATGGCTTTCTCCAACTCGTCCAGCTGCCCCGTCTTCTTCAGCTTCTTCACAAGACTTTTAACCGCTTTCTCGCACCATTTCTCCTCCTGGCCGTTCTGCTCTCCCTTCTTCCAGCCCAGAAGTCTTTTGACGATGGGGGGAGTGAAAGGCAAAATTGACATCTTTCAGAGTTCAGTCAAGTCCGTCCAGTGTCGGGAAGTCCGCCGGTTTGGACCAAAACCACCTGGCCCTACAACGGTCCAAACGGCGAAGGTTTAATGCGTTGCTTAGCAAGAAAGAAAAAAGAAAAAAAAAAGAAAAGCAGTTTTACTTTATGAAGCGAAGCTGTGGAGCATCTCTAAGTTAAAACTCCCCGGCTGCTGCACACTCCTTCGCCCTGAATCGAGCTAAACAGCCGACTGTGCACCGGTAGTCTGTTGCGCCCTGGACTTACTGCTCCTCCGCCAGAAAAAGTAGTCCGTCGGGATTCGCTCGACACTGCGCTTTTGGAACAAATACGAACTGAAAGCGCATCTAAACTACATCTACGACTCGAGTATCAAAAATGAAAGCTGTATTGCTAACACTACCTCGTCTCTGGGAATTTAAATCTGCTGACGGCAAAGTTTTGTGAAGTTCAGAAGCCTCCGCGGGTGTTGTGGTCGCTCGACTGAAGTCTGCATCAAATGCAAATGCGGGAGCTGCTGCTGAGACTCTCCATTCAGACTTCAGACTGCACACTGCAGACCTGTGGCAGCCCAGTCTGAACAGCAGCTGGCCAAATGGGCTGTGCTGATGTTGCACAATCCATGGCTTTTCTTCTCATGCTGATGAACGTCCATGTGGCTGACTAAATATGCGGTCACAATCACTCACAGCTAGACCGCTTGAATCACTTATATAACACTGAGTAAAGTGTTTATTTTATTGCTCCAAAAAGCGTGGACACGCAGTTCTCTTGGATGCCGGTTTTCTTTTTCAAGACAATAGGCGAAATGAGGGCCAGAAGTCTAAAACCACAATTTAGACGTTCACACTGTTGGTGTTGCATTATAAGACACCCAATTAACTGTGTTTGTTGTATAAACACACACCTGAGCACAGAACTTTCCAAGAATTTTTCTTTCCCTGATTGTCTGTCTCCATGTGAGTGAAAAGCAGCACAGATGCAAGCTGATAGAAGTCACTGCACACAAGGCAGAAGATGACACGTTAACTTGCCTCGGCTTGTCGGGTGTACAAACAGAGACTCTTCTGCCTCGACAAGGTGCCAATTTAGTTTATAGTTTGGTTCAGCCTCTAAATTACAGAAACACACACACACACACACACACACACACATGCTCTCATGTGCATAAGTACACCCCCTCCTCCTCCTCCTCCTCCATGCACTCATGCAGACGAGGTGTCAAGAAGTCAAGTGCCAGATGTACAATAGAGCGCAGCAGCAATGGGCTCACCATGCAGAGAGAGAGAGTGATAGTAGTGGGACGGTATGGGGTTCGCCAGTCTTCAAAAAGTTAGCCTTTGCTGCAAACGTAGGAGGAATCGTATTAGCGAGCTTTTGAAAGAGTTGCAAAAGAAGTTGTGATAGCTCACTCTCCGTGTGCACCTCTTTGAGGCTAATGAAACACGGCAGATTCACAAAGGGTGCAAGTGATCGTCAGATATCTGGTAAACCCTCCAGGTTAACCAAGAATAGCAGGGCAGGTCTGTGGCTTTGGTATGCGCTTGTGTCCAGCAGTCACCCCTTCCCTACAGCACACAGGGTGTAGTTTGTGCTAAAAATATTTCAGGGCCACCAGGACAGATGCCTTTCCTTTCATCTATTTCGGTAACCCAGCAGTGTGTATTTTCACAATGAATCCCGAGGTTTATGTTTGAAATCTTCTGACATTTTGAACATTTTACATGCAACACGGAACACATTTGTTTTCACTCGACGGCTTCTGTGCCACGAATAGTTTGGATTTATCATCAGACCCTCATCCATACAAACAGTCTAGTCTCCAGCTGTAAAACTCAGTCTCTCTGGGGTCAGTGGTGTGTCAGCAGGTTGGAGGAGAAGGACTGTGGAGCGTGCTGCCATGTGTCATACATGCTAAGGCCCCGCGGCCCTCTCGACACCTGTTTACGCCCCAGGGGGACCCGACCGGCCAGGACAGCTGGTTTGTTTTGAAGAAGTGCGGAGTGAGGCAGGGCGGATGTAGGGGTGCGGGGCTGGGGGAAGGGATTACATATGTGCTGTAGTGGGGATGGCGGGGTGGGTGGGTGGCGGCGGGTGGGTTGGTGTTTGGGTGGTAGGACAGAGTTTAAGGGGGATTCTAGTGGTGGGAGGGAGCAGCAGTGAGAAGAATTACAGAGCACAAAAGGCACGTCAGCAGTGCTGAATGGGCAGTGACCACGCACGATCCGGTGGATGATAATGACATTGTGCTGCCCTGAACCTCAGGAGACTCAGTGTGTGTGTGTGAGTGTGAGTGTCATGTCAACTGGTGTCCCAGTGGAAAAGAAGCATTCCAAAGAACAGAATCTCTGGGTCCTTGGACGACACCGATAAGAAAGTAGATGGTTGGTGTTTGACAAAATTGTTTAAAAAAACAAAATCATGAAGAAAATCAAAGTTTTTCAATGCAAAGTTTACTAGAACTGTGAAAAACTATCCAGACAATAAAATCTTTAAATAACAGGCACAGCATTTGGCACTGATTTAATATTTGCAAATGTAAATAAACATTTTAAATTGACACAAATATAATCTCTAACATGACCCAAATGTTACAAGGTGGAAAGCATAATGTGAATTTATCTTTTATTACAGGGTCCAACAGATTAAACAACACAACAACATTGGATAATCGATTTAACGGAACTGGTTTTAGAAAGTTTAACATATTAGTAACACTTCTAAACATTGTATTGGGAGGAGGAGGAAAAACAAATTTGATTGACAGGTTTGATGCCAGCTTGAGTACAAACCTCACGTTTTTACTCAACCTAGAGTCTAAAATTCAAGCTGTGCCAGTTCCTAAGTTGTCAGATTGCTGTGGATGTAATTATGTGCATACTTTTGCTTATGTGTATTTTAACTCCTGCTTCTGTCACCATGTAAAAGTGTTTTCACAGAGCTGCTTAAATAACAGGACGCAGTGTTTTCTTGCTGAGACAGCCATCAATCGCTCAACAGCTCATGAAAGCTCCTCCAGCAATGTTGGAGTACACAGTGTACTACAGGCTCAACATCATAACCATCCTTCACACACTCACACGCACACACACACACACACACACACACACACACACTATCACACACACACTCCTGCAAATGCAACCCCTCCTCTTTCACTTTGAGTCTGTACAGTTTTTCTTCTTTTATCTATCTTTTAAATTTCTTTGCATTCCTTTCTCAAACACATTTTCCTCAAATTTCTTATCGTTCCTGGTAAAGAGTTAGCGATAATCCACTTGAGCAGAGGAAACTGCTCTTGGTTCATGTCGTCAGCGACAACCCTTTTGAAACTTCAAGCCGTTGCACAACTCTTTGCGCTATGAATAACAGGAAGACGGCAATTTTTCTTCTGAGTTTAATTGCCTGTCACCCAGCTAGATCAACAGAGGCAACCTGCACAAGTGCAAGGCACATGAACGGGAACTCTGCTAAAAACTACACACCGTCCTGCGCATGTTCAAAAATCCTCGTCTCCGTTTTTTAATCCTCCGCAACGCTTTTGTCCTGCTTCACGAGAGCCAAGGGGGAAACCCAGGAGGCGAGGGACAAAGAACAACACATGCAGCCGGACCTGAATCACAGCCAGCACACAGAAAACCAGTGCATGCTTTTCCAAGAGATGTTACTGAAAGGCTTGCACAGCTGAGATTTTGAGGACATCCTGCAGTGAAGTAACTATTTTAGTCACCACACCAGCATCCAAAGCAAGACAGTTATCTTTTCTTTTTTTTTTTACAACAGCAACAAAAACCCTTTCCATATTTGCCAATGTCAACACCAAAGGAGCTGCAGCGATTTCAAACAAGTACAGGTTGTGTTTTACAGGTGACAGAACTCCTGTTTTATCCTCGTGTCTGGACAAAAGAAACTATGTAAGAAAACAACACTAAAATAACACTGTGGAGTGCAATGTGGAGTGACAGCGTCATATTCTCTCTCTCTTCAGAAGGGACTGGTGTTTTCTGTTTTCTTTTGTCTTTATCAGAGTGAATGAAATTATGAGGAAATGTCTGTTCAATCTTGCAGATTTGGAAAAAGTGCAAATGAGGTTTTGCACTTTCAATTTTACTCCTAACAGATGCGTTAGTTTTACATTGGAGACATCATAGCCTTAACTATCACCTCGAAAATGCTTATCCAGAAACATTTTAAAGATAAATGTCACACTTCAAGATGGAAAACGTAATAAATGTCTAGTTATGATGGTTCAAGTCTTTTGGGAGAGATTTTTTTTTAATAGTCAAAGCTTTGAGACAGTAAAAGCTGCAACCACAATGTTACCTTAGGCATAAATATAGTTCAAGTACGAACTTAACTTTTCAGGAAGATTCCAATGAATCACTGACTTTCTTCAGATAAACAGATTTAATCTTGAGAGGGGAGGAACATCTCTCACATTTCCAGACAACCAAGCAGCAGAAGGACTTGCCTAAAACACGTCTCCGTTGTTGCCAACTGCTGAAGAAAGTGCTCAAAAATTAAAGCAAAGATTATTCTTTTTTACTGGTCAAACTGATTTTCCTAATCAGTTTGACCAGAACTGGAAGAACAAATATTAAACTGATGCAAAAGTTAGCAAAGTGTATTTTTTCCTCCTTCCAACATACATTGATGCACTACTTTATGTGGATCTATGGCATAAATCCCAGACAATATAAATCAATCAAAATTCCAGGTGTTTTTGGTGTGACAAAAAAAATGAAAACTATAACATTTGATCTTTCATTCAATCTGAATTTGACTGTAAAGCTGTAAGCAGGAGCAGCAATAACAATATTACCAGAGATACGGGTTAGAAACTATGATCACGAGGCTGAAGTAAAACAATTTTTATTATTCAAATTTCTATTTATTTGTTTACATAACAGCCTTTGAATTTAATCATGGTCTGTATCTGTTTAGGCTGGACATTTCCAAATGTAAATGTTTATTTTCTGGCCCTGTAACAGACTCGACCTCGCATATGCACCCAGCCCCACCCCAGAATTAAAACCAGGATGAAGTGACCGTAAACAGAGAGGACAAAGCAAAAGCAGGAAACAACCTAATAAAAACGGCAGCTCAAATCGCCTTTTAGCTGTCATAGTTCCCAGAAATTTCCCTTTTGAAGAAGAAGAAAAAGAAGATGAAAAAGGAGAAGAAACAGAAGAAGAAGAAGAAGAAGAAGAAGAAGTAACCGTTAAAATAGTACAAAACAACAGAGCCGTGTGTTTGTTGCTCATCAGCAATGTGTGACTCTGCTGATGCCACTTCTCCCTAAGACAGCATGAGCTGAAAACGTACTAAACACATGACTCATGGTTCAGGCAGGTGTTTCCTTTCCCCTTATATGGTCAAAGTGAACTTGGTCTCTTCATCTGAAAAAACAAAACAAAAAAACCTTTTGGTTTATCCCACCTCCAAGGCGCTGACTCACCACACAAGAAGATAATCCCAGTGATAACCTCTTGTTCCTGCTATGACTGATTAGAAAAACCCAGGTTTGTCTGACAGCCCACTCTGAGGAATGATCCACCTCTGAGTCACTAGTCACTGTAAATGACTGCTGGTCAAACCCTGAGAGAGCAGAGTTCCCTGTTGAAGGCATGACAGTCAGCATCATCTGAGGACTCTTGCACCAAGAATATTGCTATGGTTTCTGACATGCAGTTATTATTATTGGATTAAAAAAAAAAAAAACATGTTATGTGATCTTCTTAGAAAACAATACAATTCTACCTTTACACTGATGACACTGATTTTAAATTTGAATGAATGACTCATAGTAGAGGGGTTGAACAATGGAGCAGCAAGAAGGTCCTTGGATTTTCTGCATGGAGTTTGCATGGTACTCCAGGTTTGTCACACAGTCCAAAAACATGTCTATTAGGTCAAGTGAAGTGGTCTCTCTAAAGTGTAAGTGTGTGTGTGTGTGTGCATGGTTGTTTGTCCTATGTGTTTGTGATAGACTGCCAACCTGTCCAGGGTGTATCTCGCCTCTTGTCCAATGACTGCTGGAGATAAGCAGCAATGGATGGATGGACAGAACTGAGTAGGTGGTGGAGACATTGGAGTCTTAGGGGACTGAAGACAGCTTCGCAAAGAAATAGTTGCCTGTTATCTTCGTTTCCAACTGTAGGTGATTTGCCACACCGCTGCACACCTCAGATAAATCAAACAGTACTGAGAGAACATTTGATTGTCCCCAGGTTAATGCAGTTGAAGGTCAAAACCAACTACATTTGTTTACTTGCTTGCTGCCAGCCTAACACATTTGTGCGGTATTATGCAATATTTCCTCAGGCTCAAGAGTTTAAGACAGGAGGGAATCCATTGCTGTGGCTGAGCTTCCCAAAATCAACCACATCGATGCAACAAGACTTTCAGTTAACAATTTTTGGAGCCTCCTACAATGTGGACAAGACCCCAGATGACTGGGAAAAATCCACGAGCGCTCTCTGGCATTGGATCATCACTTTGCTCCCTCCTTTTCTACAGGCAGTGCCATTGTAGGAACCACCAAGAACAATTAGCAGAGGGAAGCATGAAATGCTCTAAAGCTTTCTGGTAGTCGGCTATGTTTACATTGGACTTCATTGTAAAGTCCAATGTAAATGGACTTTACATTGGACTACATTGTAAAGTCGATCTTAGTCGATACTGTGGACTAAGATGAGGAAAGGATACGACTCCTCAAATAATCAGTGACTGTAGAAACACTGGACCTCAGGGTTCTGTGCCTCTCCAGTTTTCTTCCTGTCTCACACACCCACAACTTGTAACAAAGCCCACAGAGCTGTTGATTTAAGGAAACAACAAAAAACCTAAGATGACTTATTAAAACAAAGAAATAAACTGCTTAGAGTTATGAGCTGTGTCATCAGTAAAATCAGTGTCAGTATATCAAATAGAATAAGGCCTCTCTCCATCTCTCTCTCTAACTTCATACTATTCTTTATTTGACTCTTTTGGGAGGATCTTGGGAAGATTGACCAGTTGCTCAAAGTCTGGCTCACTGTCACCACCATGCAGCAAAACTGGCATCGACAAACATGAAGAGCTGTCAGAATACTGGACTTTGATTTCCAAATGCAAAATGTATTTTTGTTTGACAAAATCACTGGTGACTCACAGTCCAGTCGTTTTTCCTCATTGGCAAGACGCTCCTTTTAAACAAAACGCACATCGACTGCACCCTCTAGAGTAAATATTGCTGTATTACAACTTTTTGCAAAGTTACATTTAAAGCCAGTTACTTTCGTTCGTGGTGACTCAGTTTGTTCTCACATGTTTTGTTGAACCTGTATTTAAAAAAAAAGACCCCAAAAACAAAGAGTTTGGCAGAAATAAAATATGTTATCTCCAAATAGGCCAAATAGGTGATTACTAAACACAAACTACTTGAAAATATGCTATATAGTAGATCAACTGAAGAATAATTCAGCTTTCCGATGTTTTCAATGCAACCTTCATGGATGTTTTTTGTTTGTGTTTAATGAAGGAGTATAATGGGCTTTAAAGATGTCAAATCTCTCAAGATTACATTTGACAACAGAAGCTTTAACAATGTTCTGTTATCTGTTCTACTAACTAAACTAAACATCACTTGATGGTTTTCTGAAGATCTCCCAGTAAAGAATGGCCTTACATTTAAAGTATTCATCCAACTTATCAGTTTCTCAAAATTATAAAGTATTGCTGATATTCCATAGAAAATTTGTATATTTTTTAACGAATTGTGCTGACGTGTCTTAAAACGTAAAGGACTTAAACCAGTGGTGTCAGGTGATATAATAGTCCTAAATCTACCGCAGATAAACAGTGTTTTAAAGTAACGTCTTACAATTATGTTGCTCATCACAAAAAAAAAAAAACAAAAAAAAAACAATGCTCATAAAAATTGATGGGCCTTGACCAAAAATCTACTGAAGCCCCTTCCAGTCTCTCAGAGTCTTTGTCAGAGACCTTCATTAAGATCTCTGACAATGATCACAAAGACCTCTGGGCTTTTGGAAAAGACATAAAAAAATGTAAAGCAGAACAGAGTAGGAGCTGCACTCATTATGGCATTAAAATATTTAAGTTCTTTTTCTCTGTAATGAGGAAAATAAACCACAACAAATCCCCATGATCTTCTGGGTTACCAGTTGTTCCCTTAATCATATCTGAAATCTCCTTATGATCCCATCTGCCAGACCTCAAGGTTTTTGAAATACCGTTGAGGAGAAGTAGAAAATCTGGGTATTTTAATGGTAATTGCACAATTCATCATCTGCAACACTAACAGTGAGTCATTTGCATTTCTGAGACAACAAATCCACTAAAACGGCATTGAAGACTGTGCGTCGGTCACAGACCATTGCCCTTCTTGTGGTAGATGTAATTTCTCATTGTTCCAAAGCTGATTCACATTCACCCTTTGACATATTATGTCCCTGGGCTACCACAGAGGGAAAGTAGTATCCTGTTTCACAGAAAACTAAATCCTGTGCTATACCTCACCACATTCTCCAAACTTCAAACCGTTTTTGTTTCTCACAATCATTAGTTTTGAACCATCTGACCTAGTCTTGTATCATTGCACACTTTTCTCTGTGTGGACTGTCCTTTTTTTTCTTTTTTTTTTCTTTTTTTTTTCAGAAAGCAAATACTTTGACAAAGACGTCGCTATCTCTCTAGCAGCAAGCGAGTGTGACAGATTCAGATGAGCGAACTGGGTTAAGAGTTAAGAGTTGGAAACAGCGAGGTCAACTTAGGGACAGAAACAAGACACTTTGATTATCATGGCTGTGACAGACTTTCAGGCATCTGAAGGAGAGGAGTGGTGAGCCCAAGTACCCACCTGGGGATTACAGAACAAGCTTCAGGTGTGACTGGTCCCAGGAGACGACCCCACCCATGCAGGAGAGCTTCTGCATAGAGAAGGGCGAGGCACAGAATACAAAGCAAACTACCCACTCGTTCGGATTATGACACCATGATGACCAATTTTTATTCTTATTTTTATTTGTAATTAGAAGGCATCAGATTGTTATTTGAACCGTATATTTCCAGGAGTCCATGATGCCAAACTGTCTAACATGATACTGAGGGTCTTTTGAAGAAAAACAGATTCGCACTATAATGGATTATTTTTTTTATCACTACATTTTTTTCCCCTACTCTAAATACATTTCTTTTAACAGATATATTTTTAAAGTGAGATTTTGCTGCTGCAGTGAAATTTTTATTTTAAAAATACATTTTCACTTAAAATAAGTTTAGAAGGAGAGGTATGTGATTTTAGATATATGTGTCCACATTTTATGCACAACAATAAATAAATTGGCAGTGTAAAGCATGTAAAATGATTTTATATAGAAGTTGTTTTTTTTTTTGTTTTTTTTTGTCACTGTAAGCCTTTAAGCTGTTTTAATGACAACAGATCCATTTAAGTTGGACACTTTTGGTTAATGGGATGTCGTCTTAAGCTTTTTATCTGGAAAGCTTTGTCATGTAGCTCATCACTTCTCAACACTTTTCAAACTCCCTCACCAGACCGGAATAAATAAAATACCACCCTGTGCCACAAGAGGGCAGCAAAAACTACGGAATTGACAAGAAAGAAAATTGACACTCCAGTGACAAGAAATCCTTTGTAATTTTATTTTGCTTAAAGACAGAAGCTGGAAAAATTAATTATCTTTGCTTATGAAAGTCATAACTCATACAAGTCTTTCTGAATTTATCAAATGTGATGGTGGATGTTCTGCGTAAGCGCATATTTTTCTGCAAAGTATAATTTTTGTATGTGTCCTTGTTGGTTTGTATTATCATATTACATATCTTCACTGAATAATGTGTTTCTACAGAAGAAAGAAGGGTAAAGCAGCAGCAGAGGGCCTGAATGTATGTCCCTCCCATCCTTTGGAGCCAGACAGTCTGCCTGCTGGTCTGTCCATCTATCCGTCCATGTCTCTCTATTCAATAATGTAAAGCAGAAGGAAAAGTTAGATGCTTTATTTGAGCCACAATGCGATTTCCAATGTTCAGATTACTGTGGGTGTGTTAACCTAACAGCTTCTTGTGTCTGAATCCCTGTTATTTCTGCTTGCATGACGCCAACATGTTATAAGATCGGTGTTTAGATAAGCATATGCAGTGTGTTATCACATCACCTTTTTTTTTCTTTTAGACATGTGTGGACTTTTTTTTCAGCTTCAGACATGAGTGGGTATTTTCATATCTGACTAACTTGCAGTTCAGATGGGTTTTAGTTCAAAAGACCACGACTTTACAATTAGTGGGTGCAGTTACAGACGAGAGAAATCCTCCCCTTGTCCACAGTGCTGTTGTTTCCTGGCAGATTTAGTTCTGTGTTCATTGTATTTTGTTGGTAATGTTTTACTTATCTTGATGTTTGCTTGAATTCACTTCTTTTTTTTTATTTAACCAAAACTGACTAATTCTTCATAAGACTAAAACCTCCATCTGAAGAAAAGATAATGGGTTTCAGATATAGTGTTAACCATTTCAGCCAATAAAACACATTTCAATTAAGTGATTTAAAAAATAATGTAACTTTTGGTCACACAAACTGAACCCCTGAAAGTTTGAAAAACACAAAAAATTGTCTCTTTCGGTCAGAATTATTTTCACTTTAACCACTTTGTGTCAAGTGTTCAGGACATTTTAAGTAAAGTCAATCACTGTACCAATTTAAAAAAAAAATTATAGGGCTATGTCAGACCATTTCAGACCTGTGGCGCAAAAAGGTGCGCTTATCTCCATAGATCTAGGTAGGATTCATATTTCAAATTACACACAAAAACTGAAATAACATCTGTCATATGGACAACATGGCTTCATTCTTTAGGTGTAATGCAAACCCACTTATGTGGTTAGCAGGTTGTTTATTTTAAAAACCTGGCAAAGTGTCAAGGTTGTCTAGATTTTCTGGACTTAGAATTAAAAAGCACGAAAAACATGACAGAGCAAAGAGCGTGGTAGCGGAGGGGCTGTGGGGGGAGGAGGGAGGGGAGGTCCTAAGGTAAAAGTAAAGGCCGACAGCAGCACTGCAGGGCCTGCGCTGACAGCATCTTCTGCTATCTTCAGAACATCAGCAGACGTGATAATGCTCCCTTCGGGGCTCAGGCTGGTACCTGCAACATCGCCACACTGACAAGCCGTCACATTTTTCTCACCTCAGTCCCAGCTCGACTGACAGGGAGAAGAAAAAAGAAAACAAACTCCCCATTAATTCACTTTGACAGCACGAAGCCGAACTCAGATGCAGCAGTTTCCCTCTCGCTGCTGCTGTTCAACAGCCATACACAATTGAAAAAAAAAAAAAACAAACAAAAAAAACTATCTGGTTACTGCTGCAGAAAAACAAAAGAGTTTTGTTGTCTTTTAACAAAACGATGAAGGAGGGGAAAATCAGCTCTTTCACTTCAAACATGTCGCCTCGGCAAACTGTCCTCGAAACGCCGCTTTTGTGATACAGAGACGGGACCTCTCGGTTCCACCCTTTTATTTTTTGTTTTTAACACCTTGTACCAGAGACAAAAAGACGCGGGATGAGAAATGGCCCTGCGCTTCAGACTGGTAAAAGATGAGGTCGGACAATGAGGCTTTGTGGCCTCAGCCAGCCGCCAAAGTTCAATAAAGCGCTTTGATATGAGGAATAATGTCTGCGTGTGTAAAAGAGAGAAAGAAAAGAAGAAAGGAAAAAAGATGAAAGAGTCACGTTTAATGTCTCCAATAGTTTGGGGTTTTCTAATGATAGCCTGCACGTTTTATGTCAAGAGGCTGTTTAATCATGTCGCCAAATAAAGTCGCAGGGATCAAGCATGTGGTCTTTTTTACAGCAAAGAAAGAAGTTGTCCTCACTTGCCAATTGTCTTTTCATTGTGCAATTGAATTTTGAAGCGCTTTTCATGCGAATGTGGATGGATTTTCCCATCAACGTCTGGAAATATGCAAAACGTGAAAACTCCCAGTGCTTGTGTGTAACAGATTTGTTTTAAAGCTAATACCACAGTACTTTGAATGCATTCTGGTTGGTCAACAGTTGTCTGTGTCAAGCAACGGGAACAAAAATTGTTTAATAAAATGCCAAAATGGAAAAGGATCAGAAACGCTTTGAGATGTTTAGAGAACTTCTGGGAAGAATTGCAAGGCTATTTCCAAAATATGAGGTCCAGCCTCCCACAGAGAGAAAGCTTGCTCACAACTTTCAAACATTTCAACCTGGGTTCTGGTTCTGCTGATATGATCTTTCTCTTTGCCAAAGTTGTCGTGAAAGAAAATCTTTGGTTTTGAGCTCCAATTGGTGTTCTCTCTTCTGATCACAGATGACCTGCGAAACTGTAAAAAGCAAAACAAGCGAAAAAGAAAAAAAACAGAGCTCCATCTTGGACTCTGCAGACCTCAGTTGGCATTTCAAAAGTCAACGTTAATGACCACACTGTTCAAAGATTTGCCAAGAAAAAGCCTCTTCTACGTAATATGGCGGCACAACTTAGGTTTACAACGCAGTGAATCATTTGTGGAGAAAGCATCTATGCAGAAACGAACAGAATAATAAAAAGAATAATATTTTAAAGCAGAGCGGACCACAATCAGCTCACAATGAAGTGAAAAACTGATAAACTCAGATAAAAGTCTAGAAGTTGTTGCTGAGGTTTACCCATGACTGCATATACAGTCAAAGGCTCTATTTGATTAAACTGTGTGTATTTGTTGCATATAAGGAACTTATGAAACGTGCTTAAAGTTTTAAGCAGGAAAAGTAAGAGAAAAAAATGTCGGTATACTGTTTTCCTGACTTCCCTTAACTGAGGCCTATTTTTCAAAAATCACTTTTTGTCCGTTTTCGTCCTTCCATTTGGGTCTCATTTGGGTTTCCAGAAACAAACTAAGCGCTAAAAAACAACAACAACAACAACAACAACAACAACAACAGAGGCATGTTCTGGCAATAAATTAATGTTTTGGTTTTGTTTTTTGGTGTCTGGAAAACAAGTCAACAACGAGTGTTTTGTTGTTGACTCACCATTCAGAAACTGCTGCTGCTAAGTCAAATATGCACGGTTGTAGGCGAACTGTCTGTCTGTTTCCATCCATTTTCACACGTATAAAGTGCGAGCGTAAATATCGCATTGGGGTGCATGGCCAGCAGCGGCTCGTTTGGATTCAAAGTGACAAGACGCACTAAAACTTAATTGTGAAAGGAGCTTAAAATGGGCAGAACTGAGCAGACTGATATCTCATTATCTGAGAATGATTTTGTGCAAAAAAATGCATTGCACATATTTTGTGCAACCCACGGACCTATCCTAACTTGTTCAAGGAAGCATAATAGGTCTCCTTGCAGTCAAGCATCTTGTGGGGAAAATGAATTTATCACCATGGAAAATGTGTCTCTTCCAGTCTAATTGCCATGTGATAAACCTCTAGACAGAAATGACTGAGACGCAGCAAAAACAAGCTAATTGCTGTTGAGTCATTCACACCGCACTATAACACTTGACATTTTCCCCTTTTTTCTCTTGCCAGACAAATATGAAGGCTGTGGCTTAATCTGGGATTTGTTTTGTGAAAACAGTTAAAATAAAAGAAAATGAAAACAATTCCTGGAGAATGGGAAACAGTTTGGCATTGTCTGACCATGTAGTTTAGACAAACTAGAAAACATGACAGCGAAGGAGAAAATGCAGGTACTTTCGAATATTTTAGCACTGTGTGTGTTGCATCTAGACTTTCAACGATATGAGTACCCCCTCAAGTTTTTTATTTATTTTATTTTGTTTGACAGGTCAGCAAAAAATAAGCATTTCACACAATTATGAAGTGAAAGGAAAATGCTTCTGCTTCTTGTTAACAATCTCGCCCTTCAGTAGTTTGGCTCCTGGATGTCCAGTGTTTGTCTCTGGCTCCTGTCAGTCTGCTTCCATGCCCTGCCTTATCCGTATTTGCTCCTCTTAAGTCATTTATTTTAATTAAACTTCTTCATTTTTCACCACAGTGGGTTCTTGCATGACAGAACCATCTATCAGCTTCACTCATTCACAGACTGAAAATTTTGCCCATTCTGCTTTGCTAAATAGTTCAAGCTCAGTCAGACTGAATGGACAACATGAACACTTTTGAATCTGTGCTTTGACTAGGCCATACTCAGATTTAAACAACTCGAGGGTAGTTCTGGCTGTGTAGTTTGGGTCATTTTCCTGCTGGAAGGTAAACCTCCACCCAAGTCTCAGATTTTTTTCCCGCCTCTGATACTTTTTCTTGCAGTACTAACCTGTGAGTAGCTGCATCTGTCGGTTCTTGCTGAAGACAAACATTCCCACAGCATGATGCCACCACCACCACCACCTTCTAAGAACTTCAAGGAGCTTTCGTTCAACAACAGCTTTCTTCTGGTCACACTTCCATAACATCCAGATTTGAGGAGTGCAATACTGAAACATGTCCTGCTTTCAGATTCTCCCACCTGAGCTGTGGATCTGTGCAGCTCCTCCAGAGTCACCAAGCGCTTTTTGACTGAATATCCCTGTGGAGAGAGAAAAAAAAAGGCACAAATACTTTGCAAGGCCTTCATATGCAGCTGATGAAATGTTTAGTCTAGTTTATCCATCGTTCTCACAGAGGATCAGGACTGATTCAGAGGTTAAACAAAAGCTTAGAGTTCACATGTTCTGTTTGTTCTCCCGGGATATTTTTAAATAGGTGTAGCTACAGTTTTTGTAAACCACTGAAATGTATACAACATACAGTGGTTAAATAGCGGTTCGGCAATGGTCCGTGTAAATATCAAGCCTGGTTATGCTGGCGCAGAGCCCCGCCACCCAGACAATAGCTGCTGCTCTTTTTTCTTTCTTTCTTTTTTCCAGAAACACAGAGAATGTTTGAGTTTTTCTTTTCTTTTTTCACAGAAATCTAAATGCCATTTATTTGACAAAGAACAATTCTACTCCTCAGACCACACAATCAAGTTTCAAGCCGGCAGCCCCTCCCGTGTTCAATTTGTTATTGTTTACAGATAAAAGGCTTCCTTTTCTCAAACTCCGATTTACCCAGAAAATACCACCACGAGCAATCACAACCTAACCGACGCATGACTTGACTTTTCTCCTCTCAGAGGCTGAAATGTTTTCCATATTGTGGGACTCCAAATGGATGCAGGAAATGCTGTCACTCCGCTCCGCTTTCCAAACTTCCAGAATGAGGTTTTGGCTCTGGTGGATGCCAGTGCGGTCGATCCCAGAGCGGTACTGACCCTGCTTGGGTTTCCTCTCGTTGGGGGATAGTTCAGGAGTGTCCGCCCCGTCTTGGTTCTCCAGACTCAGATGTGTGCTCAGTTTGTCGTCCTGTCAGCTCGTTTCAGAGAAAAGTGACATGCATAAAGTGCTGTTTTTGTTTTCTGGGTGGCCACTGGAGGATCCTCTAAACGCTGCTGTCAGTCTTTCCTTCAGAGGAACAGTTGCTCTTAGTGTCACTGTCCTCTTAAAAAACAACGTTGAGGGTCAAGCTGCGACTGAAGCAGAGATCAGAACCACAGGTGTTAGCTCAAGCAGCTCAAACTATCATCAGACTTACATGTTTCAGAAAATTGTCATCAGACAAGCACAACCTGAGTAAGATCAAAATGTAGTTTTCAGCTGATGTCTTCATTTATCAAAGGAAAAAGTCACTCTTTTGAGCATTAGCGTCATGCCGCAGCATCTCAATCAGACTTACATTACGACTTTTAAGTAAAGCCCTGAGGATTTCTATTTTTTTATTAGTTTGGGCCATTATGAGGTGAACTTTCAGGTGTTTCTAAGTGAGCTTGAGGACACAAACTGTTTCTGCCAGAGAGCAGAGTTCCTCATCCAATCAACTACGGCAAGTCGGTGGGATCCTGTAGCCACACTGCCACCACCATGTTCAGCTGCTGATATGATGGCCTTTTTCTGAAGTACTGTGTCAGATTTATGCCTGATGCGGCTAAGCTTGCATATTTTAAAATCCCATTTTTTTTGTCTTGGCAGTCCACAGAATATTTTCAGTGTTTTTGTTTGTTCTTTTACCTTGGCACTGTCAACGTACATTGTCCCTTTTAAAATAATAAAATTTGCTCTTTCTTATTGTTGATTTATGAATATTGACCTTAGCTGAGGCAAGCGAGGCCTACAGTGCTTTGGATGTTGTTTTGGATTGCTAATACAGTGCGCTGATCTGGGTCCACAGCCTTAAATTACTGGTGCAGCATTTTAAACTGACAGGAATCATCTGAAGGAATGAGCCACCGGCTATGCACTACTGAACTTCACAACTCTTTGACTTGGCAGGTTAATTTAGAAAGCGTCGCAAGTGTCTCAAACAACTGTTTGAAAAAAAAATAAAAAAGGTTTTAGAGGAGACATAAGTTTACTGAACTACATGGAAAATGGAAACGGTTCTAAAGAAAAGCTAGTTGAGTTTGTTCCCATCGCGTTGTGTGCCATGTTCGCCCTGGCAGACAGAACGGGAGACACTCGTTTCATATTGAAACAATACTTTTCAATGCATATATATATATATATATATATATATATATATATATATATATATATATATATATATATATATATATATATATACATATTATATTTTTTTTACACATTTTACTCTGATCCCCCTACATGAAATTAAGTGAAAATAGCTGCCTTTTTCAGACAAGTGATGGGTGAATAGATCAAAGCTGTACAAAATGTTATTTCATTATCAGAAAAGCAACCAAGAGGCTCATTTTAACTTTACAAGAAAGCAGCAGGACATTGACCCAAAACATACTGCTGGATTAGAATTAGCCTCTCAAAGTCGAGACCTGAATCCAGTAAAAATGTGCATCTGTCTCATCTTGTATCAATTTTTGGTCTGACGTTGCAAAATGCCAACACAGACTGGCATTTTGAACTTTGTGGTTATAAAATGATGTGAAAGTTATGAGTGTGGTATGTGAAGCTTTCCACGGACCTGATTTTACAATTGAACAAACTCATAAATTATGTTCCACGTCAGCAAAATGTCTAAGCTCCTGCTTTTATAGAGGAAGTCACACTTGTTGGTGATGAGTTAATCGAGCACATTTACACATGCACATTCTGTCAGTCCAGATCCTTGTAAACCTGCTTTGAAATCGTATTTTATGCAGCAAACAATTTCATAATCTCTCATCTAACAAAAATGACATTTTCTATTTAAACAAAACCATTTATTTACAGCGATTCAGTACTCAAAGGTCCTCAGCTTCAGACGCGGCAGCAACGCGGTTCACAGCTCTCTTTTTTAGGGGCAGTAATTAGCAACAACTGCTTGATGTGGAGTAGATACCATCTCTCATTTTTGTGGTTGAGCGTTACATATACATATATATTTTTTATTTTTTATTTTTTCAGAGACTGGCAGTGTGTTGGAGCCGGACTGGACTAACGTGCCTTAAGGCGGATCTGCATAATTGCCAGAAATGTTTGTAAATGTTTCACAAGTTATTAAAAAGTTCAGTGATGGACAATTTAAGACCTGACAGGTAATTATTGAAGCCAAGCTTCGCGCGAGAGCCTGATTTCTCTCATAAATCACACGCCGGCTATAGCTCTTGTGTTTGCCATGCGCACTTTATCCTCTTCCTCTCAGTTCAGATCGGTTCTTATGAAAACTGCGAGGTGAATTAGAAGAAAAGAAAACTCTTTGGGTGATCTAAAGGGTTTAATGGGAGCTGAACAGTCTCTTGGCTGCTTTTCAAAAAGGCAAGCAGCTTCAGGCTGTGCTGGTTGTGGCTCACAGCCACTGAAAAGGAAGGCTGTCTCCGTCCCCCTCCCCTCCTGCGCCTCTGTCTCCATATAATTACACTACGGCTGACAGACATGGTGCTTAAAGTAACAAAACAAAGACAGGCTGGAAAATAAACAGCACCTCAGTCATTTGCTGAAAGGGCGAGCCTGAGATGTGTACAGTGCTGAGTTTCCTCCTAACAGCTTAATGCAGACAGAAAATGGTCTCCAGCGAAACCCAAGCCGGCTCCTTGGAAGCCATAACGACGGCGTTTTGTCATGATATTGCACGTTTCCATGAATTAATGAGGTCGCAGGAGGCGACAACCCTGCTAAAATTGCTACTTAGTTTCGCGAGTTGCAAACAAGCGATGTTTACGCGGGTTTGTAATTAGTTAGCCCTAATTTCATGCATTAAATGTTAGATATATCACAAACAACTCCCCTCACCCCCCGGATAAACATCAGGGTCGGCTTACAAATGATGAAGTGAGTGAAACATGACTTTTTTTTTTTTAAGATAGAAAAACACACAAACATCTCCATTTATCACTCATCAGGTAAAATTACAAACTCCAGGATCCACTTAGCTCTTTCACAACAACAGAATAGGACCTACAAAAATCAGAAGCGTACTTTACAAAACCGGACTCAGTTCCATTCAAATTCAAAAAAACCCTTTGTTAATCCCTCAAGGGGAAATTAAATGTGGTTGTAACTCATCCAATTTTCTTCAAAGGGTTGTTGTGAACGTTGATGGCTGTGGGCAGGGATGGTATCCCTGAAGCAGTCTGTGTTACGGCGGTTTTTGAACAAGCCTCTGACTGAAGAAACTCTGTTGTTGTAAACAAAGCCTCATGAAGAGGATGTTTTGGGAAGCAGGGAAAATGACTGGGAGATTTCATCTTCTGAGGACTTTACTGCATGTTAGTTGGTGTTTTTTTTTTCCAGAAGGTGATGACTCTAATACAAGAGTCTTTAGCTCCCGCAGGGGAGTTTTGGTGACTTTGTGTCTTGTTCAGTAGTGATGGTAGGATGGAGCTAGATAGAGATAGACGGATTCTTGCCTCGCCTTCAGTAGCGTGTGAAAAATTAAAACCACAAATGTAAAATCCCTTTTATTTACAATAAAAAAACTAAACATAGGACTGAATATGAAATTATATCTACCACATTATTTTGATTATGACACAGAATTCAGAATAAATTCCAGCTTAATTTAATCGTTTTCAAGAGGTTATTGCTCAAGATATTGCATAGATGTTTTGTTCAACTTGTCAAAACATACCCAGCAGATATTAGCAGGTTAGTTAGTCAGGCTATCTGCTCAGGTTCCCAGTCAACAGAGATGCTTCTTGTAAGCTGACAACTGTCGTAGCGTTACATGAATGAGTGACGGGCGACGCTTCTTCAGAATTTATTTCAACATTTTTCTTCCTTGTAAGCTAGTAAAAAAAAATCTATGAGCCTTTTTTCAGCTGCTGATCTGCAGTGCGCAGCAATATGGGATATGTTACTTTGCATTTCAGCTGGAGCTCAAAGGTTAGTGGAAGCTCAGTTTTATAAAACAAACCTTTTAAGCTTAAAATAAGGAATGGAGTGTTGACGATAAAGACAGATGCCCCTTTTCATGTTATTACAAGGTTGAGGCCTGTCCACCGTATATCACAATTTCTATAAAATTTATAGACAAATAACATTGATTACATTAATTATTAGTGTTATGTTTTGACTTGGAAACACAGGTAAAAAGATAACATTGTGCTCGGAGGTACTGGGCGGTGACTGAAATGTCGCCTAGCTACATATAAACATATATAGATGAGTGTTTGCTTGATGGACAGCTGTTAATCTCCTGGTTTAAAAGCTGTGAGAAACTCTTCAGGACGTGTCTATCATGGCCGCCTGGTTGTGAAGATGACAATAATAAATACTGACGTGAAATCAGCCACAGAGCAGTGAGTAGATGCTCGAGCTGGCTGTGGTTTCACACACTAGAGATCTCACTAACAGCTGAGGTATTGATCCCTGTCTGCTCTGAGAAGCAAAGTGACAAAACACTGTCAAGACGAAGATGAGGATGAGGAGGAGGAAGAACAACAACAGTGAGGAGTGTTTATTTCTGACATTTGTGCTGCATTATCAGTACTGGCTTGTGGTTTGGCACTAATTGGCTTCCGTAGACATTTAATGAGGAGGTTTAAAGCAGCAGAGGTTCTCAATACCCAGTTGCTGCTCAGGGCGCCACAGTCTAGGGGCAACAAAAGAGTGAAAGAAATTGTAATAAATACAAAGTTATCTTAAATTGCTCACTTAATGACTCGACTATATTGTTTCTTTTCATGTTCAATCAGTACTGTAAGAAAATGTTGCTGTGTACCACTTATGCCTGGTGGTGCAGCCTATTAAACATCATTTCTTCTGTTTTTAAGGAGTCTGGACTGGATTTGTCAATCTGTAATTCAAAATCTAAACTCAAATTCAACTGCTCAAATTCATATTACTGAAAAACCCAGTTTAAGATTAAAAAAACATTATTTTAGATCCAGACAAGTTTGAAAATTGTTAGCCTCTCTAAATCAATTAATATTAGATCAATAAAAGTTTTATGTCTTTGTGTTTCTATTCAGTTAGGTGTTTTGCAGATTAGGCTTCTTGCAGAAGGAAAGTCTCACCCAGACTCACCCAGGACGCCCTTTATGCAAGAACTGCCTCATAGCAAAAAGAAATTACACCCTCTTCCAGCTTGTGTACAATAACACACAACAGACTCCGCATGATCATTGATCAAACAAAGATGAAACCAAATGGAAAAGCTTTGTTTGAAAAAAGTAAATCCTTGTGATAAGACTTTTGGTGCAGCTGAACATTTCCTTATTCACCAAACTTTAGCTGAAGCTTTAGGTGTTGAACTGATGACCTCATAACAAAACTTTAGCATGCAGAGGAGATAACACCTCCTCTGCATGATGATCATGCAGAGGAGGATCATCATGCATGATCCTCTGCATGATGATCATGCTCTGATCATCACACCTCCACCTCCATGCTGGGAGATGTTTGTGCTGAAATGCCATGTTTGTTTTTCATCAACCATTGCATTGTGTGTATGACCAAGCATCTTCAGGCTTTCTGTTCAAATGACATTGTTCCTGCTGTCTCCTGGCTCATTCAGGTGTAATGCGGTAAACCTCAGATGTGCTGATACATTCTGTTTTGGAGAGGAGAGGTTTTCATCTGAAGACTCTTGAAACGAGTCGCTTTTGTTCCATCCTTCCCTAACTGTATTTCCATGAGTTCGTGATGGAAATGTCCAAGCTACTATACAACAATCTGGCATTATTGGTCAACCATTGCAATTGGAGATGTGTTGCATGACCAGTGTTACACCAAGACCAGCTTGGGTAGGAAGGACAACAGAGAGAAACTTAGACATCAGGTAACCCACAGCAAAAACATCTTATAATTGCTGTACTTCTTTTACTTTTTTAATCTTTCACTGGTGTGACTGCAGAGGTTCGGCAGGTGCCTGTGGATGGTACTCATGTTAGTTACAGGCCATGTCTAAATTTGTGTTGTCTGACTCTCCTGCCACCTATAGTTTCGACTGGGTGCGCACGGTGTTGCCATAGAAACTATTTAAATGCAGCTGGGGTGTCCTCAAAGCTCACTTAAAGTCAAACTGATTATAGCAGCTAAATGTTTCCAGACCGTTTCACGACGAACAAGAAATTTTAAGATCTCGTGGCACGAGGCCTCATCACAACCCTAACCATCGCATTGATATGTTTTTTGATGGATTGTAATGAATCAAGTTGCATTGTATGTCTTATTTTATATGTGTATAGCATATTCTATCATATTGTGTTGTATTGGGATCTATCATGTTATAAAGTAACATTTTACATGACAGGAAAATACCAGAAATCACCTGCTAGCAATTTAGGCTATTTTTGTTCCTGGACGACGATATTTCCATCTTGTAATCAAGACATCCATCTAGTGTTTTAGTCAAAAGCATATACTCACTTTTCTAAAATAATGGACCACGTCTTCCTTTTTCTTTTTCTTTTTTTGCCCAGATCATCTTTTGGCCAAAAATAACCTATACCATTATTTTAGGAAGGTGACGCTGTGCCGTTCACCTCCTTTGAACTGAAGGCATCTAGACTCCCAATTACACTCGCCAGTGCCGACTCGTGTGTTTTTGCTATGACCCGGATGGACTTACGACCTGCCGACGTCCCGCAGCTGTTGACTCCGGCCTGCCTGTGCGCCTGAAAAGGTTGCAAACAAGATGGGCCGGTGATGCGTGGTGATTTCCACGGAGGAAAAACAGGAAAATTAGACAGAAAATAACAAGCATTGCTTGAAAACGTGACTCCTCTTAAAACGTTTCGATGCACAAATTATAATTTAACACCGAAAATAAGGGGAAAGCCCGGCATCACACGCTCTTTAATTTGCAGACCGTTGTGGTGGCCTCAGCCCACAGGATAGAAACCACTCCACATGAAGGTGAAAATTAGCGCCAGAAAAACACAAGCTAATCATTATTGATTAAAACGGCCGTTTCAGAGCAATAACTCACCTTATTTGTGACACCAAAAAAAAACACACAAAATGATTTTCCATTAATTCAAAAAGTCTCGTACACTCATTAAGATAATTACAATGCCATGAGCTGTGGAGGGATGATTACACAGTGAAGGGGTGGAGTTCAAGAGCCAGTGGCAGGATTAAGCAGTTTCCCTTCAGGTCACTGTGAGGTCGGCAGCCACCGCAGCGCCCAGGACAAGAGCCAGAGAGCCTTTTCCACCGCTCGGAGCCTGGGATCCATTTCTTCTCCTCCATGACCATAAATCTGAATAAAGCAAAAAAGCAAAAAAAAAAAACAAAAAAACAATTAGGATAGGAAAATGGACCCAGGTGAAAAGAAAACAGGGTGGCATGGAAACGCGGTAAGCTCTAGACGAGTCCTGCCAGCGGCCGCTCTCCCACCAGTGGCCCCTCCTCTGAATCCTTTTACTGTATCCAAACCACAAATCCCACACTTTTCCTGGAAGAGCAAAGAGGAGACTGGATTGAAATATACATTGGAATTTTCTTCAGTGAGTGGGGGTACGGGAATGCCCCAGAAACTTTCGAAAAGATTAAATCTAGCTATGCAAATAAGAGTTTAAATCAAAAGTCGATGCTTATTCATTGAATTAGCCTCTGTTCCTCTTGCGCTGGCAGCTCTATTTTTAAGCTCTGAATGTAAGTATATGGTGGCCCCTGGAAAGATTTTTTGAACACTGAAATGCTTAATTAGTTTTCCTCAGGAGTGCTGCAAGTTTGTAATCAAACTCTCGTAGCTTTTTAGGCCGAGGCTAATTACAGGTTGGAGCAGGGAGCCCGCAGAGATCCAGGGTCAAAACAAAAAAATAAAAAATAAAAAAATTCTGACTGCTTGAACCCAGGGAGGCTTGCAGCTCCTTTTCTCCTTGGACTCGTGGCCTGAGTTTCGCTTTGAGCGCCTTTTCCTGCTTACATTACCTTTTTAATCTCATTCTTTCTGCTCCAATGCGAGTTTCCATAAATGATTGCGTTGTCAGGATGCCATCAGGCTATGAACAGAGAGCTTTCTGCTGCAGTGGGTGCGCGCCTGAGCGCCATGCTGTGGTTTGTTGTGTAATCTCTTAGTTATGCGCTTTATTTCCTTACCACTGGCACCGAGATGCCTTCCTTTCACTGTTTTCCATCGCCACCAGTGCTTTTAAAGCCAAGATGATAGTTAAAGCTTGATTATAGATTTTGAAAAAGATTTTAAATAGAACGCAAGAACAGTGTTTTGTTTTTTTTCTAGCAGAATAAAACATGCACGTTCCTCTGGTGCTAAAGAGCCCAAATGTCTGCTGTCTTAACCTTTTAGCTTAACTGTAAAATTCCTATCTGCAACACATCACGGCCGTGCCTGAAGGTCCTCGTTAAAACAAAAGCTTTTTGGGATTTGTTAGCAGCCCTGTAAAGCTTTTCATGATGTGGCTTTGCTTTATAATCCACTCAGTAAATGAGTTTACATTCCTTCATTTGCTTTGCATGTGTGTGGAGTGACAGTAAGCTGCACGGTGGTTAGAACTGACTGAACCAGATAACCTTTTTGTTTTTTTTTTGGTTTTTTTTTACTGTATGTTTAAAAAAAAATACAAAGGAGTCTGGTTGTTTTTAGGTTGGTATGCTAACAGCGGGCGTGTTAAGCGAGATCATGACGGGCAAATGTTTCTTCTTTATATGTATAATGCTTAAAATATTGCCATGATGTGTTAGTCTCAAGTTGAACAAAAATGCAAAGCTGCATTTTTCCCCCGTTTTTAGCCTTTGAGAAAATAATAATTAAGCTTTCCTTGAATTTCTTTAAGGTGCTTATGATCAATATTTCTCCAGGCTTTCTGGAGGTCTTTGTGTTTTTCTTTGCTCCTTTGATTGCTTTTATAGTAGTTTCCTGCTCAGTCCCTATTTCTAACGATGCCCACAGATTGTGCAGTGCATGCCTGAAAAAAAGGATGAGGAAATGTATAAGTGCACGAAAAAAGAAGTGTCAAGTTTACAAAACTGTCCCCATCAGAATAAAACCTCCGGTATCTCGAGGTTATTTCTTTAAGAAATCTGAAAGAAATCCAGTAAAAATCAGAAACAAGGACCTGAGAGAGCCATCAGCTGAAAGGGAAGAGCTCTTCTAGTGGCTCTTTGGGAATCACCTTGTTGGGACTTAAATACAGTTTTCCGCCTGTCAGTTGAATTACTTTAATGATTCAACCAAGGAATTGAGAACAAACGCGTCTTTATTTCAGCTTTTTAAAAATCTACGTTAAGTGCAGATATCAAATCTTTCTGTTGAACATGATTGGGACTTATTCTCTTCTTTAATTACATTAAATCAATGTAAAGTGTTTGGAGGGTGAGTGGGGGGGTAACCACTTTCACCCAGATGTGTCCAACAGCAGGAGTTCAAATTTACAAAGTGTGAAGGAAACACATTGAAATATCTGATCCATTACAAAATCTGCAAGTTACTCTGAAATTGTTTGTTTTTGGAGGAACAAACTAAAAAAAATAACTCTTTGACATGTGAGAATAAGGCCATTAAGTAATAATATAAAACATTTTAGATACTTGGTTGTGATCTTAAATTATTCAACTGAAATAATATGAAACAGTGAAATGAGCTGAGAAAATTATCACTTCATAATAACAACATAGCAGCTGTTTTACAACAATATAATATAATGATATTTTAGCTCAGTTAATAGCTTTTGAACCACCACAGATGCATTCATTTAATACAAATACTTTATTGACAATGTGTGTGTGTTTGTGTGATGCAAATATTTTAATGGAATTGAAAAATATTGAGAACATAAACCAAGTTTGTCACTTTTACAGTTTAGGTTTGAAAAAACAAAAGACACTGAAAGGCTGTAATGCATATATAGAATCAAAGTGCATATTCTTGTTCCTTTTTATGTTGACAATATACACATTACACTATACATAAATAATTGCATCGTAAAAATGACTCAAGTATTTACATGTAAAATATATTTTATATAATATATAAATTTATATTAAATCTAGGTAGATTACAATTGGGGTAGTGAGTCCGGTTGCTTCCTGTGAGTCGGGCCGTGTCGGTGTGCTATCTGTGGGTGTTGAGCAGCACCTCCAGCCAGCAGGGGCAGGAGGTGATGAACTGTCTGGAGTAGCAGGGGCCCCAACCCTTAGCGAAACTGATCCGGATGCTGTGGGGGTCCCAGGGCCCTTCCTGAGTCTCTGGCTTCACGCCGTGCTCTGTCATCCAGCTAGAACACTCAAAGTCAAACACCTTGAGGGAGAAACCAGGCATCACCCTCCTCACGCTCAGCCCACGAGCGCTCGGCAGGTCCAGAGTGGGCGAGTGGACGAACACCGGGTGCTGGCTGCGGTTGTAGACCCACACGCCGTCGGCCTCGAGACTCAGCACAATGCCGAAACCGATTTTACTGCGAATCTGTTGTACATTGCCGCCGCTGCCGCTGCCGTTGCCTCCCGATCTCCCTCCTCTTCCGTGGCTGTGGTGCCGGTAAGGGTCCGATGCGGCGTGGATGCTCGGGTCCTCGTGGCGGCTGCGGTAGGCGTTGGCGTGGAGCTGGCCGAGGCAGAGGCCCGTGCCCTGAGGTAGGTCGTAGAAGATACTGAGTGAGGGCTCGTAGGCCGGGTACAGGCGGCCCACGCGGGTCCGCTGCTCCCAGTAGGCGACGCTGCACCAGTGAGAGCGGTGTCCGCCGGAGGTGGAGGAGCCGATGGAGGTACCAGTGTCTGACAGGAAAACAGAGACGGGAGAGATAATGTCAGCGTCATCAGGTCACTGTAGCAGAGATTTCACCAGCAAAGCTTCGGTAGCAAAGTTGGTATATGTGTGTGTGTATATATAAAATGTGACATACTCTGCTTCTTTGTCATTTAAAACAGTGGCTGCCAAATTCAGCTCTCAGGGGCCGGTGCCCTGCAGCTTTTAGAGCTGCTTCACCACACCCGATCCAAATGAATGTCATTACTTTCTCTGCGTGTCGAGTTCTGCTTTGATTCATTCATTTAAGTGGAGACGCTTCTCTAAAGGTAGCAGAGCCCACAGATCAAAAAACGAACTTTCATCAGTTCAATACAATATTTAAACTAAAAGCATCATAAAGAAAAAACGAAAAATCAAAACATGCTTTTATCTTAAAAGTTGTTAATTCCACACAACTAATTAGCAAGAATATATTCTTAAAAACATTAAGTGTTTGTAGCTGTTTTACCTAAAAATATGTAAATTATTATTATATTACGCTAAGGTTCTTTACAGCATAATTTGTGAACAAATAAAAATCTGCCTTTTCAATGCTCTGTTTGGTAGCAAAACCACAGGTCTGCAGGTAGATCTAGGCTTTAGATTTTTGAATTTCTGTGTATTTATTTGTTGCCTCTATCACTAGGTCTGACATAAAACTTGTTGTTTAAATACATGTCAATATTAAAAACACTTTTAATATCAAGGAATAAAGCCAGAAAATTCACAATATTTCCATACTGAAACTTCTATTTTCAATACTAATCCAGATCTGCATATTCCAGACATTCCAGCACTGAGATATTGTGTAATCCAATGATGAATCTAGTCTCAGGATCTCAAAAGTCCTTTCACTCTGCAGTGTTTATCATGACCTTAAGGGGGCGACAAAACGGGCGGCAGAACGACTGATTCATTTTCAAAGCAGGTAATTTCCTATGAGGTTTGTTTTCAATCAGCAGTTTCCTTCCCTTCAGATGTAATTAACTATATCTTGATTAGTAGAAAATTAATTATGTTCCAGATTAGGATCTGCCTTTCTTCTAGTGATAAATGTATGTATGCGTGCAGAGATTCAGGAGATTCTCATCATTATTAGAAATAAGAAAAACTTTGATTACTTAAACACAAAAGTCCACAAACTGATCGCCATAATTAGGTCCATCTTGGTCAATGATCTTTCTCCTCTGCAAAACCCATATGGCAAAATTAACAAAGAGCTGGAAGATTAAAGACGTGCGGTTTTCTTTTGCGCTCAGTCAAAAGTTTCACTTCAATTTGTCACCTGTCTGTCTCAATTTGAAAAAGCGGGTTTCCCCTCCGCCGCCCCCCATCTCCTCCTCTGACATCCCTCACCATCACCCTCCGCAACCCTTCCTCAGGTCCAGAGGTAAAAGAGGAGATTTAGAGTGGCAGAGAGGAAAGTTGGGGGGCCGAAAGCATTCAGCTCTCTGTCAACCTAGCATAAGCCCATGAACCCCTGACCCCCGGCCCTCATGCTATCAGCTCACATTAACTCCCACACAGAGTGATGCCATTATTTTGCTCCAGAGACTCTATTGACACAGAGGATTTAAAGACCCATGTGCCTGTGGCCCCATTCCTTTCACATAACACCCCCTCTTCACCCGCGAAGAGCCAGATGATGGCTGCTCTCTCATTAACGCGCTGCTTTTAGGTGAAACCGGGACCGAGACGGGACCGGGTTCATTTCAGCAGGTCTGAGCATAAAAGGTAGGGGCTCTTGTGAGTGCAATCGCTGGGAGACAGGGTCTCTCTCTCTCTCTCTCTCTCTCTCTCTCTCTCTCTCTCTCTCTCACACACACATACACACACACACTCTCGTACAGGCCGAGCCTTCTGATTCAAACGGCACCAGTGCAAACACACAAACACCCCTTGCACAAAATTGCACTTCTCATCTGAGGCCCACGTGTGTCATTAGTGAATTCCAGGCTGGCAACTCCTGCAGTCTGGAGGTTTTACAGCTCTCCAACAAGAGAGCAGGCTGCTCAGCTAGCAGCTCTCTCACTCTTTCTCTCACACACCCACGCACACACACTCACACACACAAAGAATCGCACACACTTTTACAAGCCGTGCTGCCTTATTCCCTGTAATAATGCAACACAAACATGTCTGGGGAAACACAGGGAGACTTTATGAGCTCATGATCAAATTAATGCCCAAAGAAAACAGAGAACAAACTGATTTTTTAAAGATTTTTTTTTTTCATTTTGTAAAGATGCATGCTGCAACAGGAAGTCAACAATTAGACCCTGACATGTGAAACAATTCAAGAGCTTTTACCTAATTTTTCAGTTTATGACTCGACAACAAGCTAAATATCTCGTTTTGCAAATGGCGTGCCTCAGGTGAGGGAGCTGTTCAGGACTTCAAAGCTACAGGATTAAAGTCACGAACGAAAAATAAATGAAGTCTTGTGTTTCTCAGAGTTAGTTTTTTTTTTTTTGAAACCATTGAAAGCGCTCTGGATCGATAGTTTGGTGGATAATTTTCTTTTTGTTTGGTGAGAAGAAACACGCATTACTCAGGTCCCGTTCGATGTTCGCTGGATGTTATTTTCATTCACTTTGATCATGTTTTAAGCACAATAGAACAGGAAATGAATCTAAGAAAAGCATTCAAGTCCAACGGAAACCTTTCAGAAAGCCTGGAAATGTATTAAAACAAGCTTTACGAGCTTGGAAACACCTTTTGCACCTAAAAAAAAACAAAAGCATGGAGAAATTAAAAGGGGCACGAAGCTTAATCATGGTCCTCTACGGTGAGAAGTTCAAAGCTCTAAATCATGATGTGCATCAGTGTTTGACAGCCCCAGAGGAACAGCAAGACATGCTTAATGTTTCTGGCACCGGCCTCAGTGTCATCACGCTCAGCCTGGCTATCATCCAACTAAAGGTATGACAAGCTCGTGTGAGAACGGCGAGGGAGGGAGGAGAAGCAGGAGGGAGGGGCAACCGACTTCTTCAATGGAATTTTTAAAGAGGGGTTCAGACCTGAGGTTATCAGCGTATTTATGTTTGAGTGGAGGAAGTCGAGGTGGGCCGGGAGCAGAGGGAGGAGGAGGGAAAAAAAAAAGAAAGAAAGCCGTGGGTGACTGTGATGCGAGCGTGCACGCCTGCATCTGTACAACAGGGCTGGCAGCAATTACAGCGTCCTGCAAGCGTTTAGGCCGACCACTATTTAAGAGCTCTGTTTACCAATTAGATAAGTAGCCTTTGTTATTTCACTTCAAAATCGCTGTCTCTTAGTGCCAATCTCACCGAGGCGTCCACTGCGCCTCACACCGGCTTCGCACAAACAAATGGGGTTAATTAGATATATAAAATGACTATAACACTGAACAACAGTCACCTTCTTAAAAGGACTGAGACGATTTTAGAGGTTAGCGACGTTAGCATCCGACGTTCACAAGACAGTCAGTCAGTTTCCTCCTGGTTCCCCGCAGACGCTTAAAATCGGGACTTCAAACATCGCGTGGCGGACGCTCATCTTCCCTCCTTGATTTCCTGACATTTCTTCCGCAAGGATCACAAATGAACAGGCAGAGTAAAAATAGATGCTTTAGCATTATTCTGCAGGGGTACCTGTGTGCAAAAACTGAAAATTAAAAAGACTTTAGATTTTAAAAAATGTTCTTTTTTTAATTTAATTCACGGTTAATTCAAAGCATTAAGAGACTACTTCTTCTAGTTTTATGTGGTTTTAATAAGACCAAAGTCGGCATGTGTTGAGCTTCCCACAGGAGTCAGTGGTGAGTCCCGTTTTCCACAACATTTTAATTGAGTACGATGCAGGCAGAGCTTCCAAAATAACAGCAGAGTAATCTCTGCGCTCTATGTGTAACACTCCACTGCTATTACCTACAATGATGAGTTCTGTCTCAATTTAAAGAGTCTGTGGTATGCTGAGACAAAGAAAAAACAACACAAGGATGGGGCATGAATATGAGAAGATGTGATCCAGAGAGCATCATGGTACTTGTGGAGCTCTGGTTCCACACCCAAAGGGCACAGGTTGCTGCTCAGACAAAAGCAGTTTGACCTAAAAAATGTCTAAAAATGTGTGTAAAAAAAATAATGGTAAAATGCAGTTTAAGTAATAAAAAAAGTCTATTTTATCATTTGGAAGAGTTTTCTACTTTGACAGTACGATGCATGCTTTTCCGATCTGATCAGGCCTCCACACCAAAACCGTTGGTAAGCAACACATTACATACAGTTTGGGTTAAAACTTTGATCGTTAAGCAAGTTTTGTTTTTAATCATAAGCAATTTCGTTCAATAACTCAAAGCAAAACATTTGCATTATGAGAAATTAAACTTGGTTAATGCAGCATTAAGTCTCCAAGGCAAACACGGGTTGTGTAATGCAAATCAAAAATATGTAACACACCTTTTCCTTTTTATATATCTGTGAATACTGCTGATGATGGAATATAAAAAATACACAACCATATGAACTATTTAGATCAGTCACAGTCTACTTTACAAATGTTCACAGATTATATAATTTAACCCTGTCGCTTTGTGAGTGAACCCTTATTGGCTCAGGGCTGCCAACATCTGTATAAAATGAAGACGCCTATATTTCAACTAATTAAAAAAAACAACATTTTACAGAGCATAACTATCAAATATGTGACTATATTGAACACAAACTCCAGACAAAACGCAAATAACAGAACTCTGTTCACAGTCCCGATAAACCATTTGGTTTACTCATTAAAAATGAGAAACAATTTAAGACTAACAACCAGAG
>NW_006800092.1:663285-669109 GCF_000485575.1 Poecilia formosa | reverse complement strand
ATCTGGTCAGCCTGCCGGACAGCAAAACTCCTGAACTCACTTCCAAATAGGAACATACTTCATTTTCCCTCTCCTCTTCTCAGTGACAGAGTATTGACCAGCCCATTATGGCCTCTAACAGGTTGAAGAGAAAATACTGTATTATACTGTTGTTCCATTGAGCAACAACTGTATAAATAAGGGTGGGTGTTTTCCGTGACCAAAAATATTTCTAGAAGATGTACTTTGTTCCTGTGTTTGCTTTTAAACTAAATATTTCCTTCTTTTCAAGCAGTTGACTGAGCGCTCTCAGCAACAGGTGTGGGAGGGGGGACAGCTGCTTAACACTGAATCCGGCTGAAGAAAACTTGGTTTTCACCGACTCTCTAACTGGCACCTCATCATAAGGTCTTTTTAAAGCAGGAATACATGACGGACGGAGGTTTTGGAATCATGTCAGCATGGTTCATCTTCAAAAGGATTTATCTATTTATTTATTTCTACACTCAGTGATATGAGATCCATCTATAATGGTGTCAGACTCATTTTCATTTTTGGCCTTATCGTGATCATTAATGTTCTTAAAGGGAAGTTTGTGCCAGAATGTACTGATGAAGTTCATTAACAAACTCTTAGAATATTATTAAATATCTATGTCTGCATTCTTCTTAAAATTAAAAAAAGTATTAATTATTTCACAATGATGTACTTTGACAAAAACTGATTTAATTTGAGTGATAAAATAATATGGTAATCGCACAATTGCTCTATTTAGGTGTCCTGCTAAAGTTTACAGGCCCATGTAAAAATTCATGGCGGGCCGAATCTGGCCCTCGCGCCTCGAGTTTGACACATGTGGTCAAATGTTTTGAATTTTGAAAAGTAAACGTTGAACTTACTAATTTATTTTACCTGCAGTTTTCTATTTGAATTTCTTCATCATGTCACCAACCTATAGAGGTAGAGAGTCTGGGAGGAAAACAGGGGAAAAAGAGAGGGGGAAAAAAAGGAATAAAAAAAAAGAGAGGTGGACCGGGTGAAAGAGGGAGAGAGAACCTGCCAAGCATAACCAGCATCCACGGAAAAAATGAAGAGAGAGAAAGAGACTGTGAGAAAGAGAGGGAGGGAGGGAGACCCTCATCTTTCATCCAGTGCCAAGGATTAGATTCCCCTCCAGTTACTAGACTCTTCCACTGTGCTGAAAGAAGTGGGAGGGTTGGGAGAGGGGGAGACAGAGGGGGCATGCGAGGGAGTCGGAGGGGGAACAGGAGCGAAGGATAGGATTTAGCCACTGACCATTGTCAAGAGTCGAGATGTTTTGTTATCATCCTATGTCGACGTGTTTGCTGTGGAAAACTCAAAGAGTGGAAAAAAACATCACGAAAAAGGGAGAGAGAAAAACTCTCCCCTGCCTGAAGAGAAATGGTAGATTCTGTGTTGTTTGAGACAACTATCATTAGAGGGCAACTTCAAACCAGCAAGCCACATTTAAGCTGGCGTCTCGACTATCTCTGCCATCAGCGAGCTGCCTTATCGCCAGACGAGGCCTTTACAGTCGAGCACAACCCAGGCTCTCACACGCATCAACACACACGCACATTCTTGCACGCTTGCTTCCCTGCCACCGCCAACCCCCCCGCTCCACTCTCCACTCTCTTGCTTTTCATTGCAAAGTGGACCTAGTAATGGAACAGAATGCAACTAATGACGTTTCTGCGCTCAGAAATTCACGGCGAGTCGGACGAGTTCCTTGAGCCTGGAGGGTGGCCGAGCTGCAGGGAAAGCCGCTGCGCGTCCATGTGAAATTCCTGGGCAGATCTTAGAAGCAGAGAGCTCCTCCAGAAGGAAGAGAAAAAGTGACCAGCTTCCTGCGTTTCTGCTGCGACTTCAAACAACTCGCCCTGAAGGAATGCCGCGGCTTGAACGTATACACAACGGCGTCCTTGACAACCCCACTGTCACGTCGTGTTTATCGACATCCATCACGTCCAAAGTCAGGTGGTACTTTGGAAATGATTTCTGCAAACTCTTGTCGTTTGTTCTTCTGTTGCATATGCAAACATGCTAAACATGGGACGCCTACTCATTTAATCCAGACACATGTCTGTTCTTGTTGAGAGTCAGCAGTTCTTAAGGTGCAAGCGGAGAATCTGTGAATGCAGTAGTGATTTTGCGCAACAAAAGTGTAAGAAAGCTGATTTGTAGAGACACGATTGCTGACTGAGACTAGGGGAGAGCCTGCTAGTTGACAAGTCTCCCCTCCCAACACATTCCTGGACAGGCCCTTTTCCTCAACACTTCCTCCCCCCGCTCCGAGAGTCACAAGGGTCAAGTTGACAAGTCTCTCATTGAGCCTCACGTGGTCCCACTATATGGCCTTCACTCCTCACAACATAATTACACTCATTTATTGGTGGAATACATCCATTTGTTCCGCTGCGAAGGAGGAATTATGAAATTCCTCTGCAAACGTTAGTCGGATAAACGATCCGGCGGTGCCGATGCACGAGAGCGGACTGAAAGACGCAAGGCGCAACGCTGATGCGCCAGGAGACGCAGGTCAGAATGAACTTTTAAACATGTTTTTACAGCCGGCCCTAAGGCAAACATTTGACCTTTCCAGATCTTTTAAGAGGACTAAGAACTGTTAATGTGCTTTTTAGACGAATAAGTTCCGAAGCAGTGATAAAAAGGTCATTAACCTTTTTGCTCAAATTCTTTGCTGCATTCATAGATTTTTTTTTTTTTTTTTTGAAGAGGGGGAGCGGGGAGCTGGGGGGGCTTTATAAACTCAGAGTCTGTCGACATCTGCAAAGAATCTTTAGGTTCTGCAGCATGGCAGGCTTCCATTAAAAGCCAAATTGCGAGTTGGCAAAAACTCTGAGGGAAAGCCACAGCCAGTCCTGTAATTTAAACCTTATTTTAAATGGTGATTGCCTGACAACATGGACCCAAGGAGAGGGAGGAGAAATGCGACTCACAAAGACGTAAAGAGGGAGGACAAGAGAGGCGAAAGCAGCAAAGGAGATTGGGCAGCTGACAGCAGCAATAAATATTCTGTGCTTCAAATGGCAAATGTGCTGATCAGAAGAAATAAAACGAAAACAGGTCAAACTAATAGGAAACTGGACTTAAATAAGAGAACATGGCAATGGATAGGTCAGTACAAGACAAACGCAGAGCGTGTTGAATGTTTTATTTCCTGCTGTGAATTAACAATAAAAGCCTGTTTTTCTTTTTTGATCTCGGGCTGCTGCCACAGCGTTTCCCATCTTCCCATGTATCGAAAATAAAATAAAGGGTGAAACATCGAGCGCTGTCACGACTTTGATGCACGCGTGTCGGTTTTAATGTGCTCCCACTTTGAATAGTGTGCTTGTGCTAGAATCAAAGGTGTGGAATTTCTTCTACCTGTATAATAATATATTTTTTTGCTGAGATGTCACTGTCACATTTTAGTTATTTTTCCACCCTGAAGGATCAGCAGAAATGCCACATGTTCTAATAATAATTAGACCAATGATGGTTGGCCATCTTGTGAGATTCATTTTGAGTTTTAGGTATCCAGCATGCCGAGGTAAGCGATGCATAGGTACTGTGTAGAGGGATAGGTAATATTATTATTGGATAACTGCTGCATTATAGAAGTCCTAGTGATGGCATAAGCTGCAGTTTTCAAAGATTTTGTCCCAAAAGTCATGATCAGACTGCGGAAACATAGATAAATGCATAGTGAGTTGATGCTGTGAACGCTGATTCCTATAGCACATCGCGTCTTCATCGTGTCTTCATCGTGGCTTGCTATACCATTGAACAGACACGCAATAGTGCGATGCGAGGATTAGGCTGAAATGCAACTAAATCTGTTTTTCTCAATGGGGATAAATGCTGGAAGATTTAATCAGCATTACAACTTCAAATGGCTTGATCCGCTCACATTTTACAGTATTAGAGTAGTAGCAGAGGCAGAAACACGAGGAATCAAATAGCAATAGCGCCATACTCCTCTTCCTCTGACTTGCCCTGCTTTTCATTGATGTAAAGGAATCTGATAACGCTGGCGTCTTGTCTGAGTGGGCAGCATTATCACATTTCAGGGGAAGTTCTGATTGCAATCTCGCTGTGTTTGACCAAACAACATTCGTGCTCTGTTTTCAGTGCTGGAAAAATCGGAACCACATGTATTAACACTTGTGCCGGCCCATATTTTTAGCATATTTTCTGCTTTCAGAACAACTGCAGACAGCAGAGCAAAATAGAGAGACGCTTATTTACTCTCTATCAGTTCATCTTCCTATTATAAGAATTGTACGATAGCATCTAGAGGTAAAGGAGAGAAGAACACTGACTAAGCTCCCGTCATGATAATAATAACGATGATGCTGCAACCTCTCCTCCGTTCGCTCTCTGATTGGACATCTAAGGCTGTAGAAGTCTGTGGTTGTGTTTGCCCTTGTTAAAATCAACCATACTCAACAGTGCGATTGCAATAAAACATTTGCAAGTAAGAAACAGATAAGACCTCTTTGTCACGCAAACTGTTCATCACGTTCAAACTTGTAGAAAGGTGACTGAGCTGTGGCTGAACGGCACTTGATTTACCATCCAGGTTGAAAGATCTCAAACTTTAAAAGTCGTGGTCACTGCCAGAGGTACGAGAAAAAGACGTGAGATTTATCTGTGTAAATCTCTCCAATATCCGAATGACTTAAGTGACTCAGTTTAGAGAATGATGACGCCACCCCAACCCATTCAATGGTCGCCAGAGAAATTAGGAAATGATAAACTAACCTGATCAGCGTCATGGTGAGGCAGGTACATTAAACATGATTAAGGCTTCTTCTATCAATTTTTTGTTGATGTCACAGTTGTAGCCCTTCTTGATCCAGACCTGTAGTGTCAATCACACAGCAGGTCCTGATGCTCAATTTCAATTTTAGCGTGGTCATTCATACGATTGATTGAACAAGAACACAGTGAGATTTCTGTTTGTCCAGTAATGAGAGCAGTATTGTCACAAGATCATAACAAGGTAAAGGAAGCTAAGAAACAGAAAATAGAAGTGACCCTTTTATGGGTCATTGACTGCGGTACACTGTGGTTATGGAAATATTAAGCAACATGTTAGTTTATGCTCAGCTGGTACTTAGGAGCTAAATATACCCCAGACCATCACACCATCGCCACCAACCAGAACTGTTTGGGTTATTGTAGGACGGCTCAGTTCTTCCCTGTTACTTATTCTGATTTTGACCTTCTGACCTGAAATCAAGACTCATCAAACCATGCAACACTTTTCCAGCTTGTTATTGATGAATTTGTGAATTTTAGCCTATCTTAGCCTGGTCTTCTGCTCCAAGGTTTGTGTTGTATTCCATATTCCACGTGCTTTGGCTGAAACAAGCTATTTGTGTTACTGTTGTCTTTCAACCTCTAGCGAGTCTCCCCATTCTTCTCTGACCTCTGACATTAACAAACTAATTATCCACATGTCTGTTGGGTAACACTTTATTTGAAGGGGGTTGAATAAGACTGTCATGACACTGTCATAAACATGACATAAGCTGTCATGAACATGAAAAAGCCTTCATGAATATTTATGACTGTTGTCATAAAGTGTCATTCGGTAAATTATGACACTTTTAATACAAAGTTGACATCATTCAAAATGTCTTTGTTATGACAACTTGACATTAACCAGGAAATCATTACTGTTTAAACTTTACCTTTAATAACATAAAGTTACCTAATTTTTAAAGTCCAATCAGTAATACTTTTATAACAAATTTATATCAGTCAAATTCATGACTAAATCTCAAATTCATGACTAAATTATGTGATTTGT
>NW_006800092.1:656642-663275 GCF_000485575.1 Poecilia formosa | reverse complement strand
TCAACTTTGTATTAAAAGTGTCATAATTTACCGAATGACGCTTTATGACAACAGTCATAAATATTCATGAAGGCTTATTCATGTTTATGACAGGTGTTATGTCATGTTAATGAAAGTGTCATGTCAGTCTTATTCAACCCCCTTCAAATAAAGTGTTACCGTCTGTTGCTCATCGGATATTTTCTCTGTTTTGGCCCATTTTCTGAAAACCCAAGACGGTTGTGTGTGATTATCCTAGTAGATCAATAGTTTGTAAAATCCTCAGTCTGGCACCAACAACCAACTGATGTAAAGAGTCTCCTACATCCATTTTCTTTCCTGTTCTAGTCCTGGAATTGAACTTGAGGTGGTTTTGTTTACCCCGATTTGATACCTAAATATACTGAGCTGTTGTCATGCGTTTGGCGAATTCACCGCTTGTGGAATGAAGCAATAAGGAGGTGTACCCAATAAAGTGGCAGCAAAATGCTTTATTGTCATGCAAAGTGTCAATGTGACCAAGCGTTGTCTTTTACAATGTTAGCATTTATCACACACTGCAACTCCAGGGGGTGAATGTGGATATGCATGCCAAAATAATTAGAATGAGGTCATTAATAAAAAGTAAAAGAAAAAATATCAACCTTACAAATGCATGGTTTTACATTTATAATGTTAAAATGTTAAATCAAAAACAAACACTTGCGCCCACCTTTGTCTTCTAGTGTTAATCGTCTCTCAGAAAATTTTAAATCCAAACCCAAATTGTAAGTATTTTTAGACTTATGGACAATAACAACCGTTTTAATCTCAAATTCATGACTAAATTATGTGATTTGTCTCAAAATCATCAGACGTTTCACACTTTTCATCTGAGTATCATCACATTAGAAAAATAAGTAGTAGGGGAAGATGCAGAGCGTAGTTAACAAGTTCCCCCAGGAATTTGCTTCTTGTTTTCCACTCAACAGTTCACAATATTATTCTCACATTCGATATTTAATAGATCAGATCTGGCAAGACGTAAAAAGAAAGTTAAGTATCTCTTAAAACTAGCAAGCTCTCAATACACAGTGGACATGTGAGGATGTTATGTTCACAAATTAAAAAAGGATATTTGAAAATAAACTTCACTTTGGAAACTGTAAAAAGTAATGTTTTCTGGATGCGAAGGGAAACGCAGCAGAAAAATAAAAAACGTTTTGCCAAATTCCCTCGTACAGGAATGCGAACAGATAAAGTGTTGGCAGTGAATAAGCACAACTATTAAAATGTTAGCATAGTTAGCCTTTTAACTATGCTAATGAAATCAAAATCTTGGCTGTACATATAAAACTGTTGGTGAGGAAAATGCGACACTGCTGATTTTGGAGTAAAGTGTGTGCCACATCCTCGGTTGTGTTTGTCCTTCCTTTAGAGTAAAAGTACTGTGATGGAAAATATTTGAGGAAATGACAAATGGTTAATGGGCCAGTGCTTGTTGTTAAATTCCATAGTCTAATGTGTCTCAGTCAGGCATAAGACCAAGTGTTGTACGCCTGCCAGAAAACAGTTTGGAGGCTCATCGACAAACGATTCTCCCTGGAAACACTAACACGCTGATTCCCTTCTACGTCTTAAGATCCTGAATTACTCTTTAATCAGATTTCCTTTAATGTGTCTTAAAGTTCTGCCTGCCATTTTGTTTTTAAATCACAAGCCTCGGTAGATAATTTACAGAACCTTGTTTAACTACGTTCACCTTCACTGACCCGGAGAGCTTCACACTTTACTGAACCAAACTCTTGAGCGCAGCTCAGCTTCAGTCAAACTCCCAAACCTGCCCTTGACCAGGAATGTCAGTGCAATTTAGTGTGTTTCTTAAGAGTTAATGCAGTATGTTCATACATATCTGATGTCACTCTCCAGAGTGAGATCCCCAGGTGCCCCCCTACCACACTTCTTTCACCTCAAGGCCCCACTCCTGACCCCACCTTCCCCATTTCCCAACATTCCTGGGCCGTGCCACATCAGTCAAAGGCCCAATTCATGGGGTTAATGCTGCAGCGAGTGCAGACAGGGCTTCGAGACAGGATGTTTGGCTGATACCTCGCTCTGCTAAAGCAAACAAGCCCCCAAAATATGATTACCAAGGGCAGACTGGGAGCAGCGCTCCAGCCTCACTTTAGTTCATCCAGGCCACACTAATGTCCTCTAAGTGTCTTAGCTTTACTTGTTTCCACATGTTGAACAACCCAAACCTGAAGGTGGATCAGTCTGGAGCTTATGAGAACAGGGGGAAGATGTCCACTGTTTAGGCATTGCTCTTTTAGGCTGTAGACCGCTTTGAAAAACTGAAGGCGAAGGCTGATTCCACAAAAAATATATAAAAAAAAAACTTCTCCAAATCTTAACTTGGCAGTGTGCTTTAAAGTCTACAAACCTTTGCCTGAGTCATTTAAGTTGGATTATGTCAATAAATGCAGCGAACAGACAAAAAAATGCTGCATACATAGAACTTAGCTAACACTGAACTAATAAAAAAAAGGAGGAAAATCAAGTTCGGTCTTTCTTTAAGGTCTTAATAAAACATTTCTGAGGAACTCCACACAGAAACCTGTGGTTTTTTTGGCCGGATATGGATGCGAGTGCAGCACATTTTGTGGATTGGTCCCACTGGATTTGACGCACTGGAAGCACTAAACACAGAGTTTTAGGCGACCACCACGTGACTGAAACTTTCCTAAATGCAACAACAAAAAACAACTTCCAACGTTTAAAAAATACCTCAATAACATAAAATAAATCTTTTCATGTATATAAATGGAGATAAAAGCCAACAAACAAGGTAAAGTAAAACAACAAAGCCGAATCCTTTTTCCCTCTTGCTCCAGTTTGCAAGCTAACGTTAGCACTGCTGAACAGCTAGCTGCTGCAGGAAGTTGTCTCACTTAGAAACTTACTATGCTTTATTTTCCCTTGTGTAATGGTAATGTCTCAATGAATCCAGTGTTTGTCCATGTATTCAAAGCAGTGAAAGAGATTATACACTGATATAGGTGGCAGAACTAGTAAATCGTCTTACTTAGAAGTAAATAAAGTGTTTAAGGGGTTTATTTCTGTGCCATTTACTTATCATAACTAGTTTCACAGACATCACCTCACATTCCAAGTGACTTATCTAATCACAATCCTGCTCACAAGATCCAACTTCAACAGCCAACATGGCTGACTTACACTAAGAAAGAGGCGATAAAGGCGATAATAAACTACTTTTTTACACAACCTCAAGCTGTAAACCTGTTGGTGAAACGCCTAATATTTAGAGTATCGGCAACAAAACATAGTTTTCACCTTGTCTTATATATCTTCATGCAAAAAAAGGGTAAATGACCCCTTTTTTAGGGGAAATGACTAGTCTAATTGATACTCCACAAAGATAAACGTGTTAGATAATGGATGGATGGACTGATGGATGGATGTGCATTTATGTGGCACTTGTATTGAGAAAATTGGGCTCAATTTTACATCAGAGAGGAAAAAAGTTATCTGGATTTAGTAGCAGATGAATTAAACAAGTCAAACCTACTAATAACAAATTACAGCAGTAATGGAAATGGCTTATTTAGGACACTTCATTATTCTCTGATTAATGTGAGCCACTGCACTAACCATCACACATGACTTTAATTTTCTTTTTGACACAATATTTGGCATTTACTACGAACCATATTCACCTTTCTCACTAACAACCGTGCCAACTCTTGAGATTATTGTGAGTCCAACGATTTTCATCCCTCATTTCAGTAATTTGCATACCACATCAGAAGAGAGACTAAATGTAAATACAGCAGACAGGCGTTGTAATTTGAGAAACGGCAACAGAAGCCTTTTTAAACACAGTCCAGCGCCCAGAAGACAAGCGGCTCTCGCCTGGACGTAAACCGTGAAGGTAGAAAAGCCCCTCCATTCATCCCACCCAGCTCATTGCGTGATGGGAGAACATGTGTGTGAGAGTGTGTGTGAGGGTTTTGTTCCGATAGGGCCCCTATGTGAGCACACTGAGACGATCTTATCACCGAGTCAGACAGAAATTCCTCGCTGTCTCTCCTCCGTCACACAAACACACAAACACACACACACACACGCATTCGCACACAAACTGAAAATAAGCAGCCGAATCGCACATTTTGTTGGGAGCCGCACACAGATGATCCGCGCAGATATGAACATACTAAACTTCCAATTTTTCCCTTGTCATAGCAGGCCTGCTGTTTTTAAAGGGAACGTTAACTGATCGAACGATAAAGGAGGCAAGGGCAAAGGTATGCATGAACCACGCCCTGCTGTGCCTTTTTTTAAGGCTAAGCTGGCCGATTTTAAAGGTATAAAACAGATGCCGAGGTGCCACAGCACTTATTCAGAGCTTGTTTTTGTTCTGAGAAAGTATCGGAGACTTAAGGTGACACACACGAGGATTACCTCCACAATAAAAGAGTCAGTGACTCTCTCGAAGCATCTATCTGAGATTAAGGCTTTTGTTAAAATATCGTCAGTCATCTCTTCCATGCATGTTAGTGTGCGCAGCGCGTTCAGCGTATTTCCTGTTATTTGACCGGCTCTGGCTCCTAATAAGATTCATACAGCCTGTCAAAGGGAACAACAAAAGACACATGCAGATTTCTTGGCTGCCTCTGTTTACCTAAGTCTCGCTCCTACTCACACTCTTGGCTTGATTTCTGGTTTTCGGCTCCAGTATTCTGGTGTGGGGGTCAGCGGTTCAGAGACCACACACACGCACACACACGCACGCACGCACGCACGCACACACACACACACACACACACACACACACACATGCAGAGACAGACGGAATACAAGCACCACGTCTTGTTTAAAACATAACTTATATCCATTTTAATTTCTACATCCTGGTGGGGTTGTGCCTTTTCCTACTAATCCATTTGAAGAAATCTAAACATCACAATCTGAAGCTGGACTTGTTCGTTTTGACGGTACAGATTTAAGGCTGCTTTCAGTGTATTCCCACTTTGCCTCTTTTATTTAAATGTGTTCCGGACGTCAACAAGATGAGACTGTTTAAAACTGAATGTCAACACTGTTCCTCAATTTTATGTTGTTGTTGAAATCGCTTCTGTCAGGCTGCCGCAGGACAACTGTGCCTATCCGTAGCTTGCTACCATCAGCGTGTGAATGTGTGAATGTGTGAATGACTGAATGTGGTCTAAAGCACTTTGGAGTCCTCTGAACTTGATAAGGCGCTACACAAGTACAAGCCATTTACAATTTAGCGATAACAGGTTCTGGTCATTTCATGCTACTTTTGTGGTTTTAGTCACTTTATACACAATTTATGATGAATATGTGTAACTTTGCCCACCACCAGTCGGACGTTTCATATCAGTTCTAACAACCAAGTGATACTAAGACATTTTTATGAGGTGCAATGGTCTGCTGTAGCAAAATGTGGTTAAATTACTCCAAAACACAGCCTCCACAAACAGAAGATCTGTTTGGCTTAGTCATGAATGAATTAAAATTAATCTGAATTGGATGGAAGATAAAGTCTTCAGAAAAAAATATGCAAAAAAAAAAAAAAAATCCAATTATTTTCTTCTCAATTCATAAAAACACTTAACTCCAACAAAAAAATAAGCTGATAAAAACAGCTTGGCTACATGGACATAATGAAATGGTTTGTTTATTTTTACGAAACTAAAGTTCAAAGGCAATGCATGGGTGTGAAAAGACATTATGAACTGGCAAAGTGGGAAAACCTCAATGGATAAACCAGTAAAATCTCTCGCTTTGCATGATCAGACAGTCTAGAAAAATGTTGATTTTAAATTATGTATTTCGGTTCTTTGCTACCAGCAGCAAGCAAAAGACAAATGTCTTACATTTATTTAGCTAGATATGTGGAAAATAACCTAATATTTTAACAAACTTTTAAAAACAAATGTAACTTCACCATTAACAGCGTGATTCACCAAGACATAGTAGGTGAAACCTTTGCAAGATCAGCTGAGGGATGATGCAACTCTCAGGTCCTGTTTCAAGCTTAGGTTTGTCCTAACTCTTAAAGACACACCATGTACACACTGTTACTTTTCGGCAGATAGTCATTTAGTTAAATTCTTCTTCTGTGTTCACGGATGCTCTGCGCTACAAGCTGCCACAGACATCTACAGGGATCAGGTAAAAACACAAGAGAACTTCAAAAATTTAGAGGACACTTCGTCATGACCACTTTTAGAAAGCATTGCTGCTTAAAAAAGGAAACTATAAATAAATTGGGAGTTGTTTAAAACTTGTCCAGACTGTACAGTATTTAAGTTAAAACTTAAAAATGTATATCTTATTAGTCGTGTTGAATCTCAATGTATTTTTTTATGCAGAAACACCCCCAACAAAACTGCTGATGCAGAAAAAAATTAACTTTTGACGTCTGAACCGTGACTACGCTGCGCAGGCTTTCTAGGTGCCCATTCACCTTTCAACACCGTCCACAAGTGAGCCCAGGGAGGCTTGATTGAGTGGGTTTGTGGGTTTCTTCTAACGCTACAAGGACCTCTCCACCCGACCCCAGCACGTAAACAAATAAAGCTCCAGTTTCATCATCTAGAGGGGGCTGTTTCCTGTCCCAACTCAGTC
>NW_006800092.1:649384-656539 GCF_000485575.1 Poecilia formosa | reverse complement strand
ACCCATCTTCTTTCCACATATACTCTTGCACACAAAATTCTACACCGCCGCCTCATCAGAGCGGCTCGGCTCCCCCCCCCTCCCCCTCCCGCCCCCAAAGTGCCAGCCTCTTTCCACTGCTCAATTGCAGAGAGGAATGAAGGGATTTGAGGGAAGAAAGAGGGAAAGGGGGGGATGGGTGGCTAGAGAGGCAAAAGGGATTGGGAGTATGCACGGGGATCTTGTTGCAGCTTCGTCCCGGTGAAATATTTTGCCGTGGAGAAAGCGTAGAGGAGGAAGGAGAGAGAGAGAGAAATGCTACACTGCTGCGGCATCTAGATAGCAAGACCCCCAGACCCCCACCAAGCCCTCCATGCCACTCTCACAATAGGAGCTTTATGCAGTGGGCCTTTTGGGTTGTCCCCACAGCCTTTGAAGATAGTGGGGGGGGGCGAGGGGGAAGCACAACACGATAACGCCAGTATATATAATTTACCCCCTTGTGCAAACATCCAGGAAGGGGGCATGTTATGTACGTTTGCATTAATGAGTGTGTGCGTCCGTCTTCTGCAACACGACAGAAACTTTTTTTTTTTTTTTTGCCGCACTGTGAGGAAAACCTCAGCAAAGATGTAACTTTTGGCAACCAAAACATCCCCTTTGCCCAAATACATCCAAATACTTCTGCGGGGAAAAAAAAAATGCAGGTGACTCACCTGTGTAGTCTCTTGGCATAATGTGGGGCGGACTGGGAAGGAGGGGGGCTGCAGTTTCAGTGTAAGACAGAGCTGAGTCTGTTGTGTTTACAAAAAAAAAAAAAAAAACACAAAAGAAACATGAGATCCAGATTATTTTTCTTTCCTGTAACATTTTTTAAGAGGAAAAAAGTGCCAGGAGGTAAACGCTCTCCTGGAAATAGTTTTTTTTTTTTTTTTGTCTGCAGTGACAAAAATAAATTAAGAAACAATGCAGGTAAAATATCACCGATTGCCAAACGTTGATCTAAGTTACACATTTTAAGTTCGGCCCTCTTTGGGATTGCGCCGAGAGTTTCCCAGAGAGCAAACTATTCTTGCTCAAACCATCTCTCCTCTGGAGAGAGACTGGGTGTCACTTTCAACGGCGGCAGCTTTTCAACAATAATCCATGTTTCCACACTACAAATACGGCGGTGACAACACGTTGCTGCTAGTTCACCAGTTTGCTGTGTGGTAGGCCATTTTCACCAAACTTACCCAGTAGCTTGTGTTCATCTGAACGGGACTGAGAATATGGAGGAGGAGGTGATTCTGAAAACACAGCAAAAAATGGAGTTATGGCACACAGACACTGTAAAATAGAAGTCAAAATGTATTCATTTACAGTGAAGACAAGGTCAGCACTGTCGCTACCCAACCATTTGAAACTGTGCTTAACCTGAATTTTTAGAGGTACTTAAAGGAAATATCGGTTCAATTATTTGCATAGCTGAACAAAGAAGTGAACTGTGAAGAACAGCTAATGAGCACTAGAATGAAAAAACATGAGCAATTCAAGCACACTGATCTTTCCCTGAAGCAAACTATTCAAAAAGAGAAATATATGAGGGAAAATTAGTAAAACTCCCAGCACAAACTGAAGTGAACCAGATTCAACAGAGAAAATACGCTTCTGAACGTGGATCTGGGAATGACTGCTTCAATCTTAGCAACCAAGCTAACAGCTGTTAGCAATGTAAGTTAATAACAACATACATCTCTGCTTTAAGTTCCTCAAAGCACTACAGCAACATGTTCACTAGATATAGTATAGTGCTGTTTGTGTGAAAGGTTTTTTTTTAAGATATAACAACTATTTACTGCAGCTTTTACTGAGCTTTATCCAAAAGGCGGCCATATTAGATTTTCTTGTTGTGCTTGGTGAAAAGCCATACTTTCACACTCTCTATCGCAGCTTTTAGAGACTTTTGTCCCAACTTCAAACATTACAGTATCAACAGCTGAGATACTGAGAGGAAAACTGAAACACACAAATAAACAATATCCTCCAACAAATCAAGCAGAACCAACAGCTAGGATTTTGTTTTTCTCGCTTCTTCTTCGTTTTTGTTGTGTTTTCATGATACGCCACAGCAAACTGAAAAATCCAACATTTTAAAGGCTGCAGGTCGATTTGCCCCTTTGCCGATTCACATCCTTACTACATTCCTACTTACTTACTTGCATCTCTTTCTACTTCCATACGTGTAAAGAATGTTTATGGCCCATACTTAAACCAAGGCAGAGGAGCGTTGTTTTTATTTTTTTGGTCCATGAATAATGGATGAATTGCCATAAAATGTTCAAATCTCATCAATAATTAAATTTGTTTGTATATGATTATTGCATATTGCAATTGCATTACATTCGATTCCAACTTATTAGGGTTCAAACTCCCATTTAGGCCCATGTCGACCCTCGTGAAACGCTGGTAGGTACGACTTACTGGAATCATATGACCGCACTTCCTAACAGCAGGCTAAGATCACAGTATAGAAAATGACTTTAAATGATCTATTGTGCAAAACAACCAGAACTGCAAAGGAACCGTCACCGGCTTACACGTCTCCGTCAAGATTGTGGTACTTGAAAATGACTAAGGTGGCATACTTTAAAAGCAAACGTGTCCTAAAACTGATCTTTACTTTCGATTGTTCAACACGAAGAATCTCTCAATAAGTTTGATTTTACCAGCCAGCTGAGTTTTATATCTTCAACCCTATATGCTAAAAGCAAGTCTTTCATATTCTTTTTTTTTTCATATTAAAAATCAAAATATTCCATATGTCTTATTGGTTTTAATCAGACATGATTAGTCGCCTGTAGTGCTGTGCTTTCCCTGCATTTATCTCTTTTACTACAGCACAGCTAACATTTTTATATCATTCAGACTCTCTCAAAGGAAGCTCGGAAATCATAAGTAACATAGCTGCTGTTGCTGGGAGAGTCCCTTCAGCACAAAGTGGACCTGGGTTTGTGGCTGCGGCCCCTTTAAGAGCAGAGCCAGTAATTGCTGGAGTCCTCAGTCTGTCAGATACCCAGCGAGTCAGTCTGGCGCCAGGGCTATGCAAACTGTATATTATCGGCACTCCTTCACCTAAATAACAAGAGGAGGACCTCCTTGTCAAAGCAAAAAGAGCCGAAGTGCAACCTGAGAGCGAGCGCTGGGACTGTGTAGGAAGGAGGCAAAGTTTTTCAAATAAAAAAAAAAAGGAAAGGAAAAAGAAAGTCGTTTATAAATGTGTTTGGGATGTCCAGAGGAGCCCAAGTAAAAACTGAGAGATTAAACGTTTGGGTTTTTTTTTAATTACACGAAACGCAATAAAACATGAGAGAAAGTGTAACTTCTGACTTTTTTCTCCATAAAAAAATCAACAACATGATTGGATTAAACCCTTTAGAAATATTTGCTGGCAATAACTCGATTATTATTATTTTTCCCTCTTGACTGACACTTCAAACAATAACTCCTGCAGGCCGCAGGCAAACAAAGCTCACTTGTTGGAAATACCCATTTAATTCATGCAATCGTTTATACTCTGAGTCATCATCAGTCTTCAAGTGGATTAAAGTATAATTAAATTTGTGAAACCCCTTTCACGATCAACTTTTTTTTTTTTTTTTTTTTACCAGGACCTCCACCTAAAATTGGACCTGCAGGAGGACTCACGGAGACCTCTCTGATCCGTGATGCCTGAATATGTTTGCTGCTGTTTGATCATTTGCAACCCGTCTGTTTGATCCACTTAGGGCCCCCCCACCACGTAAATACACCTCCCCCAGTTTTGTTGTCCTCCTCACCTGGCCCGCACAGCCGGCTGTAGTGATAGGGGTTGCAGCACACCTTTGCGCTGTCTCCGGAGCCGAAGCTCTGGCAGTGGCACAGCGCCTTGAGTCGGGCTGACAGCGGCAGGTCGCTCCAGCGAAACAGCCGACACAACAGATACTGGGGGGAGACGTGGTGACCGCCGAGCCGCAGATCGGTTCTCGGCACGGTGACGCACTCGCCTGGCACCCCTCCTTTGGTCTCCACAGCCTTCACCAGAGCATCAAGAGATCTGTCTTTGAGTCTTTTCAAAAAAGCGTGAGCGGTACTCGCTAAGTCCTCCTCGAGCCCGGTGCGCCTGGGTGCGCACTGGCAAGGGGCCCCCGCGTCTTTCCTCAGGGCCCAGTAGGAGCTCCGTGGTCTAAGATCCCACTCCCCAAACAAACAGCACGTCACAGTTCTCCCGTCGCCCTCCTGCTCCGGCAAGGAGCTCCTGCGTCCCGCGACGCACATGACACCCCGGTCGTCGTCGGATTGCTCCTCTTCGTCCCTCTCAATGGTCTCCGTCATGTCTCCAGCCTCTGCGGAGAGTCCCGGCGCCGCGTCACTGCGTGTCACCGACCTCTGCTCGTGTCTGTGGAGCCTTCCCGAGTGACCGTGCCGTGCCGCCTCGCCTCGTCTGCCTCCATCCCGCCCGTCGCTCTCGGTGACCAGACGGCTTCTCCAGAGTCGCCGAACAAGACCGGAGCGTTTCGACTTGAACATACGACAAACCTAGACAGTTTTGGATGAGTCCCGTCGGTCCCGTCCGCCTCTCTGGGGATGCCGCATCGATTTACGTTTGTTTCCAAAGACGGGGAGTTTGAGCACGGTGCGCACCACATGCGCAGCCGGTGGTCGCGGTTTCCCTGCTCGCCTGCAGCATCCGAAAGTTCAACTCAGACGCTGAACATCATCGGCTTTCCGAAGAAGGCTTGCACACAGTCACTGCCCAGTGAACTGCTGTCGCCGACTCAAATAAGCCAAAACTTTCGCCAGCCGCCCGACAAAACCTTCAACTCTCCAACTCTCGGGTGATCTAGCGCACAGTCCGCAAAACATAGTCAGACAGCATCAGTTTACATCAGTAACAAACACCTTCAGAAGCAAGCACCCAAAGTTTTCTAGAGTTTTGCATTGAGTTGCAAATAATAATAATAATAAAAGCTCTCCTCCTTCACTCCTTAAATAAATCCTCACAGCCCTGGAAATCCCGTTCCTATAAGTCGCCGGACGCCGCAACTTTTTTGCCACTGTCCCGGGATACAACAGAGACGTCCGGGCGCTCCGGTGCCAAACTACCGGACGGGTTCCGTGCAGAGAAGTTGTTTCTAAGAGAGCTGGAATTACTCCACTCTCCACTCCCCTGCAAGTCTTTTTCGGACGTAGACTCATGCACACACACAAACACACGCACGCACACAAGCAAGGACACACACACACAGACAGACACACACACACACGCTCAGGCACACGCAAACATGCTGCTGCGCACAGCCAGTAATCAAGCCAGACGGAATGAAGGCAAGTTCTCTCGATTTTATTTTCAAAGTAAAGCGGTTTAAAAATAAATTATCAAAAATATTTCGGGAGTTTTTTTTTCTGCTTTCCAATAGATTTAATCCACATAATTCACTAAAACAACAAACTAAAAAAAAGAAAAATAGAGACGAGCTAGTAGAAATTTAAATGTTTCCCTTTATAATATACATTTCTCATTTCACCTTAACATTCATTCCTTGTCTCTAATATGTTCTAAGGGACAGAGTGGCCAACTTGTTGTGACAAATAGGTAGGCAAAATATATCTTGACTGATGCGTCAAGTAGATAAGTCTATATGGGCCCCATATGGGCTGTCCTGAGGGTGAAGAGTTACTAATAATTGGGCCCAGATATCCTGTGTTGGAACTAAATAACTGCCCAAAATCAGATCAGTTTGTACAAACTTTAAGTAACTATTTGGGTCAGGGTTGCTCTGTGTCAAACTTGCAAAGGCACCTAACCTGGTGATATTATAATCCACCCAATGCTTTTGTAATCACACTCGTGACTGACTTGCTGTCTAGGCTGGCATATCTTTACTCACACAGGAAGCTCTTGAGTGTGTGGATTTTTAATCCAACCAACTAACAAAAATGAGAGAGGAAAAAGAAGAATAGCATTCGTTATTGTTATAAACAAGAAAATCCCCATCCATGATTTTCAGTTCAATGTGTAATTTTTAGTTCTGAAATGTATGCTTGAGAGCTGTTCTCATGCACTCATGGTACATTTTTGCATGTATTGGCATTACGTTGTCAGTAATCTGGTGTGTTTTAAAAAATAACTTACAGTAGCATTGGCCATAGGACTACAATCTGCTTATATTATTCAAACAGACATATTAAAGTCATATGGGGATAACTGAGAAGCCAGTTCAATTTCTCGGTGGGATATTTTTTTTTAAATCGTTGTCTAAATGAAGTATGAAGGAATACAGAGAAGAGTAGGACTCAGAGTAGAGGTAACCCTTGGAAATAGAATTTGAGCTTGATTTTTAGGTTACGACTCGTCCTTTTCACATTGAGCTACAAATTAATAATAAGGTCTTACTACAAGCAGAGACAGACAATGAAAAAATGTAGCGCTCTAATTAGTTTACCACCGTCATACACAATTGCAATTTGTCCTGACAATTGCTTCCTAAAAGTCACGTGTTAAGCATAAACATTTGGAGATCAATCATTTTCAATTTCCTTCTGAGGTGTAGCGATAAAACGCAAACATCGTGCTTTTACTTTGAAACTCCAACCACCGTGACTTCCGTGTGTCTCTGTCTGCTTTGACTCTCTCTCTCTCTCTCTCCGTGTCTCTCTCTCCGGGCCCCAGAGGAAAGCTCTGGAGCCATTGGTTGATTCCCGCCATCATGTGCCAGTCTAGACACTTTGGCGGCTCGGAGCTGCTCTGATTGTTGCGCAAACACGGTTTCAAGTTTCTTAACTCTTAAAGACGCAACATCCCGCTCTGCTGAGCTCACCCTGGAAGTGCTCGGCAGCTAAATATCACATCAAATCCCCAGAGAGCTCAAGAAAACTGTATGAAAACGCATTTGAATAAATGCATGAATGGCATATATTTGTATTTACACAACTGGACCCTGTTTAATAATGTGCAATTATAAACAGGAATATATACTGCTCAAAAAAATAAAGGGAACATTTCACTTTAATTTTGTGTGTGGCTCCAAATCCAGGCCTCCATTGGTTAATAAATGTGATTTCCATTGATGATTTTTGTGTGAATTTGTTGTCAGCACATTCAACTTTGTACAGAACAAAGTATTCAATGAGAATATTTCATTCATTCAGATCTAG
>NW_006800092.1:632940-649249 GCF_000485575.1 Poecilia formosa | reverse complement strand
TGAAAGACCCCAAAGACCTTCTTGCTGTGACCGGCTTCCAACTGCTGTGCAAATTAAAAAAAAGCAGTGAAAGAATAAATAGATAAAAAAAAACAAGATGAAAGCTTTTTTTATAAAACACAACAAATAAAATGTTGTATTGAAGGTTTTAAAGGGCAAGTTCATCCAGAATCTCTTTTTTATGTGCTCAATAATGCATTAATTTTAAAATGTGACATCATCAGCACTTATTCGATGCCGTCACACAAGGAATCTGCTAAAGTGAGTCGTCTGGTGTCACAAACTAGGAGGTCCTTCTGCACATGTTGAGAAGTTCCTGTGTCGGACTCTCGACCTCAGATTGCTGCTAATGGTAAGGATAAGCAACCTGGATTTAAACCGGGGGTTATAGGATTTCAACCAGCAAGTTCACGGCGTGTTTCTGTGCCAACATGACTGCTCCCACAGATCTCCTCCGCCAGCCTCCAACCGGCGGAGAAGGTTGGGGGTCAGCATGTGTGGACAGGGAGACCATCTAGACCTCGTGTCAAAAGCCTTTACTCCATGTCATGCATACGTGCTGTGCACGATCTGCGACTATGTGAGGTTCCAGGGCTGTGGGAGGCAGGGTCAAGTTACAATGGGAGAGGGTGTGTTGGAGAGCGCGGCTTCACTGGGCACCTGTTCAAAATGTGCTCCCCCGTGTAACTTAATCGGATGCTGAGATGCAGAGAGGCAAAGGAGAAGCGTGTGGGACGAGCTTTCTGCATGTTTCAGTGTCTACAGAGATCACGCTGAGGTCAGAGCGGACACCAGAAATTTCATTTATAGGTCTCGAAATGTATTAATACACCAAGGAATTCGGTATTTGTGAGAGTTAATCCTTACATAATATAGATTACCATCCATATGTCCATACGGGGGAGGAAGAGCTTTCTAACTTTTGTTATTTCGGGCACAAGCGTAGAGTTAGTGCAGAAGTATTCAGGTTTAAAAGTAATATTTTAGTTTTACAAACATGCTTATTCAGACTGGAAGCAACATTTAACATCTTGGAGTGACGCAGTCAGATTCCTGATTTAAATCTGTTAGATAATTTGTGAAGCTAATTTCCAAAAATATCAATAGAAAACATGCTAAAAGTCAGTTATGATGCCAGTGAAGTTTTCTGCTGAATGAGGATGATATGAATAGTTTTACATAAAGCTCTGTTTTCTCACATTTTTCTGATATGAAGTATGACCAACTACACTGTGGTGCAATTAAACATAACAGCATTGGCAACGACGACTGCGTACTGGATTTGTCTGTGCCCTTTAAAGGTGTCGTAAATTAGAAACATCATAAAAGTGGTCGTAATGAACGCTGCTCTTTGTGAAGAAGAGTTAAATATTGATATCGTAAAAAAAGAAAAACAGAACAAAATAAATGAGATGTGAGAAACACCATAAAAGTTGAGCACAGCTACTTTGCAGGAACACAGTCCTGAGTACGAATCCTGGACGGGGATTGAAAAAGACTGATTATTAGACTTGTTGACGGAAATATGCTTTGGATTAATAATCTGCTGAAAGCATCTGGTAAAGGCCAGCAGCCTTTTGTTATTTTAAATCTTATGGCATTTTTTGGACGTTCATGCATTCGTGTAAGCTTTGGGTGTTTGGAAAAAGAAGCAATTCCCACAGCAGCACATATTTCCCACCACACTTACCAGTGAGAGAGGCATAGTTCCCCACACATTCATCCTTTGTTTTATACTGAGCCCCTCTGGTGTTTTGCTCCTGTAAAACTCAATGTTAGTTTCATCTGATCAAAGTCAAAGTCTCAGTAAAAGTTTATGAACTGCCCATGATTAAGTTTGTAGTGGTAATGCAGATAAGGCCTTTGCTAAGAAGGGAAAAAGCCTTTAGGTCACATCATATTAAGACTTTTTTTTTGTTTTTTTACACATCTTTAACAGGATCTTAGATGTTTTTGAACGGCAGACGGTGCCGTGGCGACATGTGAGTGGGCTCTCTCAGTTGTTGACGATGAGGACACAAAAATGGGAGTCTTTAAAATAATCTGACCCAGACCATCAGTGGCCATTACTTTGACTGCATTAGCCAAATAAAAGCCTATTGGTTACTTTTGTCGGTGTGTGTGATTGTTAAGAGCGTGGGAAGAGGTGTGTCGGCGGCGGTGGTGTTAAAGGTTGGTGGGAGAGTAGACAGGGTGTCCGGCACCAAACCACCTCCCAAAATAAACCTCCGTCCCTGCGTCTCTGTGTCTGTCCAGCGGCAGACCTGTGGGCTCCCACAGCAGCGTCAGAACCGGCGACGGCAGCAGCAGCGGCAGCAGCAGAGGAGTCTGGGTCCACGGCGGCCCGTCACAGGAACTACATGTCATCGGCTTCATCGCTCCCTAATGGCTCTGCTGCACCAGAGATATGGCAGACAGCGTGCTGCCCCGCCAAGGCGGCAGTTTATTCTGCTCTCACACACGCATGCATGCATACATAAACATTCGGGCCCGCACAAACTCCAGCTGCCCACTCCCAGCCACTTACAGAGCAGCACTGGAGAGACTGGGAGGCCCCGTTATGAAAACAGTCCGGGGTGCTGGAGATAATGTCGGACCAGACCTTTGGAGTCAGGCCAGGCTGCCCTCTTAATCTGATGTCTGTAGGAATCCCTGCACACAATCACTGCCAACAGTCACTGACATTACCCAGCTACCTCATTTATCTCTCTTTCTGCCTCTTCCCAGCTAAAAGGGACTAGCCGGCATTTAAATAAAAGGCACAGGCCTGCAGAAACCACTGGAATATAGAAAACTAACATATAAAGACTGCCTACTTTATTATACCTGCTAATTTGCTAGTTAATGCATATAGCAAATCGGCCTGTGGCAGCAATTCAGGGTATTTTAGGCATCTAAAAGTGATTAACACACTTTTTAGATTCACAGAGAGCATCAGAGGATTTAGGTGACTTTGAACATAGTTGTTTGTGACAGATGTGCTGGTCCGAGTATTTCAGAAGCTGCTGACCTGCTGGGATTTACAAACATTTTTATCGTTTACTGAGAATGATACAAAATAGGGAAAAGAGGGAAATAGCATATTACTGAATGTTGGAGGCATTTAAAATGTTAGAAGGGTAACCGCATTTTAAATAAACACTCATTGCAACCAAGATATGCAGCATAGTGTCTCAGAATGCACAACATGGGAATACCGGAGGCCGATGGGCTACAGCAGCAGAAGACTATACCGACTGACTTTTGTCAGATAAGAACAGTAAAACGTTGCTTTGTCAAGTGAGTCTTAATAAACTACATTTAAAAAGGTACAATGTACAACTCAAACATAAACGTCACCGTTTGATGCGCTGTACCAGTTTATAGCAAAAGCTAATTCGCGTCCGCCATCCCTTGACTGTTGGTGGAGAACGTGTGAACAGGAATCTCAGCATCATTGTTTGTTTCTATTAACTTTATTGAACCTTTGTGCAACTATTCCATATTTTCCTGTACACTAAACGGAAATTTATGCACTATACCAGACCATGGACTGGCCCACTGCAGGACTGAAGCCCAGGTTCAGGTGACCTGAACCTGCAGAGATCCCTGCAGTGGCTCAGGGTCACCACAGAGTGTTACGGCTTTGTGATGTTGATTTGTTTCATATTCTGCTGCAGGAGGAGAATAGAACACGACTGTCCGACTCTCCCTGCAGACACTCAAGATGGCAGGACAGCCAGAGATATGACTTGCACCAATTATGTTGCAGGTCAAAGTACCTCCATTCATACAGAAATTACAGCTTTAACGTTCATTTAGTCTCTTATTGTTCCCTGATGCAACTTCCAGGATTTGTGATGTTTCTCCAACAGTTAATATGTCTAACCGGTAAAATTAAATCGGTCTAATTTGAGGTAGGTAGTTCAATTTTGTTGGTTTAACTGCTTTACTATGAAGTTGGCAATATGTGGACGGATATTTCTGATGGATATCTTCATGTGCAGAACTGGCATTGATTCAAGTGTAAACCCCAATCTGTGTTTGTCAACTAAAGGATGAGGTCGTAGTCTTTGTTTGGGAAGGAAAGTGGAAATTGGGCCATAATACTCACCTGCAACTGTATGTCTTTCTGCAACTCCTGGCTACAAACAAAACAAACAGCATTATTAAATGAGTCCTTGAAATTATGTAAATGACTGAGATGAATTAGTGCAGTTCTGATGACGAAAAGGAGTCTGACTTTGTAAGTACAGGGTCAGACTCTGTACCTAGGTGTACCTAATAAATTTACCTATATGCATGCATGTCTGATCGATGAAAATTTGTGTCTTTGTTGTGTGACTTCAGTTGGCTGCAAAATTTGTAAAGTAAAATTTGCAGGCACGACCAGGTTGGACGTTAAATTTAATTTTCAGTGGTGAGTTCAAATACATCCGGAAACATTGGCTTAATTGGCTTAATTAGGACGGATGTGGAAAAGACACAAAATGGCACCAAATTGGGAATTTCTGCACCTAACAGTGCAACCTTTTATTGCTAATTTATTGATGTTGCCATTTGTCCCAATAGCAGAAATGACACTGCAGCGAAATTGTCACATTTTCATAGTTTCTTCAATAAAACAGCAAAACAGTGGCAAAAAAAAATGAAACAAAATAAAATAAAAATAAGACATCTTGCTACTCAGGAGGAAAAATTATGTTGAAATTTTATGCTAATGTAAACTAGTATCTACTTGGAGATAGGTTGTTGTATGACCTTTCCATACACTAACAAAGTAGATGTAAGAGTGCTGATCTTCTCTCATCAGGAGGCCATTTACCTTCAACTGAACAAACTTCTTACCTTGATAAAGTGAAAGTCAAGGACCTGAAGTTTCCTCGATAACATTTCTCTGCTCTAAACACAGACATCAACGTCCGCTGGACTCTGGCACCGGAGGAGACACATCAAACCTCTCTTGGCTTTGAAACTGAACCCGTCTAACCTTTCACTGAAATCCCATACCTTTTTTTTTTTTTTTTTTTTGCCGGTGCCCACATTATTTATTTTTCTTGCTCTGTCTTTGCCGCTTTGACTCTTGCGCTCGCCACTGGGTCTGAACGGGCTGCTGACTGCACTAGTTGGGTCATTAATCACTCGTCTCCTCGCTGCACTCTGTTCTGAGAAACAGAGTCCCTAATTAATGGAAAGCACTTTGCGACAGAACACACAAGTTTCCTGGAAATTAACCATTAATCTACACTTCCATTATACATGTGCTGTAATAGCATGAGGTGGGTGGGGATGGAAGGGCTCGAATGGTGGAAAAAGCGTGATCACGGGTTCACAAATTTGGAAACTTGTTGCATAAAGACGCGTTCGAGGACTCATTGACACGCAGCTGACTGCTTGATGCTGAGTCAACGCGGCATTTGATTCTGACTGAAAGCATTTGGGATTCTCGTGATAAAGTCTGTCGCATGCGACGGCATGTGATGCAGACTTATTGTTTTGTTTTCACACAGAGCATTAAAATTACTTGCTCATGTTCCATCAGGAAATTATTATCATCGGAAGGATCAGATTTCTCTACTGAACTCATCCAGTGGAGATTATTTGGTAGATTCCTCTTGATTGTATATCCTGTTAGACTTAATGGACATTTTGAAGCTCGACGACAGCCTCCCTTATCAAGTCGATCGTTGGAGACGCTGCTGGAAAACATGTTTGCTTGGCTGTGTGCAGATGGGGCCTCCTGATGAGCTGTGTTGCATGCCACTTCCTGCTATCTTCTCTTGTTTGTCTATTGCCCATATTTGGGTGTGTTGTGAATGAAAACAAACAGCACGGAGAAACGCAAAAAAGCAGCTTGGAAACACAGACAAAGCCAACATTTCAGAAAATACAACATCTAATAACGATGTTTTATAACAATCACAGTTATATAAAGTTATCATCTCTCTGATGGAGCACAGACCCTGGTTTTGCCAACTCAATGAAAGAAACATACACACACACACACGCACACACACCTATTTAACTGCATCACAGTCACGTTTCACGTTCGTACACCATATCCCCGTGTCATGTTTTCCCTTCCTGGGAATGTATCAGAATCATGCACCTTTTAGGGTCCTCATAAACTGGGTCCCAGTTGGGTGAGTGCCAACGTTGTGTGACATGATATTTGTCCATTTGTTTACTTTCACAGCATTGTAGTTTGTTTAGACTTCAATGGGGGGGGAACAGAACTGAAGAAAACGTGGAAGGAAGCGGGTCGAAAACAAAGGAAGAGGAAGGGAACCCGCTGCGATGGAGACTGTCCGTCACTGATCCTGGTTCAGCGGGAGTCATGCAGGCTCTGGCGCCACTCGCACTGAAGCCTGCAGTCATCTACTGACTCACTTTTATTTATTTTTTTGCCCAATGAAACATCAAACAGCTAAAAAGTAAAAAAAAAAAAAAAAAGAAAAGCAAATGATCGGAGGGAGGATTGCTGTGTGGCTTTTGAAACTAAATCATTTCCCGATCAAGAATAAGTTGTATTTTGCATCAAATCAGTGGATGATTTAAAAAGTGAGAAGAGAACAGCAGAAGATGGATGAAGGGATACAAAGATCACTAATATGAGTCAAATAAAGTTCTAGCTCTCTGGTAAGCTGTTGCCTTGCAGCAAGCAATTCCTAAATTCAACGTCAATATGAAGGAGCCCAGCTTTTTAATTCAAATATGTTGAAGCAGGGATGAATCTGAAAGTCACTGGATAGTTCCTGCACTGGCAGATAAAAGGCCCCCATCCTTCAGTCCTTCCAGGACTTGATGCTTTGAAAAATCCTCATTACCATGAGGATGCCACCATCTTATTTTTTTGGCGGCGTTTGTGGCGACGAGCAGTGCTCAGTGTTTTTCAAACGTGTTGTCTGACGGACAAAAAAAGTTGCATTATTGACCCGTCAGGTGAGCTTTTTGCAGCAGTGTGTCACTTTCCCATGCAGATGTCTGATGAAGAACCATGGCAACAGCTGCTGTATGTGGTCTCTTCAAGTGGTTGTACGCGTTTAAGTGGCAATTACAATGTTTAGCGTTTGTGTAGGCTGGCTCCATTTCTTAATGATGAATTTAGCAAAAATTTCTGTGATGTCCTGTGAGTTGAGAACCATTTTGTTCCCTACTCCTGACTGATACTTTTCTGTAGTCCTTTTCTTGTTAGATGCTGGGAGTGTTTTGTTTTTCTTTGCCCTCATGTTGTAACTGTGGCAGGAATGTTGATGAAACAGGGACCTTCCAGACACATCTAATCATCTTGCACTCAGGAGATCTCTGCTTTACATCATTTAGCTGGATCTCTGTTTTAATTTGGTCAGTCACTTTAAATCGGATCAATATTTATGTAAACACTTACTATATGCTGCAGACTTTGAATTCATTAGTTGTGTTTCCATCTAACATAAAATTTCACAAACTGAACTCACAAAAATACATTTGCTTAACGGAAACATGCTAACTTTGAAAAAACGTTTTTTCGACAAAATTTTGATAGATGAATGAGATGTTTTCCATCTGTATTGAAATAGAAAATTGCAATTGTAACACTTTTTTCGCATCACCCGAGTCATGTGATCAACGGCCGGATGCTACTACTGGTAAAAACTACGAAGGAGACAACAAGAAGTAGCCGGAGGATGATAGTTATTTTTTTGTTTTTGGACAATGCGAGGCTGGCTCCACCAGGGCTCTCACAGCATCGCACAGTTCATAAAAAGTTCTGTCATTTGAAGGTATTGCTTACATCTGTCGCTGCCAGAGGCGGTCCTATCGACCAGAGCGCCTACATCAGAATCCGCCATTGGTCGCTGCCATTATTTGTAATGACTTACAGCGTGAAGAAGCTTATTCAGTTGTGATTTTAATGTCATTTCCTGTTTAGTGGAATTTTGTTTTTTTGACAACAGCCAAATATCCACAAAGTCTTTTGGACATTTGTATTGGTTACTGAGCTATTAACATCCACTTGTAAGGCAAAGTTTTCACTATTTATGTAAAAAGAAATTCCAATTCTATTGGCCACAATTTTATTTATATTATAGTAGAAAGTGTGTGTTGAAGTTAACCCCGACTCTGCTAACTGTAGTTCATTTTAAGCTGCTTTTACCTCCATGAAAAATGGCTCAAAGAAACCAAACTGGTTAATAACAAACTTGGCGAATTTCATCAAAGGGTGTAATCTATTCATTTTTAGCTCACCATGAAACATAAAAGATGCACTAAACTCGATTTTCACCTTTACGGCCTTTTGGGATTGCTTCACCTCATATTCGCCTCGCTCGGACAGTAGCAGACATTTTAACCAGCAGCAGTTAAACGGGAATAGATCGTTTTCAACAAGGTGTTTACACGCCAACTTTAAGTTCATCATTATGCACGCCGCAGTTCCATATTTACAGATGAATTTATGTTTTCGAAAGGCTAAAGGCGGCGCCTGGTGTTGAGGTGTGATTTGATTCATTGAATTCATCTATATTTAACTGTGGCATGCATGTTGAGACTTCAGATGCGTCGTTTTGTGGTTTTATTGATCTGCGTTCAGTTTTGCGGTGGTGACAAGCAGCAGCAGGTGACAGCCTGGCAGTGGGACGAAGTGAGACGTTTAGCAGAGGTGACAATCCCCTAATCCCTAAGAGGGTGGAGCATTTGCCACCAAGACTTAAGTTTAAAATGTCTCCATCACTTCACAGGACATTACGCTGACTTCAGTAAATTCCCTCCAGACATAACTGTGGCCATAAAAGTGACCTGCCTCTCTCTAAACAAAGTGTTCACCTTAAAACTTAAGAGGCTCGTTCTGTTTTTTTGTTGTTTTTCCTCAGGCTGCCACAGAGTGGCTGCAAACAGATGCATGTCCTCTAAACAAGAGTTAAACAAGCAGGCACACACACACGCACACACTCACCCACCCACCCACACTCAGGAGTCAAATGCTGCAGGAATTCTTGACAGCTTCCTTTTAAGGCTCCAGCCGGAGCTGTGAACGCTGGCCGGCCGGTGTCATCTTTGAGCCGGATGATGGCGATTCTAGAAATAGTGAGGAGAAGTGGATCACCATCTGCCGGATTTTGGTCTTTTAAAGGGGTTTCTTTGAATCGAAGAAACCGGTTTGTGCACGAGCGCCACTTCGCTGCGACCCAAACGGCGCGCAGTGTGTGGGTCGGTTTAGACAAAACAAGGCCCAAAAAACAGAGTCCAGATGATGGACCTTAGAAGGACGACACCCACGGCTCTGCCAAACACTCTCCGAGACGCTCCGGTTCTGTTTACGCAGCGCGGGCCAAACATTCAAGGGGACGCTCTCGGCGTTGCATGTAATTGCTTATGATTCTCCCTCTGGACTTCAAAGACTGGGAGTGTTGGGGGTTCAAAGGTCAAAGGCTCGACTGTCGCCCAAATGCCCTCCAATTTCCTGTTTTGTCTGACTCAGCAAAGTCCAAGGGGATCCGCAAAGGGAATATTTGCCTTTTGTTGGACCCAGACAAAGAGATCTATTTCAATTGTCCTAAGTGTCTTCTTTTAATCTCAGCCCAGATGATTCTCAACGTGCCAGCATTCGTTTTCACTTTTAAAGCCAAACCTAAAGCTCTGTCGTTGGGGTTTGTTTTCTCCCCAAGCTTCGCACACTAAGCAGGGAAAAAGGAATGCAACTCCAACTCCCTCATTTCATGTTGTCGGGATGAACTGGGTTTTATCGCCACTGTAAACAAAGACCTCGCCCTTGCACTCTTAAGCTGGAAGCAACACAGAGATTCCTCCGTGAAGCGCATTATTGTAAGAAATACTTCGGAGCACAGTTGACATAAACAGCAACATTGCTGCACATGCTTTTCCCGAACACGGAGAGCATATGCGGGGGTTTTGTGTGTTTGGGAACGTGTGCAGGAGGGGGGAAGACGGGTTACATGCAAGTCAGTGGCCTCAGGTCTAAATTACACTGCAGCATGGTCCATCTCAAAGCCCACATCTGGGATTGGCCCTGACAACTGGATGCAGAGCTGCTCTAATTTTGGTTACTTTGTTTATAACCCTATAATAGAGACAGTATAGGACCGCAAGGCTGGGACGAAGGAGGGAAAAGACGCAGGAAAACAAGGAGAAGGCATTTTGGGAGCTCTTCGGGGAATATGGGCGTAAATGTATAGAGTTAGCAGAAAGGGGATCTGCTTAGATTTCTGCACTGGATAAAAGCAAAGGTTTTCGTTTTGTCCTCGCACCGTGCCAGAGACTCGGCACTAAAAAACACATCAGGTTTTAGCTTGTTGAGCAAATTTGCAGTTTTATTGGGAGTAGACCGGAGCTTTACCGGCCCACTGGCTCTCTTTGGAGCTGCGGCTTAATCACTCAATTCACTTTGTCAACAGTGGATACACAGAGCAACTCGGAGGAACCTACTAGGCAGCGTTTTGCCTCGAGGATAAGGCTAAAGCCACTGGGCGAAAACGGAAGCCGCACTGAGAGGTTTGACATATCTTCAGTATTTAGGGATTAGGCTGTCATCTGCGCATTTATCTGTCAGTCCCAGCGACTAATCCTAAATGGGCGAGCAGTTTCAAGAGCCGCTGAGAATTGACTTATGAGTGTTTTGAAGTGTTGCAGCTACTGCCATTAAATGTGACGCTCCAATTAATAATCATTTCTGACAGCGTTTGTCTGCACGCCGCGTGGAAAACCCACTAAAGCTTGTCTGCTCATTCAGGAGGCCGCGGCACTTCAAGCTTAATGGCAAGTGGGAGATTATTGCTGATTCGACTATTGACGAACAATCAGCAGAAGATTTTTTTTTTTTGAGGAGAATAAATCAAATCGCGTCACGCTGCACTGAAAACCAAAAATCTCTCCGACCCAACAGAGCCATGGAGACGCAGCTGAGAACAATCAGAGGAGAGTCTCAGGCAATCTGAAAGCATTTCCCCGGGCCTCGCACTTCAACAAAACCAAATTTATGAATCATAATTGATGTTTATTAATAGCTACAACTGAAACCAGATATCTGCGCAAACTGTACAAACATAACCCTTTTTTTGTTTTTGTTTTCTGGCTTTCCAACGTTAAACCAGACAAAGACTTTCCTGCTCGGGTTGGGTTACATTGCCGACATTACCTCCTAAATGTCTAAATAATGACAGAATTTTTTTAAACAGAATGTTTAACTTCCTTCAGATTCATAAGTTTACATACCATTCATTAGTGGTTGTACAGAATCGCTTTGTAAGCTGCATGATTTCTTCTTCTTGTGTTCATTTCCTGGAATTTTGGCCCATTTTCCCTGAAAGAACTGGTGCAACTGGGTCAGGTTTGTGGGTTCACTTTCAGCTCTGCCTGAAGGGTTTATTTATTTATTTATTTTTTCCATCAGACTGAGATCTGAAACATTAATTTTGTTGTCTTTCAGTAACTTAACATCCAACTTGGCAGTATGTTTTGGGTGATTGTCAGTTTTGAAGACCCGACTGTGGCTAAGCTTCCTGTTCCCAGCTGATATCTTGATATGTTGCTTCAGTATCTCAGGATTTTCTTCATGCACCAACCCTTCCTTTAGCAAAATAACCCCACGACATGACGCTGCCAGCCTTTCGTCACACCACAGGATTTGTCTCCAGAAATTACCACATTTGTCCCCACTATCAAAAGTGGAATCTGGCTTCCTTTGGAGTAACTGCTTCTTCCTCTCTGAATGGTTTTTCAGCCCCTGTTGGTACAACCAACATCTTCGCATGATCTTACTGCTTTGCTTCGATGTTGATCATCACAGTTCACACGATAGACCTCTGGAAATTGTAATCCAGGATAAAACCCGACCGAAGGAGCTCCACAGTCCTCTCTCCGACATCGTGGCTGGTTTGTTTTTATTTCTCCATGACGTCACACAGAGAAGCAGTGCGTATGAGGTGTGGTCCCATTTCAAATCAAATGTTGTGAATTAGCCATCAGAGTATATTTCATGGTCAGTGGTGACTGAGTCAGACATGAACTCCACTGAATACCTTCATGTTCTACAGGGTCAAATGTTACGCCGTCTGTCCATTAACATGACAACAAACGCAGCAGCTAATCTGCAACAGGACGGCGCAAAGATTCGCCGTTTAAACGTAACGCAGACTGAAATCCTGCAGCGAGACATTCAGGGAACTTTGAAAAAAACGAAAAGTTTGAAAACCTCAGTGACTCACTGTGAAGAAAAGTGGAGCAAAATCTCCTCCACAAGGATGCCGAAAACTGACTGCATCTGGTTATGCGGTAAAAGCAGTTATTTTCTTCTGTTTGTACTTCATTTTTGTTTAACAAAGAACATGACAGTGGAAATTATTTGTGCACTTTTCTGGCTGCATTTAAAGAACTTAAGGAGATTCAGAAAAAACCTAGAATTAAAAAAAGGTGCACTTTTGCTTTACCTTTTGTTATTATTGTGCATTATATTTGAACTCTTCAAAGAGGAGATTATCATACAATAGAGGGAAAGTCTATTTTATTGACCCACACTGAGGTGGCTGGTTGGGCGTGTTGCTCCTGCCTCAGAAAGTTTGACCATAGCCTCTTCAAAGAACTGGATGTACTGATCACCAAAAAGTTTTGTAGATTTGGTTTCTAAGCAACAACTTAATATGAAATAGGAAATACAAGAATAATAGTTCCTTTAGTTTATCTAAAAGAAAAGGTATCCTTTATATGGACCGAACAATATATTACACACCGGAATGAAAACACTTTTGTTGTGTTTATTCATGAATAGTGTATGAAATATCTAAACTCATGTTGGAGAACTCTTTAACTAAAAATGTTTTTAACCTTTTTAGAAAAAAAGTCACTGCAGTTTTAATTCATCATTGCGTTTTGCAGCTCTTCTGTCATTAAAAAACTCACAAACGCACACGGAGAATTTTTATTGCAAAGTTGTTCCCATTCTCTTATTAAGGCTTTCGAGTTTGATTTTGTGACAACAATACATAGATTGTTACAGAGGACTTAAAAACAAGGAAAACTAAAATTAAAATTAAAGACATAACATTACAAAAGTTTGTTTTGGACAGTGGTGTGGAATAAAAAAAAAAAAAGAGAGATCAGCAGGGGGTGGCGGCATGAAACCATTCTGCAAGAGCTAAACTCGTAAATCTTGTCATGAAGACGAATGCGATTTGGACGGAGGCATCATCTAAATAGGGAACATTTCATTTCATAATTTAGGGAGAAAATTTGATTACAGGAGAAAGCGGAAAGAAAACAAACACGGAAAACAAGATTCCACTGTATCAGATTTCAACTGGATTTAACGTAATAACAAAAAAATTTCTTCCTGCATAACTTACGAGTTCCCCGCTTTCTGTATATTAGATTGTGTTGTGTATAAAAATACTGCTCAGTCCGCTCCGAAGCATCAGAACCGCTTCACCTGTCTGCGCTCTTGCCTCCTCTGCTTTTTCTCATTCACCTCCTCCGGCGCCGAGGGGTTTTCCGCCATAAACCAGGGGCCCAAAAAGTTCACCCAAAGCAGGTGAAGAGCCCGAGCTGGGGCCTGAAACACACACACACACACACAAAGATGTTATCAGGGAAGAAAGCATCAGAAATAGTAAGAATTTTCTTGACACCTTCTGGAAAATGTTCTCACCAGCAGCCAAAGGTACCAGAAATAAGCAGAGAGGGTGCTAAGCACTTGAACGATGGCAGTGAGCAAGATTACATCTTTTAGGTGCCTAAAACCAAAAAAAGAAAACAGCAGAAATTATCATCTCGCAAACACTAACACTGTAATTTATCTACTACATTAAATAAAAACTGACTCTGCCATTCCCTGCTCCATGTTTAGGTCTATTCCTCCATCCAGCAGACTCCCGTCGTCACCAAACGCGGGCTTGGCCATGGCCGACATGGAGCGGTAGCTCCCAACGTACACGGCGAGCGCGAACAGCAGCAGCAGCTTCGGGAAGCGTGTGTGTGTGTGTGTATGTGACAAGTTCAGGCCCAAGAAAAACGACAAGATGTGCTCTGACAGTTTAGGAGAAGCTTGAATTGACTCACCCAGGTCCAAAAGGTGGAGGAACTGTAGAAAACTAAAAAATTCACAGCGGCATATATTGCCTGCAGGAGAAATCTGATTAGTTGTGGGGAAACTTGCCAAAAACGGAGCAATGTTTTTTGTTCTCGTTAAGCAGTGAGTGATAGTTTTCTATTAAAGACCTCTGATAGGGCAGAATGTCTGATTGTCGCCATGATTCGTCCAATCAAATGCGAGGAACTTCATTTGTGACCAATCAGTGTCCTAAAATAATTATGGAACATTTTTGCTTCAAAACCAACTTTTCCACTTAAAGGTATTCAAAAGTAAGAAACTTAGTCACGTGTTGAACTGAAAATTATCTTCTATTGTTTAGATTAGTGCAACAGGTGTTTTATATACTGAATGGGGGAAAAAAACTTATAGAAAACTCTGCAACAGACTTAACAGGAATCAGCTTAATTGATCAAAATTAAAACTTTTTTTTTTTCTCTTTAATTTCTTTTTAGTATTTTTGTGATCTGGTAAAACCTTACATATCACATTGAACCTGAAGGTCTCCCAAACAGAGGGTTTTGGACCCATTTATCTAATTTAGACACTCGGATAACAGCACCAGGGGATACCACCAATATTTTTTCATAGCAATCTTATGGCTTCTGCTGTTTTTTTTAATAAGATGCCAGAATGTGATTGGAGTCTTCTCTGGCTGCAAGGAGGACACACTAACATTGAACTGCTTCTACCCTACCTGTTGCTGTGCACTGCCGCTCAGCGGGCGGAGAGAAGCTTTCTAGTTTCTACCCTTTTCTCCTCATTCGGAAATATTTCCTGGCGCAAAAAAAAAAGAACACCAACAGAGAACTAAAGGAGCTTTAACCATCTCGCTTCTTCAAACTTCTCAACATCAGCTAGTTTTTCATACCTTCACCTTCCCAAAACTGATTTTATTGAGTTATTTATTTTTTTGCCTAACTTATGTTTTGGCTTGTAAGAAAGAGCATGAAAGGAGTCTTAAATCGACCTGAACTTTGATTGTGACACTAATAATCTACCTGTTCTTTTTCACAATTGCAAAACAATGCCAAGTTTAAAAATTACATCAATTAATAGGATATTTTTTGCAGAAAGACCAAGATGAATGTGTGTGTGTGTGTCTCACGTTGGCTCCCAGGATGACTCTGGTGTAGAACTTGAGCGTTGCCTCGTTCTCCTCATAGATCTGCTTCTTTCCTTTTGTTCCAACTTTACCTTTGGGCTTCATGAGAAAACACAGAAAGCTCGGTGAGCAATAAGGAACAGCTCCCAATCTGAACAAAACAAGTCAATCCACCTTAAACAACAAATGCAAAATAATCACTTTAATCACAGACTTCCTGCTTTCTGAAGGAAACGCTTATCAAAATACAGACAGCAGTATTAGCTGTTTTCTCCTCCGATTTCTCTTTCAGCATTGGTTGCTGAAAGAGAAATAGAGTTGCAGCCAATGAAAAGTATTTCCTTACATTTAAATTAGTTGTCAATTAAATCATGTTCTTCACAGCCTGATGGCAACTTCTGCAATTTCACATTTTGTCACTTTAAAACACAAACTTCAATTTATTTTACTTAATGTTATGTGACAGACTAACAGAGTAGTGCACCATGGTTAGGCAGAATGAAAATTATACACAATCTTTCTTTTTTGCAAATAGAAATCTGAAAAGTGAGTGTGCAATTCATTTATATTTCAGTCACATTCAAAGCTCTCCTGGTCAGTAAAAAAACCTTTGTGTAATCCTAAGTGATGGAACAACTAGTGGAGAAAATAGTCAAAATAATCCCAGCAATGCTGTCGTTTTTGGGGGGGTTAAAACATCATTAATTGAAGTAAATTAAAATTAATAACATGATAAGAAATTTCTCATGATTAATGATAAGATATTCAGGGAGTCTGAACACAAATATATATATTTTTTATTCCTATAAAAATCTGTAAGCATCCTTTACCCAATCATGTAAAAATCCCAATTAAGAAAATTTTGAGATGTTTACAAAGCAACATTTGAAAAATACTTTCAGAAGATACCGTACTTCCTTCTCTTTTGAACTCCGGATAACCTGGACGGTTTTATAAGGTGTGGGGAATCGATACGTGGATCTCAGGCTGTAACAAAGTGTCAGGGAATAACATTTACATCTGCATCTTTGATATCATTTTTGCTTTTGTCTGGATGCAAAACTGGTTCGTGTTTACATTTGGATGCCTTTTTAAAGGTCTAAATATACCATAAGTGGGTTGCCTGTAATATATATATATATATA
>NW_006800092.1:471462-630325 GCF_000485575.1 Poecilia formosa | reverse complement strand
TTTTTTTTTTTTTTTTCAAAAAGGTTTTTCATTCTTTTTTGTTTTGGGGGGGCAAGTAGGTTCGGCCTTTAGATTCTCAGTTGGACTCTGGTCTGGACGCTTGACCATTCTAACACACAAATGTGCTTTTATCTAATTGTTCTTCTGGCTGTGTGTTTAGTGTCATTGTGCTGCTGGAAGGTGAACCTCCAGACTAGTTTCTTATATCTTCTAACATGTTACTCTGAAGAGGTTTCTGGCCTTAATAAAGAAAGTTGTCCACACAGCATGATGCTGCCTCCATGATATTTCACAGAGGGGATTGTGTGTCTCAGTTGATGCACCTGTGTTAGTTTTCTACTCCACATAACTTTGTGAATGTATAGATCAAATGTTCAGCTCAGGTTTATCTCAGCAGAACACTTTGCTGTGTCTGCGTTGTCATGACTTGCAGCCATCTGCTAATAAGACTTCTGGGACTTTTGCAAACCGTGAACTATTTTACTTCTGCACAGGATAATCAAGAATGTTTTTTGTTGTTGTTGTTGTTGTTGTTTATTTTTGTGAAAGATACCAAGTTTAGCTACAGATGGAAAATGTAGTTTGCTACTGTTTGGATTGTGTAATGTGATGATACTGTACTACAGGTCTGCATTAATAATGCATCAGAGATCAAGGACAAGTTTATTTTAAACAATTTGAAGTGAAACTAGAACTTTTGAATCACTAGTTACACAGAAAATATTTTATGAGTCTGGATGTTTTCATATTTTACTTTAAAGAGATACAGCGTAGTAATTTTCAATATTTTTCTCAAAGTTCTACTAAGAACTTTTTTTCTGGGACTATTAATCAATGTAATAGGCACAATCTAGTCCTACATGATAAAGTAATGCACTACTTTGTAAAATCCCAAATTATCTGATTAAATGCATTTCATAGAAAGATAACGATTGGTGTTTGATCAAAAGCAGACCTGTAGAATCAATAAACCATTTAAGCAGAACCTGACTGGAGACAGGAAGTAGTTTGAATGATCTCAAAAGCAACGCATTATGTCCAAGTGGATTACAAAGTCATTGACATCTATCATGTAACATGACTGTTTCTCAGGCCTTGGGAATGAACCAAAGTGAGAGCTATTATCCACTTATAGACAAAAACATAAAACAGTCTCAGGAGTGGCCTTCCTACCAAAATCTCTCCATAAGGAAGTCTGAGGAAAAGTTCCAAGACCAAAAACAATTCTGACAAAAAGGAATTGTTATATGGATATATGTGTTGTTGTTTGTTTTTCTCAAGTCCTATCTCATATGTGCCTAACTTTGGAAAACATATTTTGTAGACTGAAAAGACAAATATGGAACTTTTAGAAGGTTTGCATCTTGTTATATCTGGTGTAAAATAAACACAGCAGCAAAGAAAAAAAGACTTCATAAGTATAGAAAAAAATTCATTATAGCAAAATGCTCTGTTTGAATCCATGTGTTTAGTATTTTTAAAATTTACTGTAACAACATGATGCTGGTCAGATTGTCTTACTAACTGGATTTTTTTTTCATAGTTTTACTTCACCATGTAAGTAATCCTAATAAAATCTTGTGTTTGCAATAAGTCAAAAACAAGAAGTCTGCCCGTCACGACCCAGCTAACAGAAAACATTTTCAAGATTTAAATGTGTTAAAAAGTAACTGTGACCCTTAATAGCGAGTCAAAACCCCTTATTTACGCCACAATACAATCCTATCTAATCAAAGCCAATGGAAGCTCACATCTTTCTCGAAACCGCATGCATTGATCCCCTTCGGCCACCATACCAGCAGCAGAGTCAGTATCTTAATAACAACACTGCGGCTGTTTTGTTTCAGTGGGTTGCTCCTCATCGGACCGCGATGTTATCAGCCTGTTTTGTGGCTTGATAGACACTCCGATGTTTGTACAGTTTCTGTCCCACTCCTGACTCCCACTGTGACATCTCGTCCTGACCATGGAGTATCTTCTGCAGGTGAAAATCGGAGCTTTGGTCGGCTTGTTGCTCCTGACGCTTCTGTTTGGATTCATCCCTGCTAAAGTCAGATGGTTCAGAGACACAAACGGAACAGGTGTGTGCTCTATAATTTTATTTTAATGTGCTGTTTTAACTGTTTGTGTTTGGTGAGGAAAGCTTAATTTAAAATGTACATCGGAGGTTTTAAGAAGACATTGCTCTCATATCTCAGCTAATCATCGCTCCTAATTCCTTAAAAACACACTTTATTGTTATTAATTTACCCATTTTTTTTTCCACAACGCTAGCGCCGATAGGCAAAATGGGGGGTAATGTTTATTTCCAGCATCTAAACTTTTTATTGCTATTTACATGTATCAGCTAGAAAAGAGGTGAACCTTAAATTGAAAGAAATTTGAATGAAATTCCGTGGGAGGGCAGGAAATGCTCCGCCTATGATGAATCATTGCGCTCATCCTGGAACCCGATTCATTTTGTGTCACATGTTTTGACTTCCGCCTCGTGTTGCAAAGGTAATCAGCCACTGATAAGTTTATTTCGTCTCACAAAGGATGTGTTTGATTCAGAGATTAAAGAGCAGAGAGAAGGCAATAAACAGAACGAGAATCGACCTTTGAAATTGCTCAATCAACAAAACAATCTGCACCTCTTGCTGGCGTTTTTCGGTGGTAACGATTTAATGAGTTTGGTATTGATAAAAACTATCTTAGTCCTCCATCTTCCCTCTCAGCTCTGGCAGGAATCACCTGATGAGGATGAAGCCTGAAGCTCAGACCCTCCTCATCACATGATTACATTTTATTCGTTGCTGAAGACACACAAAGTCTGTCAGGATGGCAAACCTTCTCATATGGAAGTGAAAGTATCATTTCTTTCCATTACATCCGTGTGTGCTGCAACACTTGAGTCATCTGGACCTCTACTGGTGGCTATGATCACATGATACTCAGAAGTTCATTAGGTATTTCCTTTTTGGGATTAAACATACATTTTTTTATTATTATTAACTGTCGGTTTAAAACTACACAGTACATTTATGCAAAATGATGGATCAAGACAAATACTTTTAATCTTTTCCTGCCAATTAACGTCAAATCAGGCACAATTCAGCCGAGCAGCAAACAAATCGGCTTGAGGATTAAAGACCGAAAGAATCTGCTCTGCCTTGTTGTTCACCTTGTCACACTAATATATATTTTTAATTTAGTTGCAGCATTTGCTTCATTTTATTTACCGTCTTATTTTTTGGGATAACCAACTAGTCAACTCAAATCCTCATTCAGCCAGCTGCCCTTCCAGCACTAAAACAGATCAGTGGGCAAATTGGGGCGAAGTGCCTCGCCTAGGGCACTTCGACAAGTCGTGGACGAAGCTGGAATTGAACTCACCACCTTCTGATTGCAACACAACTGAGCCATAATGTTGGTTGGTTTAATCAAACATGACCATATTGGTTCTAAATGAGCGTATGTGATATCGCTGCTGCTGTGCATTTACCGAATAAAGGCACAAACATACTTCCTTGTTTTAGCTTAGTTAGAATCACCAGGATTATTTCTATTGGACTTTTGAATTTGAGGAAAGTTACATAAAATAAAATTGAAAAAAAATCACAGATCAATAGGACTTGCTAAGTTTTCTAGCATTTACCAAATAGGAATAATTTCGGTAATTCTAACAAAGTTAAAATAAGAAAAGCTTAGTCTGATTTAACTTCAGACACTGAGAAACAAAATGCGTATGTGTCTTTTTATTCGGTGTCTGCAAATATCTGGTTTCAACTCTACATTCCTACATCAACCAGACTGTTTTATGTTGTCTGTTTCAACTCCATGTGATTTTAACGTGGAACTGTTGCACCGCTGTCTTCTCCTGGACTCTCTCCCAAAATAAAAAAAATAATCATTTGAATGATTCTTTGTAAAAGAAAAATCAAACAAAAAATTAGATTTTAGTGATCAGTTTCAAAAACCAGTCATGGATTCGTATCAAGCAGGCCTGAATGGTGAACTCAGCAAAGCAGCTTACGGGTGTGAACATGTATGCACCCAGCTTTTTTTTTTCTTTCCAATACATATCAACACTTTAAAAATAAAATATAGAAAGAAAACGTTTTGAAACGATTTATTATGGTCTTTTTTTGTTTTAATTTACACACCTAACTACCATTTTTCAACAGTTGCACATGTGACATTATTTCATGTCCACTATACGACAGCATACACCTTTCAGATTTCTGTTGTCTTGTTCAATCCTCAAACTTACGAGACGTCTTCTTTGGATTTGCAGAGGTCCACCGGACGGTTCTGAGCCTCATCAGCTGTTTTGCCGGCGGCGTTTTCCTGGCAGCATGTTTGCTCGACATCGTCCCGGATTACCTGTCTGACATCAGTGCAGAGATGGATGCTCAGAAGTTGGAGGTGCGTCCCAGTTAAACTAGGACCGCGAGTAACAATTATTTAAAATTTTTACCCTTATGTATATTTACCATCACAGTTTCAAATGCTAGATTCAAAACTTTACAAAACCAGTACATATGTGTCTATTTTATAAGGTGAGTGAACACTTTAGTATGTGAAAGGACTGAATAAACAAAAGAAGTCAAAGGGCAAAAGCGTTGATGTAATCATTAGGGTTTTTTTTTTTCATCATTATTAACCGAGCTGTTGTTGCAAAAACCGTTTTGCCTGAATTCACCAGCCTGTCCCTCTGACCTCTGCGTCGATATTCAACAGACCAGCTTCCCTCTGCCAGAGTTCATCATGGCCGCGGGTTTCTTCACGGTCCTCATCCTGGAGAAAATGGTCCTGAGCTTCCGTCAGTCGAGAGGAGCTCACCACGGCGAGAGGGCGCCGCTGCTGTCAGAGAACGGCCACAGCCACAGCGGGGCCATGACAGCGCCCGACCTGGAGAGCAGCGGCCACCACGTCCACGTCGACTTCCAGGCTCACTCCCCCTTTCGCTCCTTCATGCTTTTCCTCTCCCTCTCGCTTCATTCGGTTTTTGAGGGGCTCGCTATCGGCCTGCAGAGCACTGACTCTAAGGTAAGAAGACGGAGAGGGTTCTTCTTGATCCTCTTACGGTGGTCGTGTTGCTTTGTATTATTGCTTTCTGTTTACAGCATTACAGAGCTTTACTTTTTGTTGTTAGAAAAAATAAAAGTCAAGCTTGGAATCACATCTACAGAAAAGTGAGATATAGTTAGTGGAAACTTTCAGTTTAAAGCTTCAGAACGCACTGAAAGGCAGTAGATCGCAGTGACATGACAAGACTGGAATTGTCTGAATACTCAGGTTTTAGTTTGTGGATAACCAGAGCCGGCCCAAGGCATATACAAACTAACCCACTGCTTATGGTCCCCAGACCATCAGTGGTCTCCCATAACTACTTGAATTTAAACTTAGTCTTTTTTTTTTTATAAAGAATCAGAATATTATTAAGTTTGACTTTGATGGTTTCAGCAGCAATAAATTAAAAGATTTAGATTTTTTTTTTTTAAAGAATTTGTAAAGTTTATTTTGTACAAGGTTAACCTTTTCTTTCTATTCTCCAACTATGACATGATGTAAGTCCTTTATTTTTTTACTCGCTCTTCAAAATGGGGAAAAGCCAAAATTGAGAACATGCCACTGAAGGGAAGCAGTAAGTGGAAAATTAACACAAGGAAACTCGCCTTATCTCCACTCAGAACAATAGTTCCTGCCGACATAATTTGTAAAGAGGACGCTTGAGTTTAATGGCATTGGGAAATCTTTAAGATACCTGGAGATTTTGAAGAAAACATGGTGGGCTCTACCACAAATTTGAAAACGGGTCTTCATCAAGTCTTAAATCATAAAATGGTTTACAACATATGACTAAATCATCAGATAAATTGTTCACCTCCTCTGATGGCCAGTGTCTGATTCTTATGTAGTGTGTGAGCTGAAGAGCAAACCAGTGGAAAGAGCCCAGGACTCTGGACAATCTAGAGAGATAACATTAAGAACAATGGTCAAAGATCCTCTTCTCTGTATGCTCACCTCTTGTGAAATGTTAAAGGTGAAGACGAAATGTTGCCCTTTCGGTCAAAGGAGGTTTGTACAGAGCATCGACAGCAATGGGGTCAATAATTGTGCCAACAGTTGGTTGAAAGCTGAACATAGAAGTTTTATTCTCACTGAAAATGTTAAGTTAAAGGTTAGATGTTTTTGGGGGGGGGGGTTTCTAGTGTGAGTTTATGCTACTACAATAAAACATGCATTTATTTTATTTTATTTTTTTACACGTCTGCAATGTGTATTTAGTTACATAAATGAACAAAGCATCATGTGTGCTACCAGTGGAGCCGCTTGATAACCGGTGTCGGGTAGTTTTCCATCTCTTGCTTGTTGCTATGGTTTCCTATCACACTGTTCCAGTTGTGCTGGTCTGGATAAATATGTGCAGATAAAAATTTCTGCGCTTGCAGTTGCATTGCAAGTGAGCAATGCACTTGCAATGCAACTGCAAGTCCATTGCTCACTTTGCAGTTGAAACCCGATATACACTGGATGAAAATACATAAACACATTTGTATCCCACCATCTGAAGTTAAATCAGACCAAACTTTTCTTTTTCTAGCTTAGTTATAGTTACTAAAATTGTTTCTGTTTGCTAAATTCCAGAAAATACTGAGAAAAATTTTTTTTGATTTTCTTTTTGTGTAACTTTCCTCAAATTCAAAAGCGGACGTGCATTTCATCGGTTTCGAGGATAGCTGTTTTTTAACCCGTGTGACTTGGCTGTTGATGTATTTGTGCTTCTTTTGTTCCCTTTTTTAAATTCTTGCATAATCAAAATCACGCTGCGCCTCTTCACCTGTTGTTTAGTGGAAGCTAAAAGTCTTTGAACGACTGCTCTTCCTCTGTGCTGTGAAAACAAAAGGCTTTGTACTCAAACGTCCAGAAGATTCTGCAAGTTGTCGGTAAAATTTAGACATTCGAGTCTGGAAAATGTGCCGCTTTCCATGAGTTTTTGTCACAACTCTGTCCGGCCGTCCTCGATACATCTGCGTGTTTCTTCCCCTCCTCTCCTTTGATATTGCCTTCAGGGGTTAGCCATCATCATTCTCGTAATTTGCACATATTTACCCGAGGTGCTGAGAAGTGCGGAGGGCTCTGTATTTACAACTTAACTGCGGTGGAAACACTTTGTGCCAAAGTGGCTTCCAGGGTTTCCATCACATTACAAGAATCCCTAACCGTTTAGCTTAAGCTCACCGCTGATGCAAAAGATGCAGAAATGACCAGAACTTTTCTTGGGTTTTGCAGGTGATGGAGATCTGCATCGCCATTCTGGTCCACAAGAGCATTATAGTGTTCAGCCTGTCCGTGAAGCTGGTCCAGAGCGCCGTTCAGCCATTTTGGATCGCCGCATACATCGGCGTGTTCGCCCTGATGTCACCCTTGGGCATCGGCATCGGCATCAGCGTGATGGAGGCGCAGCTGGCGGCCGGCGCTCTGATCCAGGCCATCCTGGAGGGGCTTGCCGCAGGGACCTTCATTTACATCACCTTCATGGAGATCCTGCCGCACGAGCTCAACTCGGCCGGGAACCAGGTACTCAAGGTGTTCTTCATCCTGCTGGGCTTCACCGTCATGGCCGCCCTGACGTTCCTCGGCTGAGCTGAGCGTCTATAGGAAGGTGGGGGGTGGGGAGAGCTCCTGTGCATTGTGCCTCCGACTCCCGGTTTCCACAAGCCCGTTGGTCACTTTATCTCAGAGACTTGGCATTTTTAACCTAATTTCGCCTCTCTGTTACACTGAACTCTGGACATTTTTAAGATGCAACGACTTTTCCGGTCTTATTGCAATAAATATGCTGTTGGGAGTGTTTATGGTGGAGGAAATCAGATGATGTTTATACGTTGTTTTAAGATGATTTTATGTACAGAGAAACCACTTGCATGCCTGCAATAAAGAGAACACAGGTAGGTTTATTGCTATTTTTTTTTTGTTTTGTTTTTAAGGCTTCAGACCTGCATCAAATCGACTCTTTTGCAATGTTAAAAAAGCAGCTGGAAACAAAGAACAGCGTTTAAAGCTTGAGATGCAATGAATCAAGTGTCTCAGTGATTCTCCATACAGTATGTGAAATGTTTACGTTTTATTTCAAAGTCAAAGAGGAAGTTTGACGGCTCCCAGTTCGAACTACTGCACTGTTGTTGTTGTTGTTGTTGTTTTTCTTTAAGTTACACTCCTTGTTTTTGGATCACTCTCCGCCTTAAACATTTCCTCTAAATGCAAGCCTCATGACTTTTACCACAACCTTATTATCATTTTTGAACTGACTGTTTTTCTTAAATTCACACAGAAAAACCTGCTTAAAAAATGAGTTGCCATTTTTGCAAGACTAGACAAACTTTAAATAATTGCAGATCACAATGTGAAGCCTTAATGTTGAACAATACTTGTTTACTGACTGAGAAGTAAAAGTCCCGAGTGACAATCTGTCACCATATTCCCTGTTTTAGCTTGTCATGTGTCCAATTGTTTCATCATTGTGGTGAATATGCAGACGACAGAAATCTGTCAGCAGAAATGTTGATGCCACCTAAAACTGCAGACTATTTTTTTTTTACTTATATTTCAAATAAATGGTGTCCACAGTTTTCACTCCTGCTATTTGTTTACCAAGTATCATTTTTGACTAATCTTTTGCTTTGTAGTGTGAAAACCTGTTAAGACAAAGACTGTATGACTGCCTGTTTAACTGAGATTGTGCCTTATTGTTGTTCATCTTTTTAAGGATTTATAACCCTGATCAAAGTAAAGAAATTATGACTCTTAAAGTGGTACAAAGTGTATTTTTTTCATACCTTAGTTGTTATATACCACTAATATTAATATAGTTTTGATTTGGTTTGGAAGTCTTTGATGAAAGTACAGTTTGATTTACCTGCAGATTATTTTTTTTTTTTCTCCAGGTTTGAATGGATCGGTTTGATTACTGCAGCCACCAGGTGGGGCTGTTGCTTCTGACTAAATTTCTTTCCTTTTAAGAAAAAAGCATCATATACAACTGACTGAATTATGTCAATTATTAAGCCTTTTTTGCATATTCAGCTTCTAATAAGTATTTTGACCTCTTATGTTTTTAAAGCAGTTTGTAAACATTCAGCGATATAAACAGTAAAAAGAAAAAAAATCTAATCTACTTTGGACATCTGGGAACATTTTTTTGTTCTTTCAACCACAAATGGGACCAAATAGGAACTTGTTTCTTATTGATTTATCAACACAAAAGCTCTTAAAGATAAAAACCTTGATAGAGCGTAAACTTTATCAAGTAACAAAAAAATCTACTTTAATTTGTTTAGCATTCAGTGAGGGAAAGAATCCTATTTTAGGAAATAATTCATTTGTACAACAAAACCCCTTCCTGAAACACTTTGTACAAGGGCTAACACCACCCCCTTTACTTTTACCATTAGAGCTGCACATTATCTTCACATACATTTCACAAGCTGTGAGCATACAGAGACCTAGATCTGTGACCATCTCTCTTCTCCTTATATCTGTATCTCTACTGACAGCCCAGAATCCTGGGTTTTCCCTAGATGTTCAATGTCTTCCAGCAGGTCCAGAACATATGTTTCAGTAAACACAGAAATGGTTCACCAGACACAAAATTAACCATTTTCTCTGTCCCTCCTCTGGAAAACCTGAGGGGGAACCTGAAGCAAGTGTTTTTTTTGTTTTTTTTTTAAGAGTTCATAATGCCATGCACTCCAATACGATTGCATAACAGAGAAATACAGTTTTAGTTAAAGACCAATTGGTGTTATGTAGAGTTGTTTTGCATGTTTATGTTTGGGACAGTAAGACACGAATCTCAGTCATGTGCTACACAATGTATACATATATATATATATATATATATATAGCACATTTCCCAAATTACATGCTACAAAGTGCTTCTCAAGATAGATGGCACTTTTTGCTCAGTGAGTTTTGAAGATTTAATTTACCTCCCTTTTCATCCCTAACAGTTTGATCAAAAATAAACATAGGTTTACTGCATCCACACAGGCCTGTGTGTGAGTCTTCAGACGATGTACTGTATAACATCCAGAAGATTCATCATTCCAGGACCAGAGCTGTATCCCAGACGGGGAAGAAGTGTCTGATGTAGCATTTGGAGACCTTGTTAACCCCTGCTTGCTGCTGTGAGGTAGTAGGAGGTCATCCATAAACATCCACTAATGAGGAATGCTTCTAGGGGGACAAAAGCACAGTAAATGTGCCAGTTTGACAAGACAGAGTCCTCAGTGTGTAGAGCTGGACGGTGGAGCGCTCAGCTGTGGTGGGGGGATAGGCGCTTCGTTTGTTTGTCCCGCTCATTAACCTAGTCTCAGCGACAGGACTTGATTGTTTTCTCATATATTGCTCTCGGAGCTGAAACACGTTACTTCCTGTTAGTGTTGACATGTTGTGCCACATGTTGCTGTGCAGTGATTCTTGAGAAGAGGGACAAAACAGGTCCTATGGATAAAGCACAAAATGTGAATAAAATACACAAAATATATATATTTTTTCAAGTATCTTATTAAACTAACCTAGGTCATGTAAGCTCAACAATGTATATTTTCCTGGTGTTTGCTGAATTTTTTATTTTATTTTAAACTTTGTGGTAGGTGGCTGGTATCTTTAAAATCCTTTGTCATGGAGCAGAACTCAATACATTATAACATATTAAAACAATTAAAGGAATACTAAGATAATATATTATGACAAGTATAAGTATTCAAATAAATAATTATAAAAGTATCAATGAATTGAATTAATATAATTTTTATATATTTTCCAACTCGATTGAAATTTGTCCCAAGTTTTTGTCAACACCGTCAGACATAAAAAGAATGTAAAAAAAATCAGGCATTATTGGGGGGCATCAGAACTTCTGAGGACCCCATGACCTCTTCCTTTCTCTTCCTTTTTCTAACAGGGCTAGTTAGCTCTAGTTAGCTTAAGTTATTCTTTAGTTTTTTCTTCTATTTTATTCCTAAGTTGTTCGTCACAACCATGATGTGTCAACACCATAACTGACAATTTCAAAACTTTGATGACATTTTCTGAAATAAAAGCTTAATTTTGGTAAACTGTAAAGATTTCATGGACCTGATGAGCTACAATATGGCCTCCTTCAGAATAACATCATATAAATTGAGGTAGTGTGGCTTTTTTTCAACTCCGTCAGATGTCAACTCCATCAGAGTTTTTGTGACTCTTTTAGTGAAATTGTTGTCAAATCTCACTTAAATGTGCAGTTAATTCATTTTAATGTATTTTACATTACTTCACATGTATCATATTTCATTTTGTCACCACCTTCAGTTCTGCGTCAACTCCGTCAGATGGACTTTTTGTTTTAAATATTTCTTTTGTTTCTTGAGAAGTATGTTCTGGGTCGTGTCCATTAAAAATTTAATTTTCCAAATTTTCAAAATAATGTTGCAACTGGGAGCCTGCACCTTAGCATCTTTCCATTTCCAAAACATTATTTGTCATATTTGAATACATAAGCAGAGAATAATAACATTTCTCTTGGGGGGGTAGAGGGGGGTTGAACCCATTTTGTCCCTCTTCTCAAGAATCACTGTGGCAATCTTTACTATGTTACTGCACATTATGTTATGAGAATAGACAACAAAAACATCAAAGGAGACTGATGAAACTAATTTTAATGTAACACATTTCTTCATTTTATAAATGTCAGTCTTCACTGAGATGAAAACTGGGAGCTAAATCTCAAAAGAATGCGTCTTTACTAATGAAGAGATGCAATTTCCCTTCAGGTTTAACTCTGTTCTAACTTTAATTAGGCTAAAAGCAGATTATCGTGTAACAGCCTGTTTAAAATACATTGATTTTAGCAGGTCCTGATTAATTTCAGTCATTTGCCTGGAGCAGAACATGTTGCACTACGGAAGCCCCGAAAGGCAAAGGTAACATGTTTTTGTTTTTCTCTTGACTTTAAAAGTCATGTGCAAATAGTTGTTTTTTTTTCTCCCTGAGGAGGAGCTTTTGGTTCCTGAAGGGGAAAATACAAAAATAAGTTACAATGTGCAAAATCTGATCAATTGTGTTTGTCTTTGAAGTATTTCTGACTATAAGAAGACTATAAAAGCAACCAACAGTAAGCTGAAAGACTGAGTCAGGGGATGAGGTGCGAGGACACCTAGTGGGCAAAACAAAAGTAGCAAGACAAATAAGCTAAGGACTGAACTTAGGTACCCTAATACTTTTATTTTCTGGTTAGATGGCTTTAGATAAAACACAAGGATATCATTAAAACTTACTGTAATATAAATAAAGTTTTGACCAAACTCAAAGAAAATATTTCCCACAGTCATTCAAATTTGACTCGGAAATTGAATTTCTGCTAACATGACGATTACAATAGTCAGTGAAAGTTATTTTCAGCTGAAAACAAAAAAGGTCTACAATAAACTAAAACTTCCAAAGTGAATACTTTTTGAAATCTTTGTTGCCGCGGCTACGTGGCCGGTACTTCAGAGACCAGGGAGTCTGATGCTGTGCGATCATGGGAAAGTAATCCATAATCTGGGACAGAAAACAAGAGCTCCCCCCGTCCTCTCCCACCCATCTGAAAAGGACTGCAAGGAATGTGCATAGAAATGCTTCATGGGAAATTAAAAGCATGATTTCTGCATAGTGGGCCGTCTCGCTCACATGACAGCCCAACGGGCCCAGAAGAGTTGAGACAGAACCAGGGCTTCACATCACATGTGCTGGTTGGCTTCCAGACTTACAAGGTGGAGAGAAAAAAAAAACAATTTTATATGATGCTTAGGAGGAAGTGTTACAGTCAATGTATAAATCATAGTTGGAAAAAAAAGCACTGTTGAACTAAACCAATGTGCTCAGTTGTGTAGACACATTCAATAAAACTCAATATTGCTGAAAGGTTTAGTAATTTCAGTAAGTGACGCACTTTGCTTAGATTAATTATTTCTGCTAATTATGATAATTTGATGCTTACAGTTAATTCCAATGTATGTTACAGTTAATTCCAATGTATGTCCATGACTATGTGAAGGAGCTGTCTGACTTGTATGGAAATGAGATTCTTGTCATCAGATTGTACCATCTTTGTAGACACTAGGTATACCTGTGGCTAGGTATGCAGTTATGTGCTTTATTCTGTGTTTTTAAAATTAAAACACTTAAATAATGGTATTTTGTGTAAAACTGGAACAAGCGAGAAAAAGTAAGGGACAAAAAACCACAGAGTGACAAAATAGTTGCAAGAAAGCAAAACTAGACGGTTTACAGGTCATCTGGGGAAATAAGATACAGATGAGAAAATTACAAAATAATCAAAGTAATATCAGTAAAAAAAAAAGTAAAAACAAATTGAAAGATTGGAAAGTGGTAGTAATTCAAATCATAAGCCAGCATCTTCTCCTTCACAAGCTGCATCATATTGATTAGCTGTAATCTCTCCAGATTAATCCGTCTCTGAGTGGTGTTTTCAGGAACTCCCACCCCTCTGGCCGTCCTCTCCATGCTCCTGTCCTCTGCCACTCTCTGTGGGACTCCCATCCTGTCTGCACAAGGTAAGGCTGCTCAGATCTGTTTTTTTTTTGTTGTTGTTGTTGTTCTTTTTGTAAAACAACATACTAAAACAGATCAGCAGATACAGACAAATGTTGAAACAGAGCTGTTTAGTGTTATTGATAAAAAAAAAAAAAAGAATACTTCTACACAAATTTAATGTTTGAAGAAGGCAGGCAGGATTTCTCCTAGGAAATAAGTATGTAAATAATTTGCAATTCATATTTGTTTGATGCTGGAGGTTGCAATATTTAAAAACTATAGAAATACATGTAAAAGGAGAGACGCTGCAGAACATTGTTGTAAAATCCTGGTTTCAACTGTACAGAATCACCTAAAATCAACATTCAAAGCAACTTCTCAACATACATGTGTTTTTTAAAGATCTTTAATTATCTGAAACAACACAGGTGCCATCATAGTCACAGTTGTATTTTATATTAAAAGTGTTTAACTGAGTTTTCTCCTCTTTAAAAAAAAATTAAACATCCATTCATTCACCAATGAATGGATGAAAACCATAATAGGGAAAAACATAATAAGTTATGGATCTTTGTTCAAAGTAAATTAGAGCCAAGACTAATATTTCTGAATGAATATCCGTGAAAGAAATGTTTTGTGCTGCCAAGTCATTCTAAAATGCGTTGTTGAGTTAAAAACAATATCTAAGGAAACATTTTGCTTCATCTGTTTGTGTTGTCGTAGATTTTAGTCTTTGGTTCTGGGATGGATCAGTGCGGAGATTCATTCCTCTGTGACCAATTTTTTATGTTTTTTAAAGAAAAGCTCCCAACTCTGTCTCTGGCGATTCTTCTGTTTTTTTTTTTGCAGTGACAGTGTTGCTGCTGTGAGACGCTGCGACCATGGCTGCTGTAAGTTTAACTACTTTTCACACCTCAGTGCCCTGCTTGTCTTTACCGATAACCAGCCTCTGTTCAACATTTGAAAAGCATTTCTTTTTGAGCGTCTGTTGTGTGAAATGGATCCCGCAGATGTTCTTCAGCTCAGGGTGTTCTAGTTTGAGTAGTTGCTGTTGGATTTAATCTGAAGACGTTAATCTAAAGCAGCAGACTCTTGTTCGTGCAGACTGGTACTTTCCGTATGGTGTCCGAGGAGGAGCAGGCCATGAGGTCAAAGCTGGAGCACCTGACAGTGAAGGACCACGGGTCAGTGTTTGGACCGTGCCACAAACTTCCTGGCCACACTGTCCAAAAGGTAAAACATCTGAAGTGAGGCTGCTGATTTCTGTTTTTAAAAATTACATTTTGAGTGTTGTTTTTTTTTTTGTTGTTGTTGTTGTTGTTTTTTTTTTGTTTTAGGCAAAGGATGAGCTGCATGAGACGAACGAAAGACGAGGGTCATCCCTGAAAGATCTGCGGGTTATGATGAAGGAGAGGGCGTCAGAGGGAGACGACCTGGCCAAACTGGTGCTGGACCGCTTCGGGGACAAACCGGACTCGCTGCTGGTTCGCTTCCTCCGGGCACGAAAGTTTGACGTCACCAGAGCCCATGAGCTCATGAAGGGTGAGAGACAGAGATGGCAACAATCTGCTGGGTTATTCGCTGCAGTGGTTGAAAGCAGTAGCTAAGCTAAGGCTTTGTTTCTTCACTGTGTCACATTAAATCAAACTGAACTTATAAAATATAGAATAAAGAGAGACATTTTCGAGGCTTTCTTCAAAGTCAGAAGTTTGTGCACTCTTACATTATTATACCTTTAAAGATAAACGATTTTGGAAACTTCTGACTTTATTTCACAGCATTGAAGTTAAATTAAGCCAAACCTGTACGCGCATCTTCCTTTTGTCAAAAATGAAATAATAATTTAAAAAAAAATCACTAAAAGAAAACATCGTGGACCTTAAAAATTCATGTTTATTTGTTTGAATTCCAGATATACCTAATCTAATATCTAATCCAGTGTGAAGATGGTGGCTGAAGCCATCTTAACACACGGACTGCAAAACACAGAAGTGGAAGCATAATGCTGTGTAGGAGTTTTGGGAGTAGTGCACTTCACAAAATAGATGATGTTATGATGAAATACCATTAGGTGAAAAGGGTGACATCTCAAAAAAATTAGCCAAAAAGTCAAAGGGTTAGTTCAGGTTTTTAAAATATGAGGATCTGTGAGGTAATTATAAAATACATAGTGGAAAGACAAACAAATGTTTTGTTCTTTATCTGACTTTAGCTATTTTCTGCCACTCAAACAGACCGTTGTTACATTTCCTGCTTTTTGGTTCGGCTGAACATAGACATAATATATTATAATAATATAATATATATTCTTATATTATGTCTATGCGGCTGAACAACATCTGCGTCTACATAAAGATACGCTGGTCGGAACTTCCGGTTGATTCACTCCTCAGACTCAGCAGTGCCCCCTAGTGCTGCAAAGAACAGAGTAGTAAACCCTTGGATTTTTCCATCAGCTGTGCAGCAGCAGTGAAATAAATATATTCGAGTGCATTCCAGGTGTCAGTGCTCTCTAAAGCTTCAGTGCAACTTCTGAATTTGAAGAAAGTAATAAACCAGCTAATTAAACTGAACTTTTCCAAAAGTAAGAAAAGAAAAAAGGCTGTATCTCTCCATATAGAGTGGATCTAAGTAACTGGATTCAGCTGTATATGCTTTAGTTCAGCTCCCGCATGCAGCTTCCAAAAGCTCCAGTAATTAAGTCTATCTTTTGTTTCCTTGTTTTATGCATCTCTGAAACAGTGGGTCACATTTTTATTAATTGGGAGCCTTTACATGCCTCTGAGTCCCCCCTGACAAAGCCCTCCTTTGTGTCCAAATTGGACAACAAGTTGATTCTACTTGTTGGCCCTCAGTGATATGCTGGGAACCGCGGCACGCCTGAGCTGAGCGGGAAATGTTGGAGATTGGACAAGATTATAAAGCAGAAGAGACTTTGATTCGACAGGAGGACGCCTTCTGGTTCAGATCCATGCACTTAAAGAACACACCGTTGTGCAGTCCTTTCTATGATCACATTTTTTTAAAATGTAATTTTATTTTAACCATAGGTTTTAAGACTTCTACCCCAAAACAACATGTAGAAATAAAAGAAATACAAAATCACATCGGTGAACAATTGGGGTCTGTTTGGATATAGATATAACCAAGACATAACCAGTGAGCTTTCTCTGTAGGGTTAGTGACTTAAACTTATAAATTTCTGTTGATAATTAGTGTCTCAATACAAAACAGTCTTGGCTATGAGACAGTATTATTTTTGTGTCAGGTTCTAAGCTTCAAAAGTAGTTTTATTGTGCAAGTAGTGTTGGGGCTGCACACTATGAATTGCTGATTTATCATTATTGCAAGTTCTCTTTTCCATTTTGGGTTGAAACTAGTCATTTTTCCCCCCTGGAAGTCTTTGTGTATGACTTTTGAAGTCATCCATGCTCCATCTGCATTTTTGTGCCTTTGAATATGCAGACAGAATGGAAGTCAATGGCACAAAAAAATGTAGAAAGCCAAATAATAATAATAATAATAAATTATCGGCTTCCAGACAGTCAGAGTTCTCTAAAAGATCATTTATTTAATAAATAAAAAACACAACACATGAGGATCCAACATGGGTAAAACCTTTGGACCGTACTTTCTGTGCTGGGTGTCTCCTCCAGGTTATGTGCGCTTCAGGAAGGATTATCCCGAGTTGTTTGAGAACCTCACCCCCGAGGCGGTCCGTAGCACCATCGAGGCAGGCTACCCAGTGGTTCTGCCCAGCAGAGACAAATATGGCCGTGTGGTTCTGCTCTTCAACATCGACAGCTGGGACCTGGAGGAGATCACCTTTGACGAGGTGGCTGCAAAGACACACCTCCCTCTCACACAAACCTCCCGCAGGAACTCAGGAGCTCGAAGCAAATTCTTTTCCAATGTGTTGCAGGTGCTGAGAGCGTATTGCGTGATCCTGGAGAAGCTGCTTGAAAACGAAGAGACTCAGATCAACGGGTTTGTCCTGATTGAGAACTTTAAAGGCTTCACCATGCAGCATGCCTCGGGAATAAAGACTGCTGAGCTCAAAAAGATGGTGGACATGCTGCAGGTCAGAACACAGGGGAAGAAATGACCCTAAGTATCTCTTTTTATTCACATACTTCTAATTTGTCTCTCTTTAACAACGAGGCCCTCTGGTGGAGAATTTAAGTATCACAAGAAGCAAGTAGCAAAAATAGTCTTTGAGTTCAAATTCCAAAATATTAGCAATAATAAAAAAGATGGTTTATGCTAAATACTTCCAGCTGCACGCTGATTGACAAGAACGTTTTGTTCTCAAGAAAAAAATAATAATTCTCCTACAGTCCTTGAACATTTCATTCAAGATCTCTGCAAAGGGAGAAATCACATATCAGAGTGCAAATTTCTCATTTATTTACCAGAATGACATAATTAGCAGCTAAACAGGTATTTGTTTACAGTCTGGTAGCAAATCACAAACACTTGTATCTTGTAAAATTCAACAATGCATCAAAGGAGACTTTTTTTCAACATTTCAACATTGAAGATATTTACTTTCGCCAAATGTGGAACCAGAGAAAATGAGTATCTGCAGCATTGTCACTTGGGTGGGAGTGAAACAAATATCAAATATCAATTCAAATATCAATAAATGTGGTGAAAATATGAGAATCAAATGAGAAACTAGATATGCAGGTTAGTCGTTTTTGGTGAATTTTCATGATTTAATTACTTTTTCCATTTTTAAGTTCAATTTCATTTACATTTATTGGAATAAGTACATTTTGATTAGGCATTGACATTTGTCTTAGATGTAAGTTATTAGTAAATAATAGTGTTTACTTTTATTTGGGTATTTTGTCCAAACCATCCTCAAAGTCTAGATTGCTCTTTGACTGCTGCTGTCAGCCTTTAAAGGGTTGAAACCATCTTAGAGTTTGACCTGAGAGCTGTGTGTCAGCTGTCCGCCTGCGTTGTGCGTTTCTCTGCAGGACTCCTTTCCTGCGCGCTTCAAGGCAGTCCATGTCATTCACCAGCCCTGGTACTTCACCACGACCTACAACGTGGTTAAACCCTTCATGAAGGCCAAGCTGCTGGAGAGGGTACGAACAAAGATACACACATCTGCTCTTTATTCAGCAGGTTTATTCAATTCGTTTAAGGATTATCTAATACTTCCCTTGATTGCTCCACAGGTCTTTGTTCACGGTGAAGAGTTGGACGGCTACTTTAAAGAATTCGATGCAGACATCCTGCCGTCAGATTTTGATGGAAAAGCCCCAGTGGCCGACTATCAAAGCATCGCAACCCAACTCTTTGGCTCCGAAGACACTGCTCTCTGAAAGAACATTCCCACGTTTTTTTTTAACTGAAGCATATGAGAACATAAAAGAAGCAGAGGTCAGTCTGCAGATAAGATTAATGCGTAAATAGAGGGAAATGACGCCTAGATATCATAGAGAATAATTCTTATATTTTGTTTATACTGCAAGGCACTGGTATTATTGTATGTTGAGTGGGGGAAGGAAAGCTACATTGTGGCATTATGATTCAAACAATCAGATAAATTTGGTTTGATTTTGTTTGCCTTCAATGTTGGATACATAAGGCTAAACCTCCATAAAATTAACCCTTAGCGTAGAAGTTGCCATCTTTCAGATTTTTGAGATTCAGATGGACTTTATGAATATTATTCCTAATAACAAGGAAGTGGATTTGCCTTAGATCATTGTGGTGCCTTCAGAAAATGTCAGTTTATCAGCAGCCATGTTTTCACGTAAGCAAACTTCTTTCCGTCTGTTGTATTTTCTTGCAGAGCTGAAAAAAGAATTTGCTATAAGACACGTCAGTAGTTCTGTAAAAGTTAGATTGTTTAAATCTGTTAACCTCATATTTGAATGTAGCAATAAACCCAGTTTCCACCAAAATAGTTTTTTCTTTATCATTTTTGCCATTAACTATGTTTAGTCTATCCTGACCCACATTAATGAGCCACTTTCCTTCCTCATGCGTCGCCTCAGGCTTAATTTCTACCACGAGTTTCTCGACTGGAACTATTTCTACTAACTGTATTAAATACAGAAATGCAAACATTTCTCCTAAAGAACGTGTTGATAAGTGGAATCTGAATGAGTTTAGTTTCCTGGAATTCAAAATCAAAGTCCTGGACTTTTTTTATGCTCTTAGAAAGAAATATTTGTGAAGAAACTTAATGCAGCTTTACCGTTTTTACAGAAGATAAACATAGCTCTCATTAGCACTGTAGTAAATTATGCCATTCCACAATTAATCATATCAGTAAAAAAACTATTCAATTAATAAATCTGAAAATACTTTCTTTTTCAGTGAATGACCACTACTTTATAAAAACCACATGGTTTAATTATTTTTCAGTCCTATGACCCATTTTCCTCATTTAGATTTTTTTATTTTCTTCTTTCAGAAACATTAATCTAAGTGTGATAGATCTCATTTTACACAATGTGCTGAGGAAACAAAATGAAAGGAGAATCTTTCTTCATTTGAGAAAATAATTTATTTAAGAACACAATAACCATGTTGCCTCATAATTAGATCACACACTCCACTGGTTTTCTTTTTAAAAAACCAAAACAAAATACCCAGTGTTCAGTCTTGCAGTACACCATGTTGTGTGACTGTGCAGGTCCCTTCAAGCTGTCACCACACTCCTTAAACCATACTAAAAAATATAAAATAAAAATTAAAGCTGTGTAATGATACCTGTATGTTCTTACCGATGTGTTTTAGGCTGAATTACTTTTTAACAGGGAAAGAAAGAAAAAGTGTTTAAAGGAATAAAATGAGCAACCATCATACAGCCTAGCGATTGTTTGTGTTTTTATACATTTAAAGCAATCGGGGGTAAATGATGTGTTTGTTTGCAAGAAAGTAAATATGAGCACAGAATCCTGACGCCTGAAGCACTGGCGTTAGGATAAATATCAGAGCTTTTTAGATTCCACGACTTATTACAAAATTATGTGCACGGCATGTTTGGTTTAACAGTTTTCCCTCTTAAAATCTCAAGTGTCAAAAAAAAGAAAAAAACCCGTCCCTGACTGGTTATTGCCATGATTGGTTTATATTACTGGTCCCTTAAAAAAAAAGTCCATCTAATTCATGTTTTTTTTGTTCTTAAATTTTTGGTTATTGACGATCAGAGGTGTTGAAATGACAGTATTCTCCCATTTACACACGACGCAAACTCTGCTGCATTTACCAAGTAAGTAACAAAAGAAGGACAAAATGGAAATACAAAATACAAAACAAGAAAAATGATTTACACAAAATGATCTAAATAATATATCCAAGCATTCAGTTTTGTGCAAAGTTGGAGAGAGAGGCCTTGAAAAAAAACACCAAATGGCTTTTAGTGCAGAATCTGGGTTAGCGCTGGTGACGATCCTTCAGTGAGCCTGAAGAACCCAAAAATCACGTCTGCTTAGTAGGAAACGAGAGCTGTGGACAGGTGAAACCATGCAACAAGACTGTGGGTGGATGAGAAGACGATAGGTATTAAAGTCTGGGAGTTGTAGTTACATCTCCCTGACAGCAGATGGCAACAGTGCTATTAGAGGCAAAGAACAACTGATGGAGCTGAGTACACTAGCTTAGACAGAGTAAAAATATTGGAGATTTTTCTAGTTCAATACGTTCTGATTCTGGTCAATCTCTCTTTCAATTTTCTCCTCAGAGAAAATTGGATCTAAACATCATAGTGGGGAGATTACTATCAGGAACTTATAATATCTGTTCCGAATATATATACTTCATGGAAATGTAGACTTACAGATTAGCTTAGCACTTAATCACAGCCGATTTTAGACTTACAGATTAGAACAATAGTCTAGAACAGGGGCGTCCAAAGTCGGTCCTCGAGGGCCGGCATCCTACATGTTTTAGTTCTCTCCCTGGTGGTAGTAACAACCTTCTCAGCAAGTCAATGTTCTTCTTAGGCTTCTAACAAGCCATCATTTGATCCAGGTGCGTTAAACCAGGGAGAGAACTAAAACACGCAGGATGCCGGCCCTCCAGGACTGACTTTGGACACCCCTGGTCTAGAACTATCGCTTTAATAGTCAAGACTATTAAAGTGATGAAGAGAAAAAACTAAACTACACACTATGTCTACAGAGAATAAAAAAAGTTAAAGGCTCAAAATAAAAACTTTTTTTTTTAAATTACATGTGTTATTCTAGCAGCTCAGTTAGTTTACCTGAGTAAATAAAATGAAGTTTGGCATTGAGCGGTTTTGATTCTTACAGCTTAACAAAAGGCACTGTTGTCATTCATGTCATCATTTCAAACCACCCATGTGTCTCGTCGTCACAGTGTTCAGCAGCAGCTTTTCAACCACAGGGTTCCTAGTCTGGATGAAGCGCTGACAGGAGCTTCGCTGACAGGAGCTTCCTGAGCCCTTACAAGGTTTGTATTAACTTTCAACATAGTTCCTGGTTGTGACAGACAGATCCACAAGTCCCAGCACTTACAGTTTGATTTTGACATCATGCTGCAGCGCTTCCAACACTTTAAACACAGTATGGTGGAAAGAAAACATAAATAAATACAATAAGCTCTTAAATACGTTGCCTGAAAGAAAAAAAAATACTCAAAAGGAACTGAAAGCTATTTTCCTTCTGACAAGCAGCCTCCTTCACCTGAATATACATACAGGACAATCACAATCTAATAAAGTAAAGGTTTGGTTCAGCTTGGGCATCTTTAGCCCTCCTACTCACCAAACCTCACAGCTCACAGAAGTACAAAAAAAACAATAACAAAACATCTGCACCGCATTGGATCAGTTTGTGTTTTTCTACATCATTTGGTCGTAATCGGAGGAACAAACCCGACTTCTTAGCTGAACCTGCAGCTGATCAAAGGTAGGAGGAAGTAAGAGGGCTCAAGAGACACTTTTTGGGGAACAAAGCGAGTCATGTAACCGCTTGTTATCGTCCTTGCTCCCTTTAAATTTTCATATTTGTCAAAGGACAGCTAAACTGTTACTAAACGCAATAGTCACACATCCGCAAAACATCGTGGCGTACGGGGCGTAAAGTGCACCGAAGTAAAGTGGTAGAATGTGCGTGAGGGGAATGTGGGTTTCATCTCATCTTATGGTTCGCTCCCGGGCATGTTTGCAGAGAAAACGCTAAAGTTCCATTTTAAACAACATGAGCAGCAGGAGGCTGTTATGAGCTGCAAACGATGCAGAAAAATCCCAGGGTAATACTTCTTTTTTTTTTTACTACTGCGCAACAAACAATAGGCCATCGAGAAAAAACAACCAAGCAAAGGATAATTTGCTTAAAACAAAAAAGACCCTACGTCCCATCGTTGATGACCAAGACACACGCAGATGTACTCTTAACATCTCCCAGCTCGACACACACACGCACACACACTACAAATACAGCAGACTAGGCTCTATGGGCTTGGCGGTGATAAGCAGTGAGCTTCTTATGGGTGCAGTAAATAGGCACCGGCAGTCACACTGACCTTATTTTGTACGACTTCTTGTGTGCTTGTTTCTCATTGGTTAACAAAAAAAAAAAAAAAACGTCCTACTGGCGTTTCTTTCCAATTAAAGTCAGCTCAACTTTGATCCTTTATTATATTTGGTCTATGCATCCATTAACCCGAGTGTCACCGCTGTTTGTATGGAGAGTGTCAAAAGGTTCCAGCTCTGAAGTGAAGGCAGTTTGTTTCTTTTTTTTTTTTTCTGTGGCTGTTCTTGTTGTTCGCACCATATGAGGTGATGGTGGTTTCAAATGGGAGTAAAAAGGCGTGTGTGTGTGTGTCTGGAAGTGGTGAGTAGCACCAGAGGAGAAGGCAGAGACAAAGAGCAGTTTAAAGTGTCTCCTCAGTGCGTGTTGGAACCGTGGTGCTGCAAAGTGTAGGATGTTTAAATGAAGAATGAGAGAGAGGGAGAGAGAGACACACACAGAGGTTTAGGCTTTTGCCTCTGCGCAGGAGCTCCCGGTGAGGTGGCTGGCTTGGCAGGGCGTTTTCTGTTTCTCCCACTGGCACATGGCGTTGGCATAGCCCACGATCACTTTGTCCATCCAGGTGAGGGGCTGAGGGAAAAGCACGTCGCCCTCGAAGAAGCCCAGGTGGCCTCCGTGAAGCGTCAGGGCGAAGATCACGTTCGGCTTCTTTGCTAAAGGACGACACAGAGCAGACGTTAAGACCTCTACGTGTTTCATCACCGCCATCGGGGATGATTCTGTATCTGTGACTGAAAGCGCGGCCATGTTTTGCCCTGTGTTCAGCTTGAGTTGTATTCCAGAACAGCCAGCGCACGTTTTGTCTTGAAGCAATTTTTAAAATAAGCCAGCTAAGAAGGTTTGCCTTTGACTAACAGGTCTCGCAGGCTGTCAATTTCAGATGTTCGTTTGGTTTTCACAATACACCACTGGACACACCTCTACCTGTCCTCCATCTTCAACAAACAAATGGATCAAGTGTTGTGTTGTTGTGCAGACTTCTGTAGAAAAGTTTTTTGTTTTTTTTTAAACAAGAGCAGGGTGTTGTTTTTTGACATTACTAAATCAAGTTTATTGAAGTCATTTGATAGTAAATTAAAAAAAAATTACTAAGCAAATGAATACAAGTACACAGAAAGGTTAGGCTACTCTACAACTAAAAATTTAAAATAGAATAAATGATGTTTTACAGCCTTTTCTTTTTAACCATCTTAAAGTAATGAAGTTAAATCTGGAATTATGAACTCGGACTAGACTCTTTTCTCTAAACAACTGTGACGCCTTTCACAATGTCCATGGATATTAGTGCTTCACTGGTTTGAGCTGTTGGGAAATCTCTGCAGCTGAAATTAAGTACGTCTCGTTTTTTTATTCATTTTATTTAGTATTTTCGGCAAATTATTATAATTAGCTTATTATTTTTGCCAAATGTTATTTTCTTTTTTGTTTTATCATTTATCTGACTGCGATGTTGTGATTGCTGTAAAGCACTCTGGTCAGCTGAGGTTGCTGTAAAATGTGCTACATAAATAAACTTTGACTTGACTTGACAATTTCCACTGCATAATCGTAGAGAGTCGTGGAGTGGGTGTGCAAATCTTTTCTCCACATTTTACTCACGATTTTAAGGTCACTACAGTAATGAAGCAACCAAATATGAGGAAACATTTCAAGCCTCATTTAGGCTTTACAGTCTATGTCTTCTCACAACATGTTCTAAAAAAACACATCAACCTCACACTACAAAAAAAAAGCAGTAGGAAGAGAGGTTAAAATAACCTAATGGCATCCGCAGGAAAATGTCCTCTTCTGCATAAGGCTTAGACAGAAACTCTGTCATGAATAATCCCATTGTAAGACTAGTATTTTAAATGGAAGACATCTTAAAAGTACATGCTTCTTACATAGAAGTTTGTGTGTTTGTCTTCAGTGACTAAGACTGAATCCATCAGGGTTATTCTCGCTGTGTTCACAATTTGGGGTAAATGATGCAAATGTTAGTAGCAGGTTGCTCTACATAACGAGAGAGTTTCTCCTGAGGTGGTTATTTTGATTTTGTTACATTCTAGCCAAACAGTGTATTGATGCTGGCCTTATATGTTCAGACATAAGTATCCCTTATGCACACTCTGAAAGAAGCATTTATCTCCTCCTGCTAGTTGCAGAGTGATGCAGCTGTTGACAACCGGCCAGAGTGGTCTCATGAAAAGACCTGGCCCGGTTTTCTTTCACTCTCCTGTCCTTATCTGGGTTAGTGGGGTAGCGTGCTGTGGATGAATAGTGATTAAGATCCCACTGGGCTTTCACCACTCAACATGACAGCTGCTGAGCGACTCGTGGACAAACGCACGCTCTCGCCCAGACCTTCGACACACCAGGCGCCGCGTGACAGGTGGGAACAACATGCTGTGGAGGACAGCTCACAGTTTTAAAAAAAGAAGAACTGAACATGTGGGCATGTCGTTCCCGGCACAGCAGTCTGGTTTAGTTATTATTTCAGCAACACTTTGGAGGCATTCGGTACAAGCCTAAAATACGAACAGAACCTGACAAATGAAGGATTGAATTCAGCGAGTATTGCTTGACAGGCTGTAATCCTGTTTACTGCGACATGGACTAAACTGTTATTAAAGATTTCTAATCCAAGCTGGCTGTGGCGCCAGCAGAGCAGGAGTATTTCTGGCCAACCTCTTCCCGCTAGCTATGAGTCAGTGACACTTTCACATCTATGGGCAAACACCAGATATTCCACTCGCCTCGGAGTTTAAAGAGCAACTCCTCTCAGTATATGCAGGAGTCTACGTCAGGACTCCTGCATAGAGAATTTTCCATTTCTAACATTATCAAGAATTTGGTAATGGTAAATATAGAACAGACTAAACAAAAAGAAAGTTGATGGAAAGTACAGCCAGACAGAGACTGATGTGTAGTGAAGAATGACTACACATCAGAAACCATTACTTAGACTGGATGCTCCACCCCGGCCCTCCCAACAAATGTGGAGCTGCAAAGATGTTTCTCTAAAAACCTATTTAAGGAATCAACAGCAGCCATCAGTCAGACAGGTCCAACACGTCTTTGAATTTAAAATGGCTTGAGGACAAAATTATGTCACGCTTTGCGACTTCTCTGTTGTTCACCTTCATACTGCTGCGATTTGTTCGTCTGGAGCTACCAAATAAACCTCAGCACGCCGCTGCAAAACTAGAGGAGGGTCTAATTTATACTTGGAAATGAAAATAATTTGCAGATAATTAGTTATCTGCAAATTACATTGGCAATTTTCCACATTATCAATGTAATTGAGACCAATTATAGAAGATATATTTACTTGACTGGATGGTTTGAAGCAGTTTCAAACAATCAGTTTCATAATCTAAAGTACAAGTAAAACCAACAAGTTCTGAGCAGGTTTGAGTTCTCAGTCGACGCTTTACTGACGGAGAAACATTTTGAACGATTATTTAAAAAAAATGTTTTAAGCATCCATTATGTTTGTTGGTTTTAAAATACTTAAGAAAGCCTTTAACTGCACTATTTAGCCAAAAGTATTCACTTATCTGCATTTACACACACATGAACTTGAGTGATGTCCCATTTCTAATTCATATTGTGGAACATGATGTTGGCCAAACAACTCTTCTAAGGCGGCTTTTCACAAAGTTTAGTACCGAATTTAAGTGACAGTGATGTTGGATGAGAACGATTGTCTCAGTCTCTACTTTAATTCATCATAAAGGTGTTTTTAAAATCAGTTTAAGGTGTGGACTCAACCCAATAGATTCAGAACATCTGTGGTCGTTCATCCATGTCTTCATGGACTTTAGCATAAGTTATAGTAGACAATAGTTAGCTGAAAGTCACCTGCTAATGTGCGAGGGATGGCAAGCAGTGAGTCATGAACCAGGGGATCGTCTGCAGCGTTTACCAGCAGCAGTGGCACATCCACCTGTAGGTCATAGCACAAATTTCCACACATAAAACACAAATACAAAAACAGAAAGAAGGGGAAAAAAAACAGGGAATTACTGGAGCGGTTCTTACATTGTGGATATAATGTACACAGCTCTCCTTTTCATAGTACTCTTTGAGAGAGCTGTAGCCGTGGAACTTTCTGTTGAAACACGAAAAGAGACGAGCGTCACAACAAGACACCCAGTAACGTCCCTGAACAGGAAGTAAGCAAACGCTAAGCTGTTAGACGTACCTCATGATGTTGTCGTCAATCTGCGTGAGGGATGTTGCTATGTACAGTCGATTGAGATCTGCGTCAAACTTTTTCAGTAAGCTTTCCCCAAACAGACTGTGCCTGTAGTTTAAAAGGTGAAAAAAAATTTAATTGCGAGTCAAGACGGATATATTTTGTACTTCTACTTACTATCAAGTTTATAAATCACATCCACTAGGAATTGGCATTATTATAACAAGTTGTATCCAAAAGGTTTAACCAGAGTTTTAAAAAGGCACAAACCTTAAATAGTTAATGTCAAATCAACAACACATTTTGCCTAGATTACCAGCAAATAACTTTTCAGTACAGAGGAAAGTCAATATACTGCAGCTATCGCACCTGTGTGACAGGATAATTTTCTTCATGTTGTCTGCCATGAGGAAATTGTAGAACCGTCTGAACTGATCCCACTGTAGGAATGTTTCCTGAGCCCTAAGAGAAAAATGAGATATATGCAGCAATTAGGTCTGAAGAGGCATTGAAAAATAATAAACATAAACGTCCTAAGACATGAGCACACAAAGAACAAATACCCAGCGTCCTCAGTGCAAATTCACAGTGCATGTTTGATAACACTAAACTCATCCACACTAAAAGCAGCTGAAACTGCAGAGCATGAACCGTTCCGGTTCTCTGGTGAGCATGGTCGACCACAGAAACAGTTCTTCAAGTGAAGAAACGTGTCAGAGATGAACTTCAGAATGAAACAATGCACCAATTATGATGATGGTAGATCATCATCGTCATGATGATCTACCATCATCATGACGATGATGGTAGATCTGACAGATTAAACAGCTGACCACATGCCTGCACATGTGATTATATTATGCAAGCTTCTGTGTTATTCTTGAAATCATCCTGAACCCGGGAATGTGGAAGTTCTGGTGTTGCAAAATGGCTTTGATGAAACAACTCATTTAAATCAGCAGACAAGAGGACCGAAACCCACCTGAGAGCGCTGTAGCCCTGACAGACGCTCACGCAGCACAGCACTCGCTCCTGGTTCACCCTGTTCTCACCCAGGAACTTGCAAACGATGTTCCCACCCAGGCTGAAGCCCACGACGATCAGCTGGGTCTGAGGATATGCCCTCTTAATGTAGCCAACCATTGCTGCAAACTCCCAAGTGCACCCTGGAAGAGAGCGACTATAGAGTTACTGATCAATAAATGCAGCCGCGCTTCAGCGGCAAACCACATTATTTCCTGCTCAGCACTTCTAGCTCAAGGTGCCCTTAGCTCAAGGTACCACACTTGTATTCTTATAGGTTCTCTGAACAGATATATTTAATTTATATTCCTGCACTTGCAGGAAACCATTTATTTCTCCACATGCTGCTGTCGAGTTACACGTTTTAGCTTCAAATAATGATCCACTGATGGTATGAAGTGCAGCACATCTCTAAATCAGAACAATTATTTGATATTAAAAAGGACCAACAATAACAAAGCACTGTTATTGTTCTTCTGAATTTAATTTCTAGCCCAAAATAAGAGGAGTGATTCTGATTCCTCTCAGGGTTTAACGTCACAAATAAGCAGAACGCAAGAAGCTCTTCGTTCTCACCGTAAGTGAACATGCGTGGAGACGTGAGCTCGATGTTGGGAAGAGCACCCAGGTGGTTCAGCACGGCACACCTGTATCCGTCTTTCTGGGCGTAATCCACGAAGGTCCGGATGTAGTGCTTCTCGCTATGGTTACCGATACCAGGACATATCACCATGGTGATGTCATCTGGTGAAACGGGGTAGACGGGTCGAAGAAAGATATGTGCAAGTGAGAGAAATGCAAGCAATGGAAAGAAAGGAGAGCGTGCCGCTCTCCAAGCAAAAGGTCATCACTGTAAATCAGCAGAGCAAAACTCTGCAGCCAGTCCAAATGTATGGTTGGACTGTTGGTCTGTCAAATACAGCTTTTGTTTCAAATGACTACAACATTTAGACCAAATGAAGAAGAAGAAACTTTCACAAATACCAAGCAGTATCTGAGAAATCTCAGAAAATTGACGTGGTTCACGTGAATCCCTCAAAGAAACAAAGCCACCATCAACACGGCCTTCATCAAGGTGAGATTACGTTGGATCTAAAGATCAATAACACTCAAAACCCTGACGGAAAATCCAATCTGGATGAGTGGGTTCTGATAAGATAAGTTTATCTCGTTGTTCGTGGTATCACACGTCAAGATCGTTTTGTTTTCTTCTTCTTAAATGGAGTCTACAAGTTATCCACAACACAATACTTTATAACATTTCCTCAACCCAAGTCTTTGTCCCAGTTGGGCTGACCACTCTATTTGTAATTAAGGAGTAACTTTGAAAGGAACAACAAAACGGGGTAAACCTCAGGAAGATCAGTGCAGGAGCGCTCCTTCGTCCAGGATAGACAAACACTCAATAGGTGTGGCATGAAAAAACTAGACAGAAGTAGCAGCAGTAGAATTACAGTTTAAACAGATGTGATTACAGTTCATTGACATGAGGTAAAATTTCTGAGCTTTTCTCGCATCATTGTCATGTGCCATTATCAAATGAGCTTAAAATTAGGGGTGCACCGATAAATCTACCATGATTACATTAATGTTGGGTAATTGGTCGATATTTACAAGAGAAATCAATCTTATTTATCTTTGCACCCCACTGTTATCAACTTTGTGACTTTGTTGTTATGTTTAGTGACTTTTCAGACAAAAAAAAAAAAAAAAAGAGGATTGGCCAAAAGCAAAATTGGCAGTTCTGCCTTTTTAAAGACTGATTGGCCAGAAAACTGCAATCGGTGCACCCCAAATTATAATCAAGAGAAAGTAGATGATTCTGGCACTGTTTAATTTGAAATAAATCATTCATTCATGGAGCATGCAAGAAAATATGTTGGTAATATGTTGGAATCTGAGTCAGGAGATTTCTAAATCGCAATTTTCTAAATAATAAACAAAAAAGAGAAAGTAAAAGCTGCTGAAGTTTGACCTGAGGAGAGCTGTTCACGCTTTCCGTGACTGAACTAAGGCAATTTATATCAGGATTAGGGCTGTCGCAATGAACAATAAATCAATTAAATGCATGATGAATTAAAACAAGCTCAATAATTTCCATTGCTTTGGTCTCAACCAGCCCTTTTGTGAAGGACAGTCTTTGTAAATCTTTACAAAGATTTCAAGTATTGATTTGAACTGTTGTAGTTTTTGGATATTTAAAAGGTCTCCAGTGTCAAATGTTAATTAGAATTTAAAGTTTATTGATCTTTGAGAATCTGGTGTTCTTGCATTATTATGCCATTACCATTATATTACTTGAAAATGGTCTCAAAACAAACTTTTTTTAATCACAAAAAATAATCGTTTTCACAATAACTTCTTGCACAATTCATCGTCCAGAAAAAATGCGTTACCGTGACAGGCCTAATCAGGAACACCTCTGATCTGCAGCTGCAACGAGTGTTTGCTTGTGATAATCTTTGCTAAGGGAGGATAAACTATTTATTATATCCAAAGGTTGACTTGGTAGCATCAACCCTTTGGTTGTGTTCAGCACTTGAACGTCATAATCAGTATTTTTTATTAACACTGTATTTGTCTGTAATTGAGAAAAAAAATTAGGAAAAAAAATCATATTATATCTTGAATTATTATAGAAAATCCCACCCAAACTAATTCAAGAGTTCACCTAACTTTTCTTGCCAAATATCCAAAAATAATAATAATAATAATAAAAAAATAAATAAATAACAAAAATCCTATTTCCTAAAATCAGATCTTGATAATAATGCATCACCTCCTGTTTGATGGTCCCCCAGGGGCTCAAAGAGGTCAAAGGTTGCCGTGGCTCCATCCTGCATGGGCAAATACTTCCTGATTCCACAAGGGTGAGGCGAGCTCACCCGACCCAGTTTACCATACAGCGCCGTTTGGAGGTGACCGCTCTTACCCCACAGCAATGGCGGGATGTACCTGAAAAAAAAAACAACAGTGGAGAATTTAATCTGATACGGAAACATGAGCTCCCCTTAATGTGCTGCAAATGAAGCAAGAAGACAGCATGCTGGGTAATGACAGACATGAACCTCAAAAAAGATCCCAAGTCATTTTCCTATTGCAGAGTCTTACAGGCAGCTGTTGATGCCGATCATCCATGTTTCATGTTAGTTTGTTGCCATGTTATGCTATGTTGCGTTTGGCATGCTAAAGGGGAACTTTCATAGGCGTTACTGTGGCAGTGAAACACTTACATAATACTCCTTTTAGCATTTTGCGTATATTCATAAATCACCATTTTACTCAAACTTCAAAAATTATTTCAGTTTTCACATTCAGTCCTTAAAGATGCTTCTTTTAGCTACAAAATCCCTGTTCACTTTAGCATACAACTCAATAAATTTAAGTAAAATTTTAGGATTTATATCAGTATTTAAAGTTAAGATTTTAAAAAAATGGAACTCAGAGTATATATATTTATTATACACTTTATTTAGTGATATATTTCAAATGAATTTACCCCAAATTGTTGAATAGAACTTGCTTCAGTTTAATTTTCTACCACATTTTTGTTCTTCCACTCGACTTTCAGTCACTGACCACATGATGTATGTTTGTCGTCAGCCTTTTCCATGGTGGAGCAGACCGTTGCATAACCTAAGGTTTCCTCTAATGTTATTTTAAAGGACACACAATCCTGGTGTAATTAATTGGTTTTATGTGATGCTGTAGTTGAGAAATTGTATTTGGAGTTTCCATTAGCTATAAGCCAAAATTCATCAAATTAAGTAGGAAAAAAAACACTTGAACTATATCCCTGTGATGTTAGTGTAGCTATACATGTCACGTATTAATTATCTGATGTAAAACCATTCATCTAACAGTTCCTTAATGTCTCAAAAAGTTTAATCAAAGACAGATTAATTTCCGTTTGGAAACAATTACTTGCAGACAATCCGCTACAAGAGTCAAAAGCGCTCTGTTCTCATTTAATCTGTGAGAAAATGTCCATAACACATGCTCTGAATGTCACAGAGGCCAGTTAGCCACCTGAGAGGCGATGAGACGAGGCATAGAGTTACAGTACTGTGAAGGTAAAGCGGCGCTGCACTTTAGTCAAAATGCACACAGCATATCCACCATAACTCAGGTGGCTGCATGGCGTGAAGGGTTCGGTAAGATCAGCAGTTACACAAGCCCTTCCACCTTGTGCTTGTTCATCTCTGACTGTCACAATAACTCAGCCCAGAAAAGATGTTGCATAAGAGTGTTGTCAAAGACAGGACCACTCCCAGTCTGGTGATAACGTAATTACTGCCACTGATTCTCTCCAACTGCAGTTAAATATTATCTTCACTTTCCGGGAGATTCTGAGCTAGACTGTGGACGGATGGACGGATGACCTCGTTTGTCCTCCCGTAGACGGAGAGATGTGCAGTCAGATTAGCAGAGATTATCCGTAGAATACAATCTGTGTGGAATGTGGAAATAACACAGAATATGAACCCGTTGTGACTCGAGCTGCCCAGATTAAAATGTTATTTTTCAGTTCAGAGGCCATGGGAAGGACTGACTGAATCAGTCCGTTTCGATGTATGTGCCTCCTAGAACTGAACGAGTCACCTTCACATACAGCGAATGAGCCAGCGTCCTTCACAGCTGTTAGGTAACATATATGTCACTGCGGTTTTAGGAGACAAACATCTGAAGCTCTGAAGTAAGAGGCAAACTTCTCCAATTTAGTAAAAACAAAAGAAAAAGAGAAACATCAAAGAGGAAAGACTTGAATTACAGAAAAAAAAAAGGAAATTTACCTTCAATAACATTCAGGTAATATTAGGAAAAAAAGCAACTGCGATATTGTAGTATAAATCTACTACCATGATGTGTTTTGTGATTACGTGTGTTTTAATACCGCCTCTCTTACGTTTCCACTATGATTTCACAAACACTTTCCATGAGCTTAAGGAAATTCAATTCAGCTGTATATCAGGTATGGGCATCAAGGTCAGTGAGAGTCTATCCAGTTGGCCAAATATATTATTTATTTGCAAGGAGAGCGTTAATTAATGTTACTTGAAATATTATATCCCACTAAATATTGCATTTGTGCTCCTGTACACACTGATGTTGCAATGATGACTATATTGTGAAACTAGTAAACATGATTCCTCTATAAGGAACTGAGAAGTTTATTTCTTTTTTTTTTTTAATTCAACAACTTGTAGGTGCACTTTTAGCTGCATTAGAGTACATTTTTGCTTTAATGTCAAAGACAAAACCATCTGCAAAATTGCTGATATCCCCTAATTCAAATAAAGTATTCCTCACTGTGAGGCATAAGACAAAACAAATATTCCTTAAAGTTCTCAGGATAAGCTCATAGCAGTTAATAAGATAAATATTTATGTTGCGTGTCTGGATAAATACATTCTCAAACAGAGGCAAACAAAAATCCCGATGACTCTGTTAACCTTACATCACCCCTTCATTCCTTTCTCTCTGGGGAATCGATATGTTACACAACAACGCGGACAGGCATTATGAGACAGAAACGGGACTTTGTAAAATAAACCAGAAGGACAAGTTGCAGGATTTTCGCAAACTCTCTGTACACACGACCCACAGACTGCGTTTCAGGCAAAATATGGCCATTCAGGAGGCAATGATAACAGACTGGACTCAAGTGTAAACAATGCTGATGCCTTATGACTCACTGACCCTGCAGCAGAACAGCAAAGAGCTGAGCAACAGCCGGTTATATAAGCAGGTACTCCTCTGTGCTTAAAGAGGATCCCCTTGTTGATGCCAAAGTTCCCACCGAGCTTTACAAAAGCAGGGCAAATGCAGATGGAATAAGATAGGCGGAGAAATTTTGTTTTATTTCAACAATGGAAAGTTGAGCTTTTAATAAATTCCAGGTCTGCTGGAAGAGCAGAAACATTTCCTCCGACCAACATGTGGCATCAGATAAGCTTAGTTTGTCATAAAATGTAAATGTCTACACAGTGCGCTGAGCTGGTCTATTCATAAATCCAATATACTACCAGGATAAACCCAAAAACATGGCCTAATGTTTAAATAACCCTGGAGCAACATCTCTGGTGCAGTCGGGCAGCACAGACGGTCGGAACAGGCGCCACGCAAAGTGCTACCTACACCACACCGCCAGATGGCCGAAAAGCAGCACCGTTTCCCTGGAAACGCCCACATTGACCGACTCAAAACACTCACTCTTTGGACAGCTGAGAGCAGGACTTGAGCAGGAAGCGGTTGAGTGCCGTGTCCTGGTAGGTGAGGTCTGGCGCCGCGGTGGGACTCTTCAGATTCAAGCAGCGGACGATGATGTAGAGCACCGTGGCAACAGCCGCCATCTTCATGCCGTCAAACATGGCCGGCATCTCCGGGGAGATGGTGTGCAGGTCCGACTCGTGGGCGCTCATGATTACGCTGAAAAACCAAAACGGAGGCATGTATGACGTTTATCATTCTCTGTAGCATAAAATCCAGCAAGAAGATAATTTACGTAGATGGTAAATGATCTTCTAGTGAGGCTGGAGATTCTAGTGAATCAATTAGAGATAAGCAAAGAAATCAATGAAACATGTGTTAATTATCTCCGACTAACCTTGATTGAAGTGCTTGTGCCGGTCAGGAAAAGATCTACAAGAAAACACAGTGAGGGTATCTCAATAAAATAAGATTTATTAATCAACTATGATTACGTTAATCTCCAGCAAAATGTCAACTAGTCACCTAGAAGACAAAGGAGCTGGCTCTACTTGGGAAAAAAAAAACAAAACATGCAGCACAAAGACGGAAGACTGACACCAATGTCATGTGTGGTTTACCTTAATATATGTTCAAAGTACAAACAGTCATCTGGGCTATTTATACTAAAGAAAACAACAGGAACTGCAAAAGGTACAAAAGTACCACAGAAGAGAAGGAAGTTGTGGTACAGCACGCAAACCAGCGACAGGAACTGACAGTCACTATCATTGTTGCTCAAAATAATTTAGTAAGAGGACAAAAAAATTCAGTGCTGAAAAAAAATACGGTACTTTACTTACAGTTTACACTAAAATTTCTCTCTGGTGAAATTTGACTTGCAGGTTGAAAAAGTCTGAAGAGTCAACGTCCCTTCAACTCACAGTGATGCAGTCAAACCTAGGAAGCAAACTCATTTCAATTATGCTTTAATTACAAAAAAGAAATAAATAACTCCTATACAAAAGCAAGAAACGCCAATGCTCATTCTGATTTTTGATCCATTTAATGGTATTTAATTTGTGCCTTTTTGGGCAGCAACATCAGCTTAAACCTAATTTCTTACATACAAGACCTCACATAACCTTAGTCAGCCTCAGTCTCGTAGAGGTAATGGGTTTACACTCAGCTCTAAACACTGCTGGGGCCAGAATTATCCACAGGGATACAAAATTAGTTTCATTAAATAACCAAATGAAAACCTAAACTAAGAAACTGCTTTACAGTTTATTTCCATTTTTTTCTTTCAGTTGCAATAATTCAGGTACATTCAAATTCATTACCACAGTGATTTCCTTACTTGATACCTTTTTTTTATTTAAGGATAATATTATCTATAATATGATTTATCTGTAATATAGTGGCAACAGTAAGCACCTGAATGTTTTATTTTTAAATCTCGATTTTTGAAAGTATGTCTGTTCTGAATCAATTTCAATTACATTTAACGCAGCTACAATGCGTCAAAATGCAACAATCACTCAGACGCACTCTGATCGGTAATCAGCAGATTAAATACTGAAAAGATGTATAGATTTTTTATTCCTTAAAAGGGAATCTCAACTAGACCTCCCACTATTTCTGATCATTAAAGGCATTAACCCACTGAACTTTTTATTATTTATTTGAATTTGTTGAAACAGAAATGGGAAGGAGTTTGCGATTCCCTCACTGATTCCTTAATTTTCTGTTATACTGAAAACTACAACCTTTCTCTAAGGACCTGCAGAAAATATTTTTCACCCATTATAGATTATATTCCTTAAAATTTTAAGAACAAAAGTTAGACCTCAGGGAACACCAGAAACCAGTGCTGGCCAGTAAAGGTCAAACTGGAGCAAGCATTATCAGCTTGTTGTAATATTGCCGTAATTCTATATTGATAATAAATCAATCTTGATTTTCATGGCTTATTTGTTATTATGCTTTCTATTTGTATTATGCCATACACCATTTATGATTAGTTTGACATTCCAATTAATCAATAAATATTTAAGAATAGAGGAACAGCTAGATAAAAATTGAAGAAGTATTTGAATGGGTGAAGAGGGGGAGCAGCTTTCCAGGATAATAAAACACAAATAAATTAATAAAAAACAAGAACAAGTGGTGTGGGTTATAAAGTTTAATGAGTCGTAAATTGCAATTTGTATCAGCTTCAGAGAAGCTGCTCTTTGCTCAGCTCTTCCTCTTTTGTCACGACTCTGACAGGGGGATCACCCAGTAAGTTTCCCATTAATCATACACACACAACGGCAGATGTGTTAGAAACCTAACAAAACTGCAAACCAGTAATTTGTTGAAAACGAGTAAGTCTAGATGCACCTTCAAGCCATGCTGCTGGGGGAGAAAAAAATGGAAAGAACCGTGTTAGCTTCCCACCCACCCACACCAAGTATTTTTCCCGTAGCAACTTCACACCCTTAGTGACCGCGGCCCAATCCACTCTACATTTCCTTAAACCGTATTTTTAACGTGTGCACTGCCAGCAAGTAAGTAACGGTACGAGTCCCAACTATTATTAAGTTTTATAATGAAAGGTTAAACACAGCAGCCTCACTTAGCAGTCCACCAGGAGCAAAAGCATCCTCAGTTTCACTCACCTCCGCTGGGGAAAAATGGGTTAAATCCTCGCTGCTTATGGCGGCACGCTGTTAAACCGTTCTTGGCCTTCTTATATGCTTGTGGTGTCTGAAGCATAGGAGTCTGATGCGTACCATGCCCACTGGTGAAAGGAGGAAAAAAAAGGTAAAAGAAAAACGGGTCTAGACACACCAACTGAAGAAGTGTAACACCACAGCTCTGACAGCCCACTTCCTAGAACAATCCGGTCATTTGCATATCCGAGTTCTCATTGGTTCACACGTAGAGATGACGTAACACAACTGATTTTACGGGTTTTTAAATATACCTTATAAACACTGGAGATACCTTTGTCAGTTTGTCAGAGACTGGCAAGGAGTTCTTCTGTAAAAAATGTTGCTGCGAATGGTAAAATATCTAAATTTGTGTTTCGAGTATTTTTTCTTTGCGTTTGATAAACGTGCAATACAATTTGTAGCACGTGTGGGGAACGTGAGCTCTGACGCAGTTACATAAGTTTGCACCTCCTCCTAATTTGCATACGTAGCGTTTATCATCAGTTACTCTTGCTCATATAACATTAGGAGCGAGTCCTCAGTGAGTGTTTTGAGTAGGTTTCACTGCACATCTTACATGGCAACGTCAAATGTTACTTGGTTATTATTTTTCACTCACGGCTTTGCAATTGTGTAAGGTTTAACGCTGCTTTTTGTATTATTTAATTTAATTGTGGGGGTATTTTTTTTAGATCATATAACATCTTAATATTTATTTTGGGGAATAAGTCAATTTATTTGACAGAAGTCAGTGTTGCAACTTCGATATAACATCCACATGATGGCGACAGAGTTATACAAGTGGCTTACACTGAAGCTTAAGTTGCAGATTTAATTTTATTTTCATTTATTGAATCAACAACTTTTTTTCCTAAAAAAACATAACACACAAATTTCCCAACAAGGAGTATAGATTCTGAAAAATATGTTCTCACTGACATTATATATATATATATATATATAAAAACAACAACATCAACAATCAGTTGGAAAATCTTAATTGGCATTACAGCATGCCAAATTAATTGACATTCATATATATATATATATATAAAAACAACAACATCAACAATCAGTTGGAAAATCTTAATTGGCATTACAGCATGCCAAATTAATTGACATTCTAATGGACAATTTATTATTGATGGTCTGCTCCGAATCAGTTGGAATGCCGCATTGTCTATGATTCATATGACAGACCAAGCAGTAAATGACCTCATGTAGCTTAATGCTATACAGGCAGGCTAGAGGGGCCTCATGAGCACATAACATCCAAAATACAAACCTCAAAATGCATACAAACAGATGCAATTTGGGGGAAACATTTGATAGTTATTTAATTTAATGTAGATAATTTAGTGATTTCTTCTTATGTCATTGTTCCAGTCTCAGTCAATCCTCTCTTATCCTGCAAATAAACATAAATAAATGAGTTTGAGCTGGTGGGTGTGGTCTCAACTAAAATTGGGCCTCTAAATCAAATTCTGCTAAGGGCTCTGTTCATCTAGAATGTCAATCAGTAGTACTTGCACAGATTTGCTTAATTTTAAAATTATATTTACGTATTTTGTTTCCAGCTCATTTAAATACAAGTGCATTTTTGGGATGGATTTTAGCAGTCATTTAATTAGTGCTCCTCCTGACTAAAGAAAGAAGAGGCCTTAGAAATAATACAGGCTGGGTTCTGTTCTATTCCAGCTCTGTTGGCAGCACTCAGAGCTGAGTTTTCCCACAGGGATTAGGTGGAAGTACTTCACTGTTTCCCTTTTTCAAAAATTTCCACAAGTGTGGAGGTTGGTGGTGGGGATGGTGAACAATAATTTATTAGTACGCTTTCTGACGATTCGTCTGACTTTTTAATGCCTATGTGTGACGCGCTATGTGTTATGCAGGTCTATTCATGCACAGTTTTCAGAGGATTAGTCTTTGGGTCCTTCACCCCTCAGGGATACACACTAAAACCAAAACCTTACTGCTGTCATGACACAGAGGTACAGAGTGTACAGGTAGAGTGTGAGTGATATTGAAAAGTCATGAAACCATTTAGAAAAAAGTGATTTAGTTTCCCAATTCCTCCATGTCATATCCACTGTTTCCATAGACATAAACAAACAAGTCCTTACACATTTAACTATGGCATATGTTATTTTTTTAAAGTCTTTGTAGTTAAGTAATTTCACAAACCAAGAAGATATAGAGTCTTACATTTTTTAAAGTACAAGCAGTTTTATAGACCTCCATTTTAATTGAGATCCCTATTTGGGCAAGTCATTTTTTATAAATGTAAAAAAAAAAAAGAGAAAAAACTATGAGCCCTCAAAATTATTATGGGTCTATTTTTGGTTGCAAATTATATTTATCAAAGCATGTAACAGATCATGAGTGAATCGAGAAAACTTACTCTCCAGAGTGTCCCTAGGAAAAAAACTCACTCATATGACCCTTAGGATGCTCAAACAGATTTGTTTTATATTTACTTTGAAAGCTAAAATATATATTTTTAAATTAACAAATTAAATATGCATCATTTTAGAAGTACCACATTTTTTTCATTTTGATTTTTTTTTCGTTCTTACATTTCTTATGCCATTTTTGTAATAATTATACCAAGTACTCTGTGACGAGAACACAAAAAATAATTAATTTTCTAAATATGTGTAGATTAAACATTTTATGTTATGGCAGCAAATTTTATATCTAAGCAATAATGCAGTAAAAAAAATTGGCTCAGTTTTTAACTCTGTACTGATCTGTTGCTGAGTAGTGATTAATTTCATTTCAATGAAAGTTTTATCAAAATTCAAATTTTGAATTTGAAATTTGAATTGAAATTCAAACTTAACCTGATGCCACTTAACATCAGGTTAAGTAACCTTAACCTGATGTTAAGGTCACTTCGCCTCTGATGGTCACTTAACCTGATAAGGTTAACTGACCTTAACATCAGGTTAAGTGACCATCAGAGGCGATTGCTCTCTGCTGAGGATAAAGGATGAGAACAGAAGTGTCAGTTTTAATCCAGACGCTGCTCATATTGCCCTTTGATAGATCTAAATGAAAACCTGAAAGAAACAGTGGAAGGACCACCATTTTCATAAATAAATATATAAATAAATGTTACAATGCACTGAAGCCATATTCATCTTTAAATTCACATTCATTAAAAAAACATTAATATGTACCTGTAAAGGGGTCGGTAGAATAATGGTGGACCCTCCTGGTCCCTCCATGGTGGCGCCACTGGACTTGTAGTAGAAATGATATCCGTGATTGTAATTTATGATCACATGTTGCAGAGAAACGATTCTGGAGGATTCCCTTTTTTAAGAATGTCTTAAAGAGAAATAATGTTAGAAATAATAGGCAAAAAATCTGAGAAAATATTGAACTCTTTCCTCTTCCAAGCTCCCAGTACTATGTCGCATTGACGTAAACTCTACCGGGAATTAGCCAATCAGAAAAAAGATCCCAGCTCTCTCGCCGGAGTAGCTAGTCCGCCTGAATGCTGATATTTCCGACAGCACTTTAAAGCAGCGCTTGTTGAATTCAGGGTGACGCGCAGAGCTGCAACCCAACAAAACTCATCGGAACAAACTTAGTAAGGGGGGAAAAAACAATTATGAAACCTACAGGTAATATCACTACAGCGGCTTTAGGATCCTTCCTTCTGCTGCTTTGCGCGTGTTCAGCCAGAGGTAAGTCTTCTCTATAAATCTGAAACGACACGTCTCAAATCAGATTTACTGTCTTCAAAACTTCTCGTAAGATTTTATAGCTTTTGGGTGTTGGCTCATAGGAACCTTTCTGCAACTGAATCTAGACTCCATCAGAGCTCTTTTTCCCCCATCGTAACATGTTCTCCTTTTTCCGTCGAGATGTAATTTTTGTCAATAGAGTAAAAAATAATAATTAAAAAAAGCAGCTGATGAGTCTGTTTGCTTCCTGTTTTTGTAGCCTATAAGCCCAGGTATTAGTATATGAAATTAATGAATGAGAAACAATAGTTTTTTTCAGATGTTTTGCTGAATGAGGCTAAATTATAATTGATACGCAAGTTAAATCCTTCCTTTAGCTACCAGGTTATTATTGTCATGAACGAATGATCATTAAATGTGACTTAACTCTGTTATTACACGCACCACTGTTATTACTCAGGTCTATTTTGTGCAGAGGTTTTTGTTGTTTTTCTGCAAGAAACCGGTTGGTTAAATAAAGGCTTGCACTGGAGTTGTGTGGTTTGTATTATGCGCCATTGGCATTACACTGCAGGCTACACAATGCTGTGCAAACATTACGAGTCATCCCCCTATGTCTGTACAGTCTGCTTCTAAACTTGTGATCTTTCAAGAAAAGCCCACAATAAGTATTTCCTCTGTTTTTTTTTGTTGTTATTTTGACATTGACAGTTTTGTAAACTCTTTTTTTCCCGTCCCTACCTCTGAACATGACGATATATTGATCAGTGTAGTTTCAATAAATCATGAAAGAGAACAAGTAGAGAACAAATAGAGAAGACCAAACAAAAACAAAACTATCTGACAGTAAGGCAGATCTGAAAGTCATGTTGACAGCATAAAAATGGCACAAACACGTTAAAGGTTTCTGCTAATCAGCTTTATCTTGTCAAACTGTGTTGTTTTTGGTGTTAGGATGGGAACACGTTTCCCTTATGTGATAATAACAAAGCATTTAAAGGTCTAATTTAAATTGACCCATTGATAAGGTGTTGTGTAGGTTCAACACTGGTGTTGCTTGTATTCAGCAGCAAAAGAAGTTCAAGAAAAACCACAAAGAGCATTGCAGCATTAGAAAGAACATCTGACCGTTTGTATGCTAAATAGAAACAAATACAGAGTGACCCAGGACACTTTCCGTTGGCAAAGATATGCGCAAAGAGAAAATATATTTCCTGTTTTGCTGTTTTATTTTGTAGTGTTTACGTTTCCGTGACTGCTTTCTGGTGTTGGAGGTTGTGCAGATGGTGCAGGAAATAACACCATATGTGCTCCTGTCTGGAACAAGCAGGAGCCAGCTGTCCTCTCACCTAACTTCTGGCCAGCCTGCGGATGTGCCGCTGACCCGAAGGAATTACAATGTGCTGGTCAGCTTTGTGGCCACCAGGTGCTCTGGGTTACTCGAAGAATCGACCTCTTTCGCCGTCATGTTCTCATATGCGCCCTTGCTCATCTGCCACATGTTGGTCAGGTGTATCCTCAGCTTCTCCTCAGCCGCTGCACTGAAATGTTGTGTAACTGCTCAGAGTCCTGAAAGGACTGCATGCTTCTGTCCAACCCAGCTAATCCCACTCGATCCTAATCCTGAGGATAAACAGCGTCGGTTGTCTCTGACGGGTTCGCAGAGGCGAACTAAACTATTTTCAGATATTTAAATATCTAAAAGTTATGATTATTTATTCTTACCTGTCTACACATTTTTGTCTATTGTAATTTTTATGTTTCATTTCCAGTATTAAATTTTTTTTTTATATCAGTTGAAACTACTGGGTCTTTGTGGTGTCTTGTAGACTCAAAGTGTCGAGCTTTGAAATGTTTTTCTCGCCTTTTTAGTGCATATGTGCAATTTTTCCATAATTTTTGGCTTCATTTACAAAATAGATAACATATTTAAAAAATAAAGCACATCAGGCGTTTATCAGGATCAGGACAACCTTGTTTCTGTATCAGTTTTGTCTTTTCAAGGAAATATAAATGAAGTGACCAATCACTACAAGTCAAAAATTCCTTGTGTGTGTGTGTGTGTGTGTGTGTGTGTGTGTGTGTGTGTGTGTGTGTGTGTGTGCAAACTCTGTGACTAAATCTGTTTCTGACTGTTTGTATATTACTTAATCTGAACTTCAGATAAAAACAGGTAAAGTTCCTGATCACACAGGAACTTCACTTAACCTGTAATCTAAACACTTGCAGGTTAAAAAAGTGTAGAGATAACTTGAGAAAGTGCCTGCAGAAATCAGCTAAAGGTTTCATCTCTGTAATCTTTTGCTTTTAGTTGTGGAACAGCATAACCCTGTTTTGCAGTTACTGCTCTGTTGCACGTGGCATTGTGTTTCCTCTGCTTATAGCATTTAATTAAATACTCCCCACGACAGAAAGGTTGAAAATTATGCTATCAGTGATTTTTTTATTGTCTTCTTTTATTATGAGTTTCACAGAAATGAAGCACAATGGGCTGTGATCAGTAATGGCACATCAAAACTTTTACTAAATCCATCGTCATGGTAAAATCTTTTGGCCAATTTGAAATCAGGCGAGGTTGCTTAAAAAGTATTTCTAAGAATAGAAACACTTGTGGCTTATTTGAGATGTTTCCGTATTATTAAGCGAGTCAGACATCATTTCTTAACATTCGTAGTTCTGGTCCTGAGACTTTGTTGTTGTTGTTGTTATGCAGGCAAGTTACAAACCTAGAAGATAGCAACTTCAAAGCAAGAACATCATGCAAGCAGTAGGATTATAGTATTAAGTCGTAAAATGTCACATTTGTTTCTCTTTAATAAATGCACCAAAACTAGAGCAACCAGTAGCAGCAGCACATGTTGTAATTTTTTACTTTATGATCATCGTTTGCGAATTGTTTTCTCTGCCAGCGCTAATCCTCACATTGTCCAATCTCCTTCTCGTGTTTAAGGCGACTACTGCGAGGTGAACGCCTGCCACAATGGAGCGACGTGCGTGACGGGAGTGGGAGAGGATCCTTTTATCTGCATCTGTGCAGACGGCTTTGGTGGAGACACCTGTAACCTGACGGAGACAGGTAGAGTAGAGAAGGCGAGTTCTGCTCGTGAACACGTGTGGCAAAAGACTTAAGACATTTTACCTGTTCTTCTTCCTCCAGGACCGTGCAGTCCTAACCCGTGTAGGAATGACGGCACCTGCGAGGTCATCGCTCCGACCAGACGAGGGGATGTTTTCAATGAATACGTCTGCAAGTGCCAGCCCGGCTTTGAAGGAGCGCACTGCCAGATTAGTGAGTTGCAGCTGCCCTTCCTTTGCTTGCTACTTTAGATCGGCATTACAACTCCAGAGTTGGTTTTTGCTTTCCCTTGAGATATATGAAGGGCTTTTAAACTACCTAGTACTGGCATGGAACCTCTTTTTGTAGGAAGACACTGAAAAGCATTTGTAATAAAAAAAGAAAAGAAAAACTTGTTGTGCAAGTGAAGTGAATATTAACTTTTTTTGCAAAAAAAAAAAAAAGAAAAGAAAAATTGTGCAGTATGAAACGAAGGCGGCGTTCATTGAGATCTTCTCGGAGTGCTAGCACAACATCAGCAGTGAAAGAGATGTGCCTGCTCAGGAGATGCATGAAAGGGTCTCATTCAGTGGAATCTGTGGTGTTTTTGTTTGGCTAATCAGTGAAAGCCCACTCCAAGTCTCTTAGCATTCAGATTTCCTCCTCTCAGGGTCAACACTTCATCTATTTGTGCTGAAGCTTGACCCAAACTCATGAAGAATTTCAATTACCATCTTGGCATGCAATTACAGTAGAAACAGATGTTTTATTTGTGCAAAAAAAAAAAAGGGATACTTTGAAAACACACATGAAAGAAAAACTCAAGAAAATACTCAAAACTGTAGAACTATTTATACTTAATTTTTTCCAGAGGTTCTATTGCTTTACAGATGAGACACTTTAGTCAATGAGCCTCCCACAAAGTCCACTATATGACCAAAGAGATTGCAAAGCAACTTTGTTGTTTGAACTGGTCAAACCTGTCCCATCTAACCTGAATAGATAAAACCATAGCGTGGACTTGAAACTGAAGCATTTCTGGTCATTTTTAGTGTAATCTGCTTTATTCCAATATCCAGAAAAAGGTTGAATAATGATGAAAGCAGCTGCAAGGATCCACAGCTCAGTTGGTAGAGTCTGCAGAGGACAAGGGTTAGTCATGTTTTCCATGAATCTGGACTTTATGGCAGAGTGGGGCAAGACTGTCGAACTCCTAAAAGAAAATAAAAATAATAACCTTTTTCCCCTCATCCTTCAAAGCAGCACTCATTTTAAAGTTTTAAAGTAAACAAACAATCCAAACACATCATGCAACATGGCAAAGGCTTCAGCATGGTGTGTTTATTGGTTTTTGAGCAGCGTCAGGGAGGAAGGATGAAGCTAAATACAGAACAGTAATTTGTTAAAGGCTGCAAATGAGAGGAGGGGAGATTCAGTTTTGAGCACGAAAACAACCCTGGACATTCAGTCAGAGCTGCAATAGTATGGCTTATTGGAATAGCTTCCCATTCAGCCTAATTGAGCTAGGGATATTTTGGAAAGAACAACAGGCAGAAATGTCAGACATTAGATGTGCAAACCTGTTGGAAATACACCCTAAAAGACCTGCCAGTGTGCGTAGTCGTAATGAAACGTGAATAGGTTTAAAGGATAGAAATAGTTTTACAAGGCACCATACGCTAACCTATTTTGGTGTCTGTTTCTCACCCAGATCATTTGTAATGCATGTAAGCTGCTCTGAGCCAGTGATGTCGCAGCTAGTCACGCATTTGTTTCTAAATTTTGACCAATCCTCTTAGCATTTACAGGAATAAGACCAAAACAGTCACCTGGCATTACATCAACAATGTTGTCTGCTTTAGTTCAAAATCCTCTGGGTGTTAGGGCGAATGGGGGCAGTTACAGTTAATGTTAGGTTTTAATATTGGCAGCAACATGAATAAAATATGTTATTAGACGCTTATTTTATTGCATAACTAAGAGCATAGAAGAAACAGTTGTCATTTTCTGGTGTTGCTGTAACATTTGCCTTGCAGTGGTTCAGAAAGTCTGCAGACGGGGTGAGAGGAATGTCTGATGAGGTTTCTTTGAAATAGATCTAGATAGAGGGCAGGTACACTGTGATGACCTCAGCTCCCCTCACTATCCTCTGCAGGGCTCTCCCAGAATACCACACTGAGCTACAAAACACACAGACCAGGACTTTGCAGTTTTACATCCTGGTTAACATCCAACCCATTGGATCAAACGAACTGCCCCATGGTGATAAAAAGAAATGTCAAATGTCAGCATGCAGAAAGTATCACTGCCACATACTTTTCACTTTTTTAGCAAATGAATTTTATTTTAAAGATAACATCTGTCTTCTTACTGTTTAATTTGCCACATTAGCCCAATCTTGTGAGTTCCAGTCTTGATTCGTCTAGAAATTAAGACTCCTACAGAATGTAGGGTTTATTAATAACCAGTCAACTTTAAAGTAAGGGTTGGACGTTGTTGTAGAGAACAGACTGGTGTTGGCATTACAGCTTGAATTTTCCAGTTCCGGCTCTTTGTACTTCACGCATTGTTTATTGTTCCGTTGCCATCACTACTGTTACTAGGACATGATCAAAACAAAAACAATAGTTACCGTTATGTGCTTTTGGAAGATTCAAGTTCAATGATCCAATAACAACCATAGGTACTCACGTCTCTTTTTGTGAGAATTACTTGCCTGCCTTGGACATAGTCCCACATGCAAGGCATAAACAACCAATAGAAGAAGAGTTCAAGAAATGAAGCATAAGCAGAAGGTAATTTTACCTTCATAAAATATGCCTGCATGCATCAGTAGACTGTGATTCAGTGGGTCGTTTTAGTTTGGAGCAGATCCATTTGTGATCAACGAGAGGTACAACAACCTGGTTCGGTTGGAATGGGTTCTCAGTCCAGACGTTCAGGCTTCCAGGTCAGCATAATCTGTCTGTCACTCATGTGCCACTGACCCATCTGTCTCTAGCAAGGGTTATTTGGGTAGTTCTGACCTGTGAGCTGCTTTCCTGAAACATGTGACCAGAACACCTGTTTGTTTACTCACCGGGTAAGCAGCAAGAAGATGTAAACAACAGCCTCTAGCGCTACCATAATGAAGTGTCTACAGAGAGTTTCATGGCGTCATCGCGCCTCTAGTTGCCGTGTAACAGTGCCATCTTGTGGAGATTAGGGTGCACTGTGTCGAAATTTGGGCACAGGATGTCACTGCAGACATGTTGTGTTTCTACTAGGGATGAAGTGAACTCCTGTGTGATGATACAAAAACCCTAAACATCTCATGTACTAATTTACTTTCATGTTAGATTTGGAAATAACTCCCAACATCACTTATTCCAGTTGTAATTATGAGGGAGAATGATAATGAGTTGTCCTAACCACTCACTGCATCAGATGTCAGACAATTATAGTTTTTCTGTGCTGAATATTTTCTTGCTGTGTTTTTTTTTTTTTTTTTGGTTTCCAGATGTGAATGACTGTGCCAAAGATCCTTGTAGAAATGGAGGAACCTGCCGGGATCTCGACGGGGACTACACCTGCCAATGCCCGTCTCCGTATGTCGGGAAGCAGTGCCAGCTACGTAAGCTCACCAGTTACACTTTCTGCGTTAAAAAAAAAACTAAAAAACAATTAATCAAGCATAAGCTCTGAGGAAGAGAAATATAATTTGTGAAGCTAAGTTGATGTTTTCATCCTAGGTTGCATTACCCTGCTGGGTATGGAAGGAGGAGCCATTGCGGAGTCCCAGATCTCTGCGTCCTCTGTGCACTATGGTGTTCTGGGTTTGCAGCGTTGGGGCCCCGAGTTGGCCCGACTCAACAACCAAGGCATTGTCAACGCCTGGACGTCAGCCAGCCACGACAGGAATCCCTGGATTGAGGTGAGACAAGTGAAGATGAAGGCTTTCAGGCCTGGGACAATGAGCCTTCGATGTAATCACAGTTTGTCTTCAGATTAACATGCAGAAGAAGATGCGTCTGACGGGCATCATCACCCAGGGAGCCAGCCGCATGGGCGCGGCAGAATACATCAAGGCCTTCAAAGTGGCCAGCAGCCTGGATGGAATCAGCTACGTCACCTACAAAGGAGACGGCATACGAAGAGACAAGGTAGTTTTGTTTAGCAAAATCTTACCTTTCATTTCTCATTTCCTTCAGTGAACTCAATTCTTTCCATTCCTCCTTGTGTTTGTGGGCTGCAGGTTTTTGTGGGGAATGTTGACAACGACAGCACTAAGACCAACCTTTTTGACCCTCCCATCGTGGCGCAGTACATACGCATCATCCCCGTCGTTTGTCGCAAGGCCTGCACCCTGCGCATGGAGCTGGTGGGCTGTGAGCTAAATGGTAAACAAGCAGGAAACGGCTACATATTTCAAGCCGTTATCGATAATTTGATCCGCTTTCCTGTGACTGAAAATCTTTTCGGGAAAACAGAGTAAATGTTTCTTACTAAAACAGGTTTTAGTAATTTTGTTCTCTTTTTGATCTGCGTTTTGCTACTCTCTCTTTACCTCTTTCGATTCCTGCTTTCTTTTTTATAAGGACATGGTGTCAAATTGGTTGAAATCATCTGCGGCGGGTCCTTTAAAAGCTGGATAAAGTTGATTCTTCTTTTCTTCTGGGTGTATTCACTTTCTTTTCCCTCTCTTTTCTGCTCTTTCACTTTATTTCCCCAACCCCTCCCCTTGTCCATCCCCTATTTTTTTCTTTTTTTCGTTTTGCTTCGGATTCACAGTGTATTCAAACACGGCAGGTTGCTCCGAGCCCCTGGGAATGAAATCTCGACTCATCTCAGATGATCAGCTTTCAGCCTCTAGCACTTACCGCACATGGGGGATCGATACCTTCACCTGGCACCCTCAGTTCGCCCGGCTGGACAAGGCGGGGAAGACGAACGCCTGGTCTCCCACTCAAAACAATCGCTCCGAGTGGATCCAGGTTAATAAAAATAAATAAATCAGCGATCGATGTTGGTTTGATGATCGGTGCCTTTGAATCCAGTTTAATCGGAAAAAAATCGTACTGTGTTTCTTTCTTCTTCTGCTCGCGCCTTAGGTGGATCTCGGTAAAACAAAACAGCTCACAGGCATCATCACTCAGGGAGCGAAGGACTTCGGGGTGGTGCAGTTTGTTTCAGAGTTTAAAGTCGCGTACAGCAATAATGGAGAGTCTTGGAACGTCGTTAAAGATGGAAACACTGGCCGTGATCAGGTCAGACGTGCATAAATGTTTGAAATGTTTTTCCATAACGCATTTTTGTTCTGTAAATCTATCACTAATCGTGGCACCTTTGGCAAAGATGTGTAAAAATACAGAAAAGAAGCACCCTGTTTCAGCTGCTTTAAGCTTTTTAATTATTGCTGTAAACATAGTTACATTTATATAAATATTATAGGTGTTCTTTTCTGATTTCTGAATTTCAATCTTCTCTTCCGAAACACCTCTCTGGTCGTGCGCTTTTAGGCAGACGTTGCTGCTCAGTCTGATAAGTGTTTAACTTTTATGAAACTTATGTTTCAGCTTGATCATAATACTTCGGCTTCCTCAAGTGTTTACCTTAAAAACCTAAGCAGTTATTTTTGCTTGATGCTTAAAAGTTTGGTTTGAACTCTTATCTGCAGATTTTCCAGGGAAACACCGACAACAACTCCCACAAGAAGAACGTGTTCGAACCGCCGTTCTACGCTCAGTACGTCCGAGTCATTCCCTGGGAATGGCACGAGCGCATCACTCTACGCATGGAGCTGCTGGGCTGCGATGACTAAACCGCTGATCTTCCCTCGTCCGTTTCTTCCACGGAACGTGGATTTCATCTTGCTGACGCTCTGCGGAGACGACGTCTCCCGAGTAGTTTGGACATTAACACTCATAGCACTTTCTCGTTAGTGACTTTTTTTATGTTTACATGGCTACATTAATTGACATTCCAGCCTTTTGGTGAATTACAAAGCACTTATTTGATTAGTTCTAATTTTAATAGCTTTGGACCGTGTATATATATGTGTGTATATATATATATATATATAAATGTCTTTCATTTGGGTAATTTACAGCCTGAAAGGATTTGACATGGTTTTTAACAGTATGCAGAGAACAAATGCTAGGCTCCATTTTGGCGATCTCTGACTTATGCAAAACTTGCAAAAATATTTGAGGAGTTGTGAAACACAGTGCGAGTATTTTTTTTAGTATTTTTGCCCCAGATAAAGAGGATATCCAACATTAGATAGCTGAATTGGTTTCTCGATTGATGGTTTTTATGTCATTTACATAATTTTCTGTGTGTAACTGCTTTAATTTGATATGTACAACAAACACGAAATATATTGAAAATATTCAGAAACAAAAAAAGATTGTTCAGTTTTTTTTAACTCCTTGTTGATCTGGAACTAAGATTGTTAATAAATGTTAAACAAAATCTCTTCAGTGTGCTCTGTGCATGTGTTTTGAAATGTGTCACCCAACTGTCATTGCCTGGCGATTTGAATCCTATTCCTTCCTGGGGATAATGAATTGCGATGCGTCAAGAAGGACATCCAGGGTCAAACACCGTGGAGCGGTGGAGGCTGCTTCCTCAGGACCTCAGCAGTGTAAGGGGCTCATCACCAAAAAGCAACTCTGAAACCAAGGTAGTAGTCAAGTGAAACTTAGCAATTTATTTCAGGAGTCTCACTTTTATCTTCTTTCACCTCAAAAACTAACCTCAAACCTCAAAGTGAACTAATCTTAGCAGAAATTAAATCAGTCCTGTATGTGTTTAATGCATGTTTTCATTCTGCAGGAAATTAATCTCCCCTCTTGTATGTGTATAAGGTGTTAGACTTGATGTTCTGCAGATTTTTTCTAATTTTGTAAGGCAATTTAAAAAAAATCCATATATACAAATATAAAAAAAAAACATTAACATATTCACACATTTGGTGATCTGTATGAAATGAGTTTTAGAATTATGAATAAATCCATTGTTTAACCCTTTTTAAGTCAATACAATCTTTGACAAGCAGCAGCGCCGCAGAGAAACACCTAAGGTTACCGTTCAACATAAAAACACTGAACATGGTCTGAGTTGAGTCATGATAGAAAGTTACTTTGAATGAAAAACATTCAGGTTGGACGAACAGCTGCTTGACAATAACTGGTGCAGCAGTGTCAGATTTGTCCTGCAACTGAGTATGTGAGGGTCAGTCTTCATTATGGTGCACAAATATTCAATTAAGGACCATCTCTCTGCAGTGAACAGTACAGGTCTTATATCTCCTGTTATGACAGTTTTCACCTCTCACAAGTGTGACATTTTATGTTTGGGGGGGGGAACCACTTTGCTATGCAAAAAGGTGCTTAGTGTAAGAAAATTTCCCTCCACCCTTGATGCTGCCAGGTTTCAAAGCCCTTGTGTATTTTGAAGTTATTCGCATTCAAAGCATAACAATCTTGATGTTTTCATAAGTCTAAAGTGGCATGAAATTTGAAAAGGGTTGTGAAATTCAAATCTCACTTTGGCAGCATATGTAGTGCTGTAAAATGCTTGCATATGGAAGCAGTTAAGGTTTTTGCCTTGACTGCTGAGATTTTGCAGGTTTTGCTACCAAAATTAGCCTCAGCAAGTACTACAGTTATTACTGGATTTTTGACAGCAAAAAGTTTAGGAGGAAGCAGCCTGGCAATAAAAAAAAAAAAAAAAAAAACGCTGTTAGAAGTAAAATATTCCCGCACTAACCGATCCAATTACTCCAATCATGTGCAGCGATGAAGCTAACTCGCGTCTTCTTCTCGAAATCAACAAGAAATGTCAAACTTCTACACGAACTCTGCTTCAAACAGAACCCTCTCGATTTTCATCCTGACCTCGGTCTTCTTTGCGGGACTCAACTTTTTGAACATTTTCACCAGGTTCATGAAGTAGAACTCGTCACAGTCCTGAGGTTTCTCCAAGTTCACTTGCAACATTTTGTCCCGTTTGGTCACAGCCAGCTGACCAAACGTTCCCTCTTTCTCCGCAGTATCTTCACCGATCGCCATGCCCAACACGTTGCTGCGCCCTTCCTGCTCCGCTCTGCTCAGGGAATCCAGAGCCATGTCTTCACTCTCGCTATCATGGGTCTCCTGCAGAGACATTTACACCAAAATGAAAAGACTGTAACAATTTGAGTGATACTGACAAACATTGATTGCAACATCTTAGGAGTCCAACAGATCAATCAGAAGTTGCCAGAGCATTTGCTGACATCAGTTTTCTTACCATGAAAAATGAGGAAACCGCTTTCTCTCCATCAATCAGTATTTTGCCTCTTTTAACTAGTGAAGCTCCATCCTGTGGGTCGTCGTGGTTCTTTTGCATCTCTTGGCAGAACTCGATGTGTTTGTTGAAATCGTGCTTGCTTCCCAGCATGGCTATGCAGTACAGACAATGGTAGTGTGGTCGTTTGGCGCAGTCCAGTCCACATTTATGGATTGTGTACTCTGAAAAACAGACCAACAAAAGAGAGCGTTGATAAAGTACTGTAAAATCTGTTCATCTACTCCCTTGAAAAGAGAAAAGAAGATTACCTCCAACATGACAGGCTCTTTTCAGGTGATACTCTAAATGGAGCATGACTTTGGAGCGCTTCGCAGGCTTGAAGAAGGCCGGTGTGCAAAAGGGACAGTGATACAGACCTGGAAAGCAGCAGGTCATGCATTTCTCCACAATCGGGAAGGTCATTCCTCTTTGGATGGTTACATGAAGCTTTAAAAAAAAAAAAAAAGAAAAAGAAAAACGGAATCTTAATTCAAGATGGCACATTAGCTACATTACTACATTAGCAATTAGCAAAACTTGGTGACCACAAGCGCTTTGAATGAAATGCGAAATGCCTGGACGCCAAAAACAGAACCCCATACTCCACGCATGGAGGCATGTTATTTAGGATGCAGAAGTCTGCGCAAATTAATAGTGCGCCGCAGTAAAGCTTCAGAATGATACAAACAATCCACATTTACAGTAGTTAGGTAACACGTTGAGGAGCTAGCAGTACAATAAGCAACCACAACTTGGTGCAAATGCATCTTTATTGGAGTAATATTTATCTAGCTACTGATTGAAGCTAACTCGGGAGTGAAGCATGCTACTCTTGAAGTACAAATCTATATTAACTGCAAGTATATTTCATTACTTGTCGGGGTTGAGTGTCTTCCATCTTTTCCAAAAGTTGTTGTCCTCGCCTGCTTCTGTTCTTCTTCTTCCTCGTCCTTGTTTTATTCTATATTGGTCGGCGAGTAGCTGAGCGGCGCAGTAGCTCCACCTTCTGGCCAGGAGTGCAGGTTAGAAAACAAACAAATTACAAATGAAGTAAAGGCTTGACAAATTTAATTTTTATAACTAACTGGTCTTATGAACGGAATACAGTGTGTGCGCATGTTTGTTTGAATGTATTTAAGCTGTAAGTGTATATGTTAGGTTACTGTCAATAAAAAGTGTTATTGCCCGCAGGTGGTGCGTTCACGATCCAGTCCAACACGAAGCAGCAATTTACCATATAAGCGGAATGAACATTGTTTTAGAAGAAGAACCCCCTATGTTGTCTTTATCAGTAAATCTCCATGGAGTCCTGCTGCTTGTGCTTATTTTCTTAGTTGTTACAAAACCACAATTAATGTTACATGATCAATTTGTTCTCTGTATATATTAAGTCCGGTATGTTATTTCTACTGGATAGGTTTTGTTATTGTCCCTTCATGTGCACTGCAGGGGATTTCAGCATTTCTGAGTTCACTAGCTCTCCTTTGAATTCTGTCAATTGAACCTTTTGCTGACTGTGTTGCCAAATTGTTAATATTCCCTACCTAACTGATCTGTAAAATTGTGTTTGTATTTGCCAACATTTGATTAGTTTTATTGTCATTGTACAAAAGCTTTTGCTTAATACCTTTTGATTAAATATTCAATCAATACAGCTGTTTTCCAAGGTCCGTCCATTCTCTTATTTTGGTGAAAAATCCTTCCAAAACTCTCTCATTCTCCCTTTCAGTGAGTTACAAGATATTGACTGATTGCTGCTTAAAATTTGGGTTCCTTTGCTGTTTTACTGTTGCTCTCATGATGTTCTAACTATTCAATTTCCTTCCTACTTATGTGTAAAATAGACTTTAAGAGCAATTTTTTCCTTCAATTTTTATTTAGAAGACATCCAAACTTTTTATAACAATGTGTTCTCCGTTAGATTGGCATTGAGACTGATCATAAAAAGGAAAACCTCACACAGCAGCCAGCAGATGGCGGTCAGATGTTGGAGAAGAATTAGACACAAACAGAAGCTGAAAAACGTCTGAAGCAGGTAGAAAGCTTCAAGATGGCTTGCTCATTTTAAAACTCTACAGTCTTTGTAAGTGAAAGGTTACATTCATGTTTAATTAGTCAATGTCTCAGTGCAGTCGGCTGGATTTCCCTACATAGAAAACTTTTTACCACCAGGCATAATTAGTAAATTTGACTGCCAGGTTCCACCTGGAATAAATAGATTTTAATCTAACTACTGTATGTTATTAGATTGGATATTTCTATGTAGTGGATTTTTTTTCTTTCTTTTTTTTTTTTGTAAAAATGATTGCATTTATGTTTGTTGTGAATTAGCACCACTGAAATAAACTGAACTGAATTAAATTGACCTAAACAACAAATTAACTTTTTTTTTTCCTGCTAAATTTGGGGTATAACATGAAGTCATTTTACATAACAACCCTCAAGTTTATGAGACATTTATATCAGGGAGAGTAATTGAAGTAAAAAAAACAAAAAAAAAACAGTGTCCTTTCAAAACAAATCAAGGCTGATTACTCACAGAGTTGTACCACTCTCAAAAACAGCACTTACATCTTATATAACAGCGGCTGGAAAACACGGAGCTCTGTTGGCATAAAACAAGAAAGATTTGTTAAAGTTTCACATAAAGCCTTAACAAACCATTGAGAGAGGACTGAGGAAACGTCTTTGGAGAAATGTCTTGTGGCTTCACAGCGCCTGGAGTTCAAGTAAAAGATAGTGAAACTCTGAAACTATATAAGTGTGTCATCTCATTTATATGGACATTTGTCCATAACTCACACTTTAGTTGTATTCCATAAACTTGCACTGAGGCAATTGAAAATCCCCCCATTCCTCCATGTTTGAAACCGTCATTGGAAATCAGATGTGCTTAGATTTCTTATTGTTTTATATAATCAATGCAAAGCAAATTATGACCATTTTTTTAGGCAGAAATGGGAAACATATACACAATGTATGATTTCACTCTTACAAATCAATTAATAAAAGTGTCCGAAACAGATCAAAGGTGAAATAGCCTGTAATTACTTAATGAGTCCATATAAAAAAAATTTGTCTTACATGGTTATTGATGTTTATCCCGCATAATCATTTCCTTATCAAACACAAGCACAGCATTATTCATTTTGCTGAGATGCATTAGAGCCTGCAGCAGGATGCTTCACGTGTTTCAAGACAATTTGACATGGAGCTGGGGATTTTTGCACTGCAGTTTAGTTCGTGTCTGTCATTTAAAGTGAGCATGAATGTTTCTGCAAAGCTACATTTAACACTCCCTGCAGGGTAGGGCATATTGGAGATGGAGGCTGTTGCCTACCTTCTTGGGGGATGGTGTCCGTCCTGGACTGGTCACCAGTCCATCACAGTGACACAGAGACATGCCAATCTGAATGCAGAGAAGCAAATGTGTATCATCACGCTAATGTGAACAGGAATTATGTGACAAAACCAGCTGAAACAAGCCCCTGAATGCAGTATAACAATGCTCTCAAACATGCACTCTCATATTTCTACTTTTTCTTTCAGATTTAGTTCGAACAACGGCTAAGCGTTGCTTTGTTTGATAAAATTCAATTGTATCTCAGAAACTTTACATTCAAAAGGCTACCATATATCAACACAACACATCTTTTAGATACTGTACATATTTTTTTTTGGCAGTCTACCTCTAAAAAGAAAAACTTGATTTGTGCAAATTATTGCAGAGGAGTTGGTTGTCCAACTTTGTAGTCAGAGATGCAACACATTTTTAAACCTTTCTGGACAATTAAACCAATATATAAGCTCCAGACTCAGTCTGCTTCACATTGTCAGAATGAAAGTGTGCAAAAACTGTAAAAAGAAATCCTACAGGCTGAGCTGAATCCCACATTTGGCCCCTTTGTCTTCATAGTTGAGGGCTGCTGAGGGTGTAAACCCCAGCATATAGGTAGCATTTTGGTGTAACCTCAGGGAACTGTGTCATGAGTCTGGAAGTTTCCTTACAAACGAGAGAGCAGCAAGCTGCATGCTGGTGAAGCAAACGCGACAGCAACAGGAATGTGTTCAGAGACGCTTGTTTGTTTTGTGTCTGGGATCTTGTACGTGATGCTCATGAAGAGTTGCTGTGGTTTATTACACGTTATTTCCAAACCTTTGCCTGTTTGATCCAGACTACGATTTCAGCAATAAAATGATTGGTATTTTGTGTCATAAGCTCAAGGTTTTCTAGGAATGAAAACATTTGCGGTCCCAACTTACAGATGTTTTCTAGGGCAGGGCTATTATCATTGCTGCACACAACAACATTGACAGAAAATCAATAATGGTGAAAAACTCATGTAAAAGTGCGTCACCGTTTAGCCAGTTAGAGATCATGTCCTCACCGATTAGATTAGAGCAGCAACAACCGTGACGCTCAAAAGAAACGCGCTTTATGTTCCCAAACCGGTTTCTAAAACGTAGTTTCCGTCTTTTGAAGTTTCTAAAAGGTCTCCTTCCAGGATTTCCCTGCATTTAGTTTTATCCGTCTTCTTGTCGAGTGTGATTAGTCCACAGCGTGATGCTGCCACCTGCTTGAAGGACTTCTTGTTGGCTCTCCTTGCCATGTCTTGGTAGGTTTGCAGTTCTGCCAGCAGATGATTGATTGAACAGTACACAGCTACTGGACTGATACTGAGGTTATGTCACATACATGTGGAATCTGTTCCCTAATTAAGCAGCTTCTGAGAAGGTAATTGTTCGCACTGGGTTTTATTTAGGTGTGTCAGTGTAAATACAAGTGCACTGCCACACTTTTCAGATATTTGTGAGAATATTGCAACTATTTGAGTAGTTTTCTTCCTGCTTCACAAATGTTTACTACTTTGTGTGGATCTATTGCATAAAATCCCGAACAAAAACATGGAAGCTTGTGGCTACAATAAGACAAAGTAGGAAAAAGCTTGAAGCCTGAATGCTTTCGTGAGGCACTGTCGGCAAAATCTGGTTGGATACAGAAGTAGAATGTATGATGCACTGACTTTTTAATTTATTGTATTTACAAATTATATGATGTGATAAAAAAAAAAAAAACATCACAGTTTTCAAGCCTTGCAGTGGATTTCAATAATGATGCCCAGATAAATTTGGAATATGTAATATACACAGTTAACGTGTATTAAAAAGTGTTGGTAATGCTTAAAGGACAAAACTAACGTAAAGCATGTGAGACTTCCAGGAAGATAGTTGGATAAACTGTCAAATCAAGGTCAGCGTACAGTATGGTAAATTGCTTGCTGCAAGGAGTTGCGACTGGGAGCATGAGTGGCAAAGGCTCTATGCAAATTCATAGAAAGAGAAATACACAACCTTGCAAATATGTATCAGTTTTAACACATCGGTGCAAATCTGAATTAACCCCACTTGTTAACCTCTAACTACCAAGAATCACTCAGTCACGTTGGCAAATGTGACAATATTCATCCTGTCATGGTGGTTTGGAAAGGAGACGTGATTTGGAAGAAAAGGCTTCTTATGACTTACTGATGATGGCAACGTTTATGGCAGACTGATTCACTTATCTTTGGTCAGCTCATGTGATGCACCAGGTTTAGTTTGAGATTTGTCAGTCAGAACCGAATCCAACCATTCAGGAGCATGATAAGCACCATATAACAAGTCGTCTTGCTTAAACTCATTTTTGGGTAATCAAAACAATTTTCAGTCTGGGTTCTTGGTGAACTTTGTCTTTGTTTTGATAGCAAATTGTTAAGTGCAACCATTAAAATAAAAATAAAAATAAACTACTGTCTTCTGATAGGTGTTATTTAACCTGAATAAGAAATTAAGGAAAATATCATCACTTCTACTCTCCTTCTTACAAGTCATGCTCATTACAAGGATGTGATAAGAAAGCAATTAATAATAAATTTCACATGTTATTTCAATTCTAGGTTATGCCAGGATGAAATAAAAAGGATCTGGTCTTTCGCAGATTCTAAACTTATTTCAGTCGGTCCTCAATAGTATGAACTCACTAAACAGACACACCGTCATTACAAGATGAAGCTAAAATGGAGAATGGCGCTTTACATTAGATTAAGACGATGTACGATCTATAGTGGACTTATCTTGTCCTCTATAGGTTTAACTAAACCAGGTAAAATTTCCATTTGGGATTTCTATAGTATTTTTGAATTGAATTGAATCACATTTATTATGACTTGATGCAAGAACACTAGAAAATGAAAAAAGTAAAATTAAAATGTACTTCTTCCAATGACTGTATATGTTGATTTACTCTGTGACCACTCAATCACTTCTATTTAATTTATTTTAAGTAGCTAGACATATTAGGTTTCACCACTTTGAAGATGTCCGCTGACTTTTATCTATTCAAGTGTAACAAGAATTTGTCAACTTTGGGTAGCTGTTATTTGGCCTTCTTTCTAAAAACAGTGCAGATATTGTCTTTATAAATGTTTTTGCCTTATTGGAAAGACATTGCAGAAGCATTTAGTGAGTCAGGCTGGGTTCCTCTCTTTCAAAAACACTTAACTTATTTCCCAGCTCCTCAAGCCTCTTCTGCACCTACTAAACATAAATGAAAACTTCAGAAATAATTAAGATGTCAAAAAACACGAGCTTATTGTTTTTCCTTTTATTTTTTTTTAAGTATTCATCTATATTTGTGTTATTCCGTTTTTTTTCCTCCCTCAACCGAGCTGTGGTTTTTGGTGGGCGGAGCCAGTATGACCTACGAGAGCACTCGCTCGTGATTGGTTACTCGGCAAACCTCAAAGTGTTTAAATATCCAATCGCGAGACCTTTTTCAGTATGTGTGGAAGCAACGGAACAACGAGGTTCTCTCTCGGTGGAAGACCGCGGTCCGAGTGACAGCTCGTCTAAGCTCTTACCCTACTCTCTAAACTCAAGTACCATGGAGGAATCGAGTAGTTGACGTTTCCTGCTGCAGCCTTTCTCTTTTAAGCTTTCTTCCCGTCAAATCATTGTGCCTCTGACCCGGTTTTTATTGACTCTGAACGACTGACTCAAGCTTTTACCATCCCACATCATGAAGTACATCATCGGCATTGGCGGGTGAGTCGAGATGCTAAGCTAGGCTAGGCTAGGAAGGCCTTAAAAGGACGGTGCACGTGGGACTGCGGAGTCATTGCATCCGAAGAAATACTTAACTTATGTTTTATGTTGGATGTATTTTTTATGGAATATATTGCTAACCCAACAATTAAGCGTGATTGTTTTTTTTGTTCGCTTTTTATTTGTAAACAGAAGCTAGCTGTTATAACAAAGTAACAGATGGCTCATCCGCTTCATTGAGTCATCCATTTCCTGGGATGCTTTTGCTTACGAAGTTCTATGACACGGACACTTTATTTTACAACATACCGCAAATGATTCTCTTTTAAATAATTTTAAAAAAAATGCACTTTCGCTATATTTTATATAAATGTCTTATTTTCACCTCTTTATCGCACGCAGCGTGACCAACGGAGGGAAGACCACCCTCACCAAGCGGCTGATCCAGGCCCTTCCCAACTGCTGCGTGGTACACCAGGATGACTTCTTCAAGGTGAGCACCGTTCCCACAAATGCCTCTTGGATTTTTGTAGCGTCTAGTCAACGTAAGGGATCAGTCTGAGTAACGCAAGTCAATGGTTTGTCTTTCCTTGCCCACTTGCATTCGTAGATGCAGTATAAACTATTCAACTTCCATATAGCATAGCGTAGGCCTAGCAGAATGTACCTGGGTACATCTTATCAATGTATGTTTCAGCCCCAAGATCAGATTGAAGTTGGTGAAGATGGCTTTAAGCAGTATGATGGTAAGCTTGGGTTTTTATGAAAGGGTGTTTTTTTTTGTGGGCGCTTTCTGTGTGTTTTGCTTAAAACTGTAACGCTGTCTCATTTGTAACCTGCATGCAATTTAAAAAAGAACAAAAACTCAAATATCAGCTTTACTCACTCTGCTATTTTTCCCATACACCTCTCTTTTCCTTCCCACTTGCCTCTCTGTTTAGTCATCACTGCCCTGGACATGGACGCCATGATGAGCACCATCTACGCATGGCTGGACAATCCAGTGAAGTTTGAAAAGTCTCATGGCGTTAATAACACCCTGGACACTGAGATTATGCCGAAGTCTGATCACAGCAAGGACGAGGAGACTCACATCCTTATTGTGGAGGGCTTTCTGCTTTACACCTATCAGTAAGTCCTCAACTAAACTAAATGCGCCTAAAATAATAAGCTTGAACTTTGCTTAGAAATACTGATTGGCTTCTGTGTCTGCAGGCCTTTGATTGACGTGTTTAACCAGCGTTACTTTATGTCCATCCCCTATGAAGAATGCAAAAAGAGGAGGTGGTAAGTGCTCCACTATAGTGCTGAACTTGTGGTTTTGAAGTATGTCCTTTATCATTTTGAGCTTGTTTTGAAATGTATTTTTATTATTATCTATGCAGCTCAAGGAACTACAAGGTGCCTGACCCACCTGGCCTGTTCGACGGCCACGTCTGGCCCATGTATGAGAAACACACACAAATGATGGAAGAATCAGGTGTTGATGTCTGTAAGTATGGTTTTATTGAAAAGATTGGACGGCCTGTGGATGTGCCGGTATATAAAACTGTTGTGTTTTTTTTTACAGTGCAGCTAGATGGAACCCTGACTAAGGAGCAGCTGTTCAACTTCGTCTATGGTGACATCCTGAATAAAATCCAGAAATCTCTCTAAACAAAGGTACTAAAATCATTTGACTGTCTGACGTGAAGTCGCACAATCAACATGAGTTGCTGATTTGTTGTTCTGTTTCAGGTCAACTGATCGGCTAAGGAAATCATGTACTCAGCGCAACCAGAGGACCGTCTTGCCTTAATTATTTTATTCTTTTGCCTGGCAGTTTTTAATTGACTGTCAAGATTTTTTTTTTATTATTATTTTTTTTTATACACAAAGTTTTACATCATACAATGTTGGCATGACTTTTCATCTTTTCGTATTTATTGCTTTGTTACCGCCTACACTCCTAAGAGAGATAATGGAAATATTCAAGAGATGGTTGCACTATGCTGCATGTATCAATAAATGATTCTTCTGCCAAAACTCTGTAGTGTTTCTTCTTCTTTTACCTGAAACGGTTCATTCTCAAAGATCTGAAATTATGAAACCTCTCATCCTCAAAGTTGCCAACTCAGAGGTCAACAGGGTCACCGTGAGAACATGATGTATTTCTCTCTGTGCCGCAGCTGGTGCGAGTGATAAGTGACGTTATGAGTCAGCCTCGTGACTAGCAGTGGAGTACAGTACACTCAAATTCAGACGTGGGGGAAGATGGTGGGTGGGGCATATTTCCCTGGCTGCACTTATAGCAGATTACAAATGATGTAATTCTGTACAGAAATGAGTAAAGTGCTGCTGATATTGACTAGTCACATTCTCTACTGGGGATAAAGAACCGTAGTTATTTGGTTTTGAACTGATGCCCATCATGAGGCTTCACTTGCCAAAAGCACAACAATCCTATCGCAGATAATATTGACCAGTTTGAGGCTTTAGACTTCTTTTTTCTTTCTTTTTGCAAACTCATTTACTTGGACTTGAAATGCCACAGAATACGATTTCATTTATTTCAAAAGGGACAGTGCTGCACTTTACAAAACATGCCAGAGTTGTCCATAAAGGCTTGTTTTGTTCTGTAGTCCCTGAGGGTACCATCAAATAAATGACTCCTTTTAGTTCTGCAAAAGTTTCTCTCAATAAATTTGACTAGGTTGAAATTACTTTAATGGCCAGTGTAAGAATTTTTATTTTGGTTTTTGCTACAAAATGCTGTTTGAAGATTTTAGTTAAAACTTTAAGGATATTGCATTATCTTTGCCAGCTGCATCAGTTTTCTTGACTTGTGCGTATCGGTTTTTGCAGTTGTAGTAATCTAAGTGCAAATCTGAGTTGAACTTCCACAGAAATCTAGAAACTATGTGGACAGTGGGCGTGTCCCTCAGGGTCAAATTAACTTCACTTTTTCCTTCCCTGGTGCTGCCATGAAAACACATTATGTCATGCAGCCAGGCAGGCATGTATGGAAGTGGGTCAGAGGTCTGCATACTGTTTGTTGGAAAGCGTCCGCTGGCCTATGTTTGAGGTCATTTCCTCAGTGCATTGAAGGTTCTATTTATCCAAGCGCCATGCTGTTTAAGGCAAGCTGGTATTTTTAGAGCTTTCCGTCCGACACGTCTTTTGAGTCTTCAGATTTTTGCATGCATGTGTGGAAGTCTGACGAACAAGCACACATGCGCGTGTTGTGTTATTCACACACCACAGCGCAGTAGAAATGGTTTCTCATGACTTGAGACAGTAACAGCAAAAAAAAAAAAAACACACACACACTGGAAAAAAAAACAAAAAAAAAACACACACTGGACTTTTGTATTTAAACTAGTAGCTCCAACTCTTCAAACGGAAATGTAAAGGCATCAACAACCCTTCAACTATTTTTTATTAATTTATAACTTCTGGATAATACCACACAAAAAATTATGGGAACAGTAGGCTGATAAGTAAACATTCGAAATTTGTATTTGGCAACCCAGGGCCTTTTCTGAAAAACTTTTGTATTTGTGTTTTGTGTTTGTGTTTACCATATATTTCTGTCTGGTGTATTAATGTACGTATTCACTTCATACGTATGTTTTCCTAAGTTTATCCTGGCTGTTTTTTTTTTTTTTTTTTTTTTTTCTTCTGGTGTCCCACAGTTTTGGCAGTGACTCAAACGTTAGGTTTTGCAAACTTTGAGGCTTTAATTTTTACGGTTACAGTTCACATTGTTCTTTTTTTTTTATTGTCCACAAGCATCAGATTTATAGTACATTGTTGGAAAGAACTTGTTTATTTTTTTTAAAAAAGTGCTCTGGAATAAAAAAACACTTCTCATCGTAAAAAAAAATATAAAAAATAAAATAAAATACAAAGCCTTCTTGCAGCTTGTAAAATGAACTTAACTCTTGGAGTCAAAGTACCAAAGACTGGAATTTGCTTCCAGTATTTTCCAGCACATTTTGTATGTGCTGATTATGCATCTTCCGTGTTCTTACATGTTTTTTTATTAGATTTTATATGCTTTAATTTTATTCTGTTTTTGAGTGAGTCTTTTGTTCATTTCTGTTTTCTTTTCGCTGCGAAGCACACTTTGGGTACGGTGAACGCTTTATAAATAAATGTTGATTAAAGAGTGCCCTCAATGTCATCAGAAGATTAGAGGGTTACTGTATATACCCCAAAGAAAAAGCGTGTAGCCAAGTTTGCTTTGCATCAAAATGGCCTCACACGTAATGAATAGGTGAATCTTTCTCGGAAAGCTTACTTTGGTTTCAAGCTCAAAATATCTGTTTAAATTGCACTTTTGGAGCTCGAGCCAAAAAAAAAAAGTTTAAAGCGGCAAGTTTTAATTTGTGCTTCGAGCTAATATCTTGTTGTTTTCTTTGTTGCTCTGTTTTAGATTTCATTTGTACCCTCATACGAGTCAAAGATTAATAGCTACTTGTAAAGTGCCAACTCCTGAATTAACAGCAGCTCTGAACATTTATACGGAGGGGGTGTTAATTTTCCTCAAGCAGCAGCTAAGTCATTATGTCAACTTGAAGTGTGGAAGCTTAACAGTCTAGACTTGGGCACATGAGATTAGTAGTTATATAACAGCGACTGCTGCAGGGGAAAAGGAAATCTGATGATTCACTTTTGCTTTGTCTTACCTTTCTGATGACATTGCACAAGAATTATCGCCTGAAAATGTTTCTTTTTTTAAATTATGAAGTGGCTTGTTTACGGAAAGAATGAAACTCATTGGGCTCAGATTCAAATCTTAATAAGGAAACTTTTTTTTTTGCATGAGTGGACAGTGACAATCCCTGCATTTTTCTGGACCACACCAACCACCACACTGCGGGTGATGAATACTGGCCCTGACTGGATTTTGTTTGCTGCCTTTCCTCCTGCCTGTGTGTATGTGTGTCTGATTTGAGCCCATCTGCAATGCACTTCCCCTCGGTCTGTCCAAAAAGCAGAGGAAGCAACCGTCTGCGCTGCGGCTGACTCAAATAGAGCATCTAAACAACCCTATAAATCCTGGCCTCAGACCTCTAACTCCATACAGTTACGGTTTGGATTATCACATCTCCACCTCACGCAGGTCAGACAGGACACAGCCCTGCAACCGCTAACCATCCTGGCAGCAGAGGTGACTGCAACTCTGCGGCCGTCTGTCTCAAAACAATATCTCTGTCCTGCTAACAGAATCCCAGTGTACCCTTTAACATAATTCCAACCAGAGAAAACAACAGGGACAGAGCTCATTTATTCGGTCAAACCACCCTCACAGCCACAACTTCTCATTTGCAGCCTACCAGTTTTTCCTATATTTATCCCTTTTACAGCAGTCTTACAGGAGCCTTTTTTTTTTCCCGCCCATAAAAATGTTTCGTGACAAATAAACATTTCTGCAGGGACTTGTTTTGAAAGTGTGAGCCTCTGCGAACCTCCGTGGCAGTGAGCTGAGCAGGTCTCAACGCTTCACCTGTGCGAGGCCGGAGTAAAAACATCTGCTGCGGTTCACCCACTCCGTCTGTGTTTATTCTGAGCGGACACAGTCTGGGGAGATTTTGACCGCCGCGCAGACACAACAGCACGCTGCGTAGCCCCAATATGGCGGTAGATATTAAACTGGACACACTTGCAGTATGCAGTTGTTGCAGCCGTAGCGTTCTGAAAGAGGCATTCAGATTCAAAATAGCAATAATGGTATGAAGAACTGGCAGCAGAGGAACTGCGGCGCGACTTACAGTCACAGGGTTCACCTTTGCACTTTATGCTTTTCGGCTGCACGATATTTGCTGTTGCATCTCACAGAGCAACGACTGGTCAAAGTTGAAAGCAGATGTTTACATCTACTGCCTAAAAGGTCACACAACATTTTTGTTCTTGCACTGTCTGACATGACATCAGGCCAAACCGAGACGAAGATGCGATGGCTTTGAAAACCTGTCAATTCACAACACTTGAGATAATCGAAGACAACAACGGGGTGCAAGGGGAATCCCGTGCACGCCTCTCTAACACAGTATTCTGTGGCATTATAAAAAAATGTTTCAAAGAAATCAGGTAAGATTTAAAAAAAGGGGAAACGTGGGACTTCCACAGTCTGGGTTCACTTTGTTTCATGGGAACCGACCTAAAAAACATATTTAAAACAAACAAACAAAAAAAAAAAGAGGTAGAGACCTTGGCAGGATGCTGCCTGAACGCCGCCCATGGTGGTGGCAGCATGATGCTATGCGGATATCTTGCTGCACTTCTCAAAATCTGTTGCATCACGAGAAGATAGATTTTTATGAAAACATCGAAACAACGGCTCAACACTTCAGCCAGGAAGTTAAACCTTAGGACCTCCAAATGGGCAGTGGCCCATTCCTATGGCCAGTGGCATAAGAATGGGCCACTGTCCATTTGGAATATAAGACATTTTTTGGTGAATATGGCATAAATTCACCAAAACAAATTGTATTTAGAGTATGGCAAGTTCTGGACTTTAATGCCCCATTGCAATATTATTATTTTTTTTTTCCATTTAAATGTGTTGCATGTTAAAAACATGAAAAATGTGTCCTATGGTCTTACCTTTTTATTTTGGTCTAAATAAAAAACAAAAACACAGTTTTAATGTCTTGTGGTTAATTCACAACTAGTTTTCCAGAGCCTGGCATTGTTTTTACTGCAGAGTTTTTATTCTGGCACCTACCAGAAAAAGCCACGCTTGTTCTCAATTACACAATTGACTTTGGAGCCCAAAATGCGTGTCTTTGTTGTTCTTGTTCTTGTTTTCTTTTTGTTTTGTTTTGTTTTTTGCACGGTGCGGCATGATACTACTTGATCTAACTTTGGGATGATTATGCCAGGAAATCCACCCCTGGGAAGATGTGCAGCCATATCAAATGTTTTGTTTTGTTTTTTTCTTTTTGAGAATAATAATTTTTAAAATGATGGATTTCAAGTTGTTTGGAAATGCTCCTACAACCCTCCCAAGAATGTCAGAAAAAAGTTGCATGTCTGAGTTCATGGCGGCCTTTTCTCAATACCGTTATGTAATCAGCACTGGCGTGCTCTGAATCACCAAGTTTCCAAAACGTCTTGTTTTACAGACGTTTTGGTCTCATTTGCTGATTGGTCAGTACAGCAAATTGCTGCTACTTCCTTTATCAATATGGAAGTAGCAAGGTTTAGTTTTTCCCGATCACAGAAGGTTATTCGGTTATTCTGTAAGTGAGGGAGAAAATATTTTCCTGAATTCAAATGCAAAATCACTGCTTTGGAAAGTTGCTTTGGTTACGTGGTGAACTGTTTAAATAGCTGTTCTGCACCATCTGCTGCGTCACAGAAGCCTAATTACAAACGTCTTCATTGCCACACTACCCACTCATCCTGATCTGAATCTGAACCGTTACATAAGGCACGGCGCAGAAGGGAAAAATCATCTAATTCACCGTCGCTTTGGACAAAAAAACAACACCACAGCGATGTGTTTTCCAGCGCTGCAGGCCAAACCTTTCACTCTGTGACAGACCGTGCTCGACATCCACCATGCAAACCAAATGGTAAAACCTGGAGAGAATAATAATACCACGCATCTGTGCTTAGTGTGGGCCCTGGGGACCATATCCTGTTGTGGAGGGTCTGGGAGAGGCCTGGAGCTGCCAGTCTCCAGTAGACCACAGCCTCCCACTCCTCACCCATCTGAATCACTGTTTACTCAGACTGGAAGGCTACAGCATCATCTGTTTCTTCTGCTCCGTGTCTCTGTGACTCGCCTGCGGCTTTGCTGAGGGGAGGCTGTGTTTTCCGTGACGGGTAACTTTCTAAAAGTAGAGACAACTCTCCAACCAAACGGTCAGGGACAACACTGGCCTTGCCTCTGAAAACAATGTGTCTGTGAGCTGTCTCTCACCCCCCAAGAAGCTTTAATGCCTCCATCTGCTGGACCAACAGAGTCCATTTTTAATAGAATCTGATTAGCTTAACAGAACAGATTCTGTTTGACCATTATTGAGGTATTATTGGGTTGCAACTTGCATCATTAAGTGCAGAGATGACAGATGCATGAACATCCTGCTTTTGAAACAGCAGTTGCAGGCAAAGGCTTTGCCCATTTCATCTGGGTCATACAGCATTGTGTAAGTACAAGGGAAAGGTTGTGAAGTTGTTGTTCAGGTGGTTCAGTTATCTAAGTGTGGTGCCTACATGGCACATACTGAGAAAACATTTGGCACAAACTGAAACAAACTGCTTAGGAGTTGAAAGGCGTCTACCAAACAAGGTAAGTAAAACATCCTTCTGTTGCAAAACTACCACTATGAATCTCCTAAGCCTCCAAACATTTACAAAACCAGAGGAGGAGGAAGGTACACACGAGTCAAACAAGGTCACTGAAACATCTTGCTGGCTTTAAATCCAAACTGAGTAAATCTTTTGTCCAGCTGATTGTTTTTATTGTTCTTTTTTTATACAAATGTTGCATTATAACAATTCCAAATCACTGTTCTTTTAGTTTATTTTATTTTTTCATTGACTTTTATTTGAAAACTGTAAAGAGTAAAGAAAGTTTGAGGGAGACTCAAAATGTTTCTTTTGGTCTGATTATGAACCTTCTAATTTCGACTGAACCAAAAGTTATCAGAGCAACTCTACTGGTTCTGTATGGACTGATCATTCATTCCTATCTAGAGTAAAAGCTCCAGGAGGAAAAATCCGACCTCCATATCTAGCTCATCCTAGACGACCCCGAGGCATTCCCAGGCCAGAAGTGACCTGACCAAAGACCACAGTGACTTGTTCATGTTAGGGACCACAAGGCACTCTTCTAAAGCCATATCTAGGGTAATGCTGGTGGTCCCGGTGTTTGAACCTCCAGGGACTTCACCGGGTTTAGTGTAAAATATCAATAGGAACCTTCCTTCATAATAATCAAGGACCAGCAGTAAGGGTCAGGGAGGAAATGCCAGAATTTGGTGCAATGCAAGCTGGATGACTGGTGAGGGCTCATCTGGCTTCTGTCATGTTGAAATTGTATCATTTTTGTTATTTAGACAAAATGTTAAGAGTCCAGATTTAATTAACTAAATTAACTAATTAGTCTAAAAACACATCAGTCCTACTTGTAACATACTCTAGCTAAAGCTAACTTCCACTGATTGTTTTTGTCTCAAAATCTGACTTTTCCTAAAACACTGTAATGCTTTAGTTTCATCAACATAAACAAAAGGTTCGTAAAGTTACCCTCAAAACTGTGCTTTGTACTCATTCCTTTTGTCAGTGAGATGCCAAATTGCCCCGACCTCAGAATTCCCCATTAATGTCCACCCTGTGTTACAGTCCAAGACAAACCAAGCGGGGGCAGTTAGAGTCTTGTGGGCTTTGACTCAACTTCCTGCTGTAGTAGCTGAGGTTAAAATTGGAGGTTTATGTGAAATGGAAGTGGGTGTGGCAGACACGGGGTTGGTGTTTAGGACCGAGACTGAGAGGAATGTAACCTACTTTCTCTGTCAACAAACTCCAGTTTTGTGGCTGGTCAGTTTTTACATGTTAAAAAACCATCCAATAACAAAAAAATAAAGTTAGTTTGATAAAGCGCTACATGTTAAGGGAATACGGTCAGAGGTACGTTTGTGCGTTGCCTGGTCGTGCAAAATTGACTTCCGCTTAACGAGCACGCTTGCTCAATGAGAGGAGCGGTTCTCTGCTGCCATCTAGCGGGCCAAAATCATCATTACAGCTCCTTGTTTATATTTTTTTTTAAAAAATCAACTTCTCAGACACTTCAATATTCCCTGAGACCGGCAAAATTGATATTACCTAAATATTAGGTTCTGGTTGTGTTATGGCAAACACAACCATGGGGGAAACTGCCAAGTTGAACATGTGAATGGAAAATTGACTGCGGATGTTTGCTAGAAAAAATGCAAACATGTAATAAGGAACACCACAGTCGAAAAGGATGATGAAATAAATTCAGTTCAATGGACAGCAGCTGGAGTCAGAGATTCAAGAATCATCACAAATGCACATCCAGGAGGACACAGTAAAAAGTGTCTTACCTGGGTGGAGGAGAAAAAAGACCAGACTGTATTTAACACATGTTCTTTTCATATGAAGCATAATTTTCATTCTGCTTACAAGTAAAAGTCTCATTCTGAAGGAGCTGCTTGAGGTCCAGTGTTGACTTTCCATACAATGTGGTTATTCGGGGTCATCCGCTGGCGTTGGTCCACTAGGTCTATAAACTGCAGAGTTAGTGCAGCCAACTACTTTTCAGTTCTTTGGTCTAAAGTATGCAATATTGTCATTTTCTGCAAACTGAATTTTGGGTTTTCATTACATGCGGGCTTAAAATATATCAATATGTGCTTAATGAAACTATAACATACATTTCTTCTCTCAGAACGAATAACTGAAAAAAGATTTTTGATAATTTAATTTCTATTATTGACAAACACCGTAAATTATTCAACAAGCAGAGAAAAATCTCACCAAACCAGTGATTATGTTGCTTTTATTATTAACTCTACAAACCCTAGAATTTCAAATAAAACTAGTGCATAGAAGGGTTTTACAAAAAAGAAAAAAATATTTATATCAAGGAGATTTGCAAGTGACGTTTACAGTTTGGTACATTTTACCATCTGTTATCATAGTACACAAGCCTCAGTCAGATTTAGTGCAGAAGAAAAAAAAGATTTACACAACATATCTCTTTTGTAACATTCAACACTAATGGGGCTGACGGCCCACATTACAACGCGTATTAAACGACACATTGTCAAAGCACAGCAGATGCAGAAGTTCTCCCAGATTATTATCTGTCAAAGAGTCAGAGGATGATTCGTTCTGCTTTGCAAACATGCGCATCGTCAGAAGTCAAACAGCATTGGATGACGTAGTCCAGGTCTTTGGTTTATGGCGTCCTTGGCTAAATCAGACAGGAACAACCAAACTCAAGGTTCTGCAAGCTTTCTACTATTCCTATTTACTAAGCACCACATTAAGTGTTTTTATTAAGGAAACCATTTTCCAAAGTGCGCCGCAGATTTGAGGAGGTCTGAACTGAACGGAGGACAACTTTTCCAATCGCCTCGGTGAATACCGTTTTATATTTAAACTTTCTGGTCTGTTCAAAACTGCTTCTCCTGCTGGAGAAGAGGTAAAGTCAGAAGGGAGTGTAAATGTTTTTCACAAAATACCATAGAGACTAGGCTTTTTGGTAAATGCAAAAAGGCCAAAACATGAATTCATACTGATAAACGGCTGTAAAAAGTATTAACATAAACCTACCTTTCATTGCAGCGCAATGATGTAGTCTTTTATTTATTTTTTGGCAAATCCAACCTTTCAGTAATGCACAGATATATTAAGAAATAAAAAACACCATTCTCCTAAATGTTGGCACCCCAAACAAATTTTATAACAGAAATCTCCCTGAGGAATTTCCCTTCTATTTCTTTTTAGGTTTTTCAGAATATGAAGGGACTTTCGCTCAAAAATCCATAAATTTCTCTAAAGAAAAAAAAAGGGGAACATTTAGAGAACAGGCCATTCAAGCAAGGCATACGAGTGTTTATATCGATATGTCATACAACTAAAGCAAATAGATACACGGCTAAATCTGCCCGAACACTCAGAGTGAGTCTAAACGAACTGGAACTGTGACAAACGAGACCGAACAAGGAGGAAGTCGGCGGCAACGCGCTAAAAATTTAAATGACGAGGGAAGTAAAACCAAAAATCTCAAGAGCGCACTTTTAGAGAAGTGCAGCTTAAAGTGGCATGATGTTGTCACCAGGTTACCATGACAACTAGTTAATTTATGTACAGATATAGTGTGCAGATAGTGGAGATACGTTTGGAAATAAAAGCCCCTCCATTGCAAAACTGACTGTAAGCCGGAGATGGAGAGGAGATTTTCTAAGTTCCCCAACAGTTTCTCGCAAGATCTGTATTGAAACGTATTGAAGCCACGCGCCGCCTGTCCGATTACCCAATGAGCACTTTGGAAAATGGTTAAGGGTTTGTGTGATTGGTCGGAGATATGTAGTAAACAGAGTAAGACATGCAAACCCCTTAGAGCGGTTCTTTAAACACCGTCGGGATCTCTACGTTCTTTTAGCCGGCTTGGCGATAAGCTGCCTCTCCCTCTCCAGCTCCCGCTCCCGCTGCTGCTCCTTCTCCAGCAGCTCCTTCTGCTTCTGCTGCTGCAGCTTCAGAGCTCTTTTCTGAAATCCAACAACACCAGTCAGTTACCCAACATCATGCCATTAACGCACTTTTAGATCTCTTTTCGCCGCGACAGGTACCTTCAGTTTAGTTGTCTTCTCATGAAGCATGATCATCTCTTTTCTTATGTTCACCAGCTTGTTCTGGTAAATTTTGGCTTCTGTAAACTGAAGATAGACAGACCGGGTTAGTCCTCCGTTCTGAGAGCGACGCAGACTAGAATATGTTTTTTTGAAGTCTGAACACACCAGCGAGTTGAGGTCCAGCAAGGTGTTGCACTCTCTGAACTTGGTGATTTCTTGATCCAGTGTGTCCAACAGTATCAGCTGATTTTGTCTGGTCGGAAACAGAAAACAAACACAGGTTCGTTTAGAAACGTAGCCTTCAAGGGAGAAGCAAGAGAAGTTTGTCACTAAAGTTGTGTCGGAGGCATAAAAACGTGACCAGATGTGCCACATTTTGATGACTGGATGAGAGCTGGTGAGAGTGTTCAGTAGGGTGAGATTAAAATAGATGTATGCGACGATCAGAAAGTAGTTTGCTGCAACTTCTGTGTCTGCTAAGCAACTTAAAGAGGCCACAAAAAAAAAAAAAATTGAAATCAGCCGCACTGTGCGGAAATTAGGCTACGACAAAACAAGGACAAGTTCATTGAACCCAAACCATGAGGTTCTTTTAGAGGAAAATGTACCGGTCCGTCGTGGTGAAGAGAGAGCTGAGTCAAAAAGCGAAGCTCTCGATTTACCGGTTGATCTACATTCCCACCCTCATCTATGGTCATGAGCTTTGGGTCATGACCGAAAGAACGAGATCCCGGATACAAGCGGCCGAAATGGGTTTCCTCCGCAGGGTGGCTGGGCTCTCCCTTAGAGATAGGGTGAGAAGCTCGGCCATCCGGGAGGGACTCAGAGTAGAGCTGCTGCTCCTCTATGTCGAGAGGAGCCCGTTGAGGTGGCTCGGGCATCTGGTCAGGATGCCTCCTAGACGCCTCCCTGGTGAGGTGTTCCGGGCACGTCCCACCGGGACGAGGCCCCGGGGAAGACCCAGGACATACTGGAGGGACTATGTCTCTCGGCTGGCCTGGGAACGCCTTGGGGTTCCCCCGGAAGAGCTGGAGGAAGTGGCTGGGGAGAGGGAAGTCTGGGCCTCCCTTCAGAAGCTGCTGCCCCCGCGACCCGACCCCAGATAAGCGGAAGAAAATGGATGGATGGACGGACGGACGGACATCTATGCAAATTGTCAATCAGGACAACTGAATGCTGTGCACATCAAAACATGTTTTGCTTGTTAATTCTGCAGCATTAATATATATTTTTTTAGCTGTTCTTTCACATCTATTCCCCTTTTGACTCATCAGACTAGCTTCTGTTTGGCTTCAATGTCCAAACAGAAGGTCGTTCAACACATTACTGCAGCGCTTCGTTGCTTTAATTATCACTTTGGGTTTTTAATGGTAGTTTTCTCTTTTTTTTTTTACTAGTAACAATGCCATTTTTGCATGTAATCTGATCCATCCTTTCTCATTTCATCTGCGTGGACAGACCAGGCGAAATGAGACCGTCAGTCCATCTGACACCTGTTCAATTCGATTTCCTTCCAGGAATAAAAGCAGCAGAATCTTGCTGAGTCATGAAAATGGATTGTTTTTGCTCCTGATTTTGCTCACTTGCTTGCAATTTCTATTTAAAACAGACTGGATGAGCTCAAATGTATTGATGTATGAAGAAGCGACTACTGTGTCATGTGACAGGAAAAAGTTACAAAGCCAAAGACACAGCCATTTCTTTTTTGTTGTTGTTTTGGACAGCTTCAATCCCTGAATAAATGAAGTCAGAATTTGAAAAGCGTTGTTTTTAATTTACTCGGTTTATCTTTGCCCGTTAGCTAAAAATGTTGGATGAGTCAAACAAAACAAAACTAAAACTGTGAGGCGGCAAATACTTTTTCTCAGCACTACGAACAGGAGCGCATGCATCAAAACACAGAAAACGCAGAGACGTACGTGAGCTCCTGCAGGGCTCGTTTAGAGTTCTGTAGGTCTGGCAGGTAGTGGGAGAGGAAACCCTCGGTGAGTTTGTCCACTGCTCTCTGATTCACGCAGACGTTCTCTGCAGGCGTGGAGCTCTGCAGATCCGCTGGCAGCTGCTGCGTTGCCTGGAGATCTGACAAGCAAGTTCAAAGAGCTCAAACAACATAAAGACGTATACTCACACGTTATTATTGTGTTTTAGGCGGTAATAAAAGCACTGGCATTCTTACAACCTGAAAGGCAACCTTTTACTAATATTTTATTTTAACATGAGAATTTAACACATTTTTCATGAAATTAAATATTAGGCTATGCAGTTGATGCTAAAGCAATTTTAAGTCATTTATTTAGAGTTCTTCTTTTGGAGAAAAAAAAGTTCCAATAAGATTCTTTCTCCAATATCCACCACAATTAAAAAGTGTTCTACATGAGCGGCACATCTGTGACACAACAAGAGAGATGAATGCTACCAATTCACAAGTATTCTGAACGTGTGATCTGTTAAAGTTGTATTTGTCTGTTCTTTATCAGAAAGTGGAGAGGTGTTTTATTATCTGCAGCATCATGCATAAAATATTCCTGCATCACTTCCATATTTATAACCACGAACTCTATGACTTTGTTGTGACAGACCAACACAAAGTGGTGTATAACTAAAACGGAAGGAAAGGATACACAGCTTTCTATATTTTTTGACAAATGCACAACTGAAAAGCATTGTTATTATTGTTATTATTATTGAGAATTCTTTACTCTGAACACATTAAGTTATTTTCACCTGTGTGTGATTCAATTTCAGTATAAATCCAGTTGCCCCATGGTAACTCTGGGGGACTTTCGGAGATGTTGTTGACAGGACAACTATTGGTGGTGAACTCAATTGGTCTGCTTTTAATGGAAGGAAGGCAGAAAGATAGGTTTTTTGGTGACAGAAAGTCACAACAATCCTTGTTCACAGTTTGTCACAAGCTGCGAGGGCAGAGCAGTGAACATGTGAAAGGATGTGAACAAAACTGAGTACTTTAAAGAATACTTTTACAAAGCACTGCAAATATGTAGCCTCAATCAGATCAGTGCAACTCTATTAACTTCGAACTGCATCAGGGTTAACTTAATGTTTATTTGCAAATGTCTGACGGTGAAATACAGAGAACTCAAATCTGAGGAGGGATTTGGGCAACAGAGGCATTAGTTTGCTCCTAAGCAGTTCTCTTGTAGTTCTAATCTTCCTGGGAATGTAGCTCAGTGCTTGCTTTAAACAAACTAAACACATGGCAACCTGAAAAAAGAATACCTGCCGTCTTCCTGAAGCTTTCCTCTCTACTCGTGCAAGCAAACTGCTTTGTGCTTTTAAATGAAGCTGCGATTGTGTATCACTGTGTAGAGGCACGCAGGCTTGGACAATGAACAGCGACAGATTGTGCAGAGACATGTTTTCACCTGGAAGTTCACTCTGGGACGAAGGTCCTTCATCTTCCATCCCCTCTACCTCCATCTGGAGCTACTCGGTTGACCCAGTCTGTTTGGCGTCGAGCGGTCGGATCTAACACCTTTATCTGATGGAAATAACAAGTTAAACGCCTGCATTGCATATGAGTCACAAAGAAATGCAGTGTCTCCTGACTGTGCAGAGGAAGAGCAGCTAGCTCATTGAGCTTCTTTACATGGTAGGAACACGACAATTCTTGGTTATCACCTAACCAGAGGCTTCACTGAAAACTATCTTAGCTAGCGAGTTACCTGTTTAGTTTAGGCTGAACAGCAGCTGTCGGTTCGGTTGGACTGTGTGTTAGGCACTCAGAAAAAAGATAAACCCGGATATTTTCGATTTGTTGTTAGCATGAGACAACATCATGTGACATTTGCGTCATCACGTGATCACGTTCCGAAGGTGCCAATGCGACGGATCCGGCTCTCTTTGCCGACTCGTTTTCAGGAACGATTGGAACCGACTCAGGTGATGGGTCTTTCCTTTCTAACTCCTTTTTTTCTACTGAAAAGGTATAGCTAGTTTTGTATTTATTGCCTAAAATCAATGACACACAAAAAAATCCCTGCACTACAAAACATGTTCAAAATACCTAAGGAATCTTATTTGTGAATAATAATAATAATAATAATAATAATAATAATAATAATAATAATAGATGTAGTTTATCTATGCAATATGCAAGCAAGTTTGGCCTATATTGTTGCGGAAGTTGGAGAACTCTGAGCATCATACTTGAAGTTTAAAAACAGTTTCAGTGGTTGAAAAGACTATAAACGCCCTATGTTATAATTTTAAAAAAAGCACAATCGTGAGGAAACTAACCTTAAGAGGGGAATTCCTCTCAGCACGATTCTTTTCGGTGAACTTAGCCAATTGATATGGATCCCAGAAAAGAGCCGGAAATCCCATGACTATGATCAACCGAACAGAAGCAAAGTTCCCTGTGTTTCATTGCGGAGCTAAGGTGGTGCCAGGGCTGTGGCGTTGTTTACTCAATTACTATCATGACAGTGGAATGAGTTGGTCCCGCTGAAAACTCTTTTATCAGTAAGTCTTTCTCGAGTGTTTGTTAACAAACTGTCACATTACAAGAGCTGCCCTTCAGTCTGAAAGTGACAGGAAAGCTAACATCTGCTTGCTAGCTTGTTACTGTTTGCCTAGTGCTGCTTTTATGAGGGCAGGTGAACTTTCTCTGCTCACGTGAAGGCGTTAAAGGTACAAAGAAGGTTTTTTTTTAAAGTTTTTTATTGAAGTTTAGTAAACAGCGACTGCATTTTTTGTTGGTTGGTTGGTTTGTTTGTTTGTTGGAACTACTCAGTTGTACAAACGTGAAACGCCTATCTGTCTGTGTTTGACATCACTTTCCTTTTTGACAGGTCAGAATCGAAATGCAGCTTTACCATCGCGCTCCATTATAAAGATGTTAATGATTGCCCAAGAGGTCGGGGACTTAAAAACAGAGATATCGACACACTGAGCTCCGGTAATCACTTAACATGTCAGGAGGTAAGCTCTTCGGTAAGGTGCGGTCCGCCTTCAGGAGGGACCGCACCGACTGGAACCTGAGCGACTCGGCTCCCTTTGACTTCTCCGACGAGCTGGGGGAGGATGACGAGGCCCCCAAGTTCAACAAGCTGAAGGTGGTCGTCTCCGGAGAGATGTCCGACTACTCGGCCGGGGCTTCGTCCAACGGGGTGGCGGTGAGCACCGTGGTGGTCCCGCCTGGAGCTGGAGGAGATGAAGATGATGATGATGACTCCCTGCTGGACTCCTCGTCCACTCCGGGCAGCCCTGGTTTGAACATGGACCCATGTGACAACTGCAACAAGAAGAGGGAGAGGATCAGGCACAGGAGGGTGATGAAGAGGCTCATCATTGCAGCTATACTGTACTTCCTGTTCATGACGGGGGAAGTTATAGGTAAGAACCACAATGGAAACGAGGCTTTCAGTGTAAATGACAAAAATATTCAAACATTATAATTGTCTTTTTTTTTTCTTTTTATACTTTAACAGATTTCTATTTGCATGTTTAGCCACCTCCTTTTTGTATGCAAATCCTTCGAGTTTATCTCTGTAACTAAACAAACTCTAGATATGAAAATGCACCCAGTTGAAAGTGAACTGCCTTAAGAGTAGCAGCTGGCCCCACTGTGGGGATGAATCACATTCACCAGTGCTGCCCCAAGCCCTCCCCCTCCCACTCATCCCTTAGTAGTTAAAATATCCCACTGTGAAATGAGACACTCCCTCATGAAGCAGATGCATCATCTATTCTCACTGTTTCCATTTATATAGAAATAATATGACTTAATATGCCTGGACGTGTCATGTAAGCAGTCATCAACCCCTCAGCCGGCATCAAAAATATTATACCAAAAGGAAGGTAGTGGAAATACATGGACGTTTATGCACTTGTATCATTGACAGTACGCCAAAGGTTCATTTATGTGTGAGCTGTACATCATGATATGATGTTATCCCCTCATCAAAACACGCCTGGAATGTTGCCTTGATTCTTTCAGGCATGTTTGGTCGCCATGGAGATTAAAGGATTTCTCATTCAACTTTGCAATACGCCTGGGTGGGCCTAGCACCCCCTTCTTTGAGGTGTAGCTCCTCCTCTGAGCTGCAGTTTTCAAGCTTCTGAGCTTCTGCCTCGCAGAGCAGCCCTCCCCCGTGCCTCCACCACTCAGCTCCTTCAGACTAGCCAGTAGCAATTAGCAAACACCTGGTGATGAAGCTGAGCTCATTAGATGAGCTCATCTAAAGAGCTGAGCTCATCTAAAGAGCTGAGCTCAGCTCATCTTTAGATGAGCTCAGCTCATCTAATGAGCTCTTTAGATGAGCTGAGCTCTTCTAATGCACTGAGCTCATCTAATAAGCACTGGTAGAAAAGTTTTTAAAAGGACTAATAGAGGAGCCATGCTGTGATGGCTTCCTGAAGGCAGAGTTTCAGAAAGAGCAGGAGTTAAAAAGTACAAAATTTTTTAAAGTCTGAAATTCACATCGTTATTTGCTTGTGCTATAAAATGGCACTATGTGCCTGGAAAACACCTTTAAATAATTGTGCCAAAGTAGAAGAGTTTTTCATACATGCTGGAAATATTGTGACTTCAAAGTCCGTCAAGTTCATTTAATTTTTAACACTCAGTACTTCATTTTATTTTTGCCTAATGCTCCAGTATACAAGAAGAAGCTAGATATTTCAGTAGGTTTGCTCTTGCAATGATACTTTTTAAAGAGAGAAATAACGCTGTTATTCTTCCTATTTATTTATTTATTTAGTTATTTATTTATTTATTTTTGACTTCCTGGGAACTGGGTACGATTGCACAAGCTTTTAGTTGTAGCAGGAAAATGTTTGAAATGGAAAACGTTTGACTCTAGTGCATTTTCTAACACCTGAATAATAACCAATCCAAAAGAATTATACTGGAACCCTTCAATATTCACATCATGCTGGTTTCTGCGCTAAAAGAAATTAGAAATTATTACTTTGTGTCCAAGTGTGCCCTTAAAAAGTTTTAAATATCTAAAGAGTCCCTCATATTTTCCCCCCTACTTATAACCCACAGGGCTAAGGGCAGAGATGAGATGCAGCAATAAGAGAACAACATGGAAGGATTAATCTCTGTAACATTTATCCTTTTCTTCTTGCTCTCTGCTGAAATAATTTGTATCAATCTGTTATGCAGTATTTATGACGGGGCTGCCTGGAGTTACTGGAGTTTTTTATTTTTTTTTATTTTTATTTTTTTATTGCTGTCGGTCAAACAGTGATTTATTCCTGGATAACAAAACCCAGTGAACCACTTACTGGATAAATCTCCCGTAAGCAACCTTTGAAATTAATCCAGTGTGTGTTTACTTTTTCAACAACTAATAAACTAGCTGGCAAAGCCGCCTTCAGTATCTTCATCAAACATTAACCTTTATGAAAGACGAGCATACAGCTGTCCCATGCTGGAGTTTGAACTTTAATTTGTTGTTTAAATCAGATGTGAAATTGTCTCACCATGCAGTAGCGACAGTCTCGTTTTAGTGTGTATTTGACGGGTTCCCGGCTTCCCATGCAGGAACTCCCTCCCTGTCCTTCCTCCATTTCCATGCTTCCTTCAATTTTCCTTTTGTCCTGTTAGCTGTCCTTTGTTACTTTCCTTTCTGTCCTCAACACCTCAGTCCTAACCCCTTAGGACCTTGTTTCCTTTCTTCCTCATCTCCTTTTTTCTGTCCTTCTTTGCTCTTTCTTCCTTCTTCTTGACCTTACTTCTTTTGTCCATTCTCCCTCTCGTTCTTTATTTTTTCTCTCCTTTTTATTGTGTCTTGCCTCTGTGTCCGTTCTCTCTTCTGTCTGTCCTCAATTTTCTTCCTTCCTGTCTTTTTTTTTCTGTCTTTCTCTGTGTAAATCCTTTCTTTTATCCCCTACTGGCCATCACTTTCTTATTATCCTCCGGTGCTTCTTGCTGAATTCAACCCAACTAGCATTTAACAGTATCTCAAATGTTTCTCATTTGTTAGATTGAATCTTTTCAGCATTATTTTATTAATTTTTGCCCTATTTTCACTGTGAAAACCTTTAAAATAATTCCCATTATATTGAACAGGAACAAATCTCAGTTAGTTAGGATTTCCAAGTTTCAAGTTAGCATTTGCAAAAGATTTTTATACAGCCAGTCGTAAACATTTTTCACTGTAATTGCTCTCATTTTCCTCCATCTTTTTCCAGGTGGTTATGTGTCGAACAGTTTAGCAATAATGACTGATGCCGTGCACATGCTAGCAGATGTGGTTGGTATCTTGTTTTCTCTGCTGGCCCTGTGGCTCTCCAACAGGCCACCCACCAAGAGATTCACCTTTGGACTACATCGCCTTGGTGAGTTGCAGAGGCAGCTAAGCTGCTCTACTTTTTTTTTTTTTTTTTTTTCTCTGTCACTTTCCTTTTGTAGCTGCTCCCACTGTGGCATTTCATGTTGCTTTTCCTGCTGATTAATCATTTGGAGAAGTGTATTTTCAGCTGTGCTGAAAGCAAATAAGAATCCTATCTCTTTTATTGGATCTATAACAATGGAGGCCGACATGCTGGCTGAATGACTGGGGCTGTATAAACACTATAAAGACTTGTGTTAATGTCGGGAAAATAGTAATGAAAATTAATTTCTCACATGAACTCATAGTCACATCCTCCTAATTTCAGCAGTAAAATAAATTCTTAAAGGCACAAAAGCATTTTAAAATAATAGAAAACGCTTCAAAAACTTCTTTGAAAGAGTTGACTTCATCCTTTATGCCTTTGTCGACACAGTCAGTACGATTTAAACAAAACAGGAAAATAAAACCACAGCTTTGACACCGCAGCTACAAATGAAGAAGCTGCTGAAGACGAAAGAGTTCAACTTGATTTTCTGTCTGCTTCTCATTAAACTGGATCTTAATTTATTACATCACTTCCTCATTTTAAACTCGGTTCTCACTGAAGAAAAAATGTTAAAAAGTCATAAGACGCTTATTGTTTTTGCATCAGATATATCTTTTTAATGTTTCAGTAATTTCAAACGAGATTTTTTCTTTAGAAGTATTGTAAAGGTGATTTTTTTTAGAGATGTTTTTCGCGTTACTCCGTTATAATTAAGTTCTTCTTTTTTTGTGGTACAACAGCAGTTTTCTGTTTAATTTCCTTGAAGTAAAAAAATAAAATGATGAGAAATGTGAGAAATATGGAAAAATTAATTAAAAATGTATATATATATTTTTTTATAAAATTATTATTAAACACACAAGTTAAGCTGGATGGTACAGTTGCAGATCAAAAGCCATTGTGTGAGATTGAGTTTCAAGAGAAAGTTGAAAAGTTGCAACTGGATTTCTGCTTTTTCTTTTTTTTTTTTTTTTACCTGTTACTGTAACATTGTTCAAAGAGAAGTGTACTATGGTTAAGTCAGACTTTTTTTTCCCCATTCATCTTTTTTCCCCTTCAGCTGATGTCTGATTGTGTGTGTTTGTTGTAGAGGTGGTGTCGGCGGTCCTCAGTGTGCTGCTCATCTACATCCTGACGGGCGTCCTGCTGTACGAGGCCGTCTTGAGGACCGTGCATCAGGACTTTGACATAGACGGGGATATCATGCTCATCACTGCAGCTGTAGGGGTGGCGGTTAATCTTATGTAAGCATGGCCATTTTTACATTTTTAGAAAAAATGTGTAAGTTCAGTCCAAAGTGCTGCTGCCTTTACTGCCACGGACCCCAGGTGTTGATCTCTGAGTTAATGTTTACCTGAAGTCTACAGGATTGACTGCGGCGCTTTAGTGATTTAATGTCTCTTTGTCTTTCCAGAATGGGTTTTCTGTTAAACCAAGGCGGCCACCTCCACTCTCACGGTCATGGTCACAGTCACGGTCACGGTCATTCCCACGGCCCGGCTGCTGCCCCATCTGGTTCACACTCAGCCGGGTCGGGTCAGCAGAGGCCCACCGGCAGCCTCGCCGTTAGAGCGGCCTTCATCCACGCTTTGGGAGATCTCCTCCAGAGCGTCGGCGTGCTCATAGCTGCTTACGTCGTCCGCTTCAAGGTGAAATCACCGGTTCCGATATTCCTCCCAAAGTTCGGATAACGTCAAATCTTTTGCAGATTATTTTCACTTCTTTTCTTATAGCAAAGTTAACAGCTTTTCCAACAGCAGTGAGCACACAGAAATTAGCCTGTTTCCAACATTATGGTGCAATCCATCATTCATGAAGTAACGGCGTGTTGCCCTAATTTGTAGCCTCTCTGTTAATCCATCTGTCCTTGTTTACATATTGCTCAAACAGCATTCAAGCAGCGATGTGGCTGATAAACCCAAACAAGTCATAACATGCCTGCATGCATCTTCCTGCTTTTATTGTCAGCTAAAACTGGTTTTAGTGCATTAGTTTATTTAAGGATGATTCATGCACAGAGCTAAAAAAAAATGTTTTGAAAAACAAAAGCACATTCTTTCTTATTATTTCTCATGTGCAAACTCATCTTTTACCAATGCAAAATTTAGTTTCCCACAAAACAGGAATGCTATACAAGACCAATAGAAAATTTTAACACAGGAATGCGATGTTGGAGGCTGCAGAATCAGCAGACGGTCACTGATGCTCTCCTCCAGGAGAAGACCGTGCAAGAACTAGCAGAGATTGTGGCTTTATAGTGGTGGGATGTCATTTAAAAAAAGTATCAAGTATTTGAAGGCTTTGTTAGGGATTAGGATAGTTAGGAAGGATTGTGATTCATCTGGAGGTTTGACCCAACATGTCAACAATTTGTTCCTTGATTCAGTTGAAACTTTACTTAGAATTAGAAACCAAAAATAATTCTTCAAAACATTTTTGTATCTGATTATTAACTCCAATACTGACCATTTTAATCAATATTTGTGCACCTGTGTTTTTTTTTTTTTAATTTTTATTATTTCTCTCAGATAAAGGATCAATGACGACAATTTGCTCGTTTTTCCTAAAAAAAAAAAAAAAATAACATCTTTTATGCCCATTGAAAAAACCTACACAATTATGTCCTTATAGAAATAGAATTTTTTTTTTAACATATTCAATTTTGAATATTTTTCAAGGAGTGATCTATATAATTGAACTGGAGACACCTATTCTGTTCTGGGTCAGATTGACCCGCTGATTAAAAATCGAGACCAACGAGTCATGAAGATTTGTATTGAAAGTAAACTTTATTCAACCACTGTTTTTGAACCAGAAATGAACTAAACAACAAAATAAGATGTCAGGAACATAAACAACAACAGCGCACGTCTGTTTGTGAATATCCACAGCCCACAAATAATGTCACCGTGTTGTGATAGTAAACACCATGCAATGAATAAAATCAGAAATGAATAGATGAAAACGACCTAGATGCTTTAGTTGTGTCATCTCCATGGCACACGAGGGACATGTCATCACCGAGCGCTTTGTGCAAATTAACGTTACACATTTCAAACAACTCACGCTTGTTCTAACATCATCAGATGGCAAACCTAAAGAAGAATAAAATGGTTATGATTACTTGATGCTAATGTGTAAAACATTTTATATGTAGATTAAAAAGAAGTTTCATGCAGAAAAAATACTTTCAGCTATTTAAAAAAAATGTTTGTACTTTAAAATGGGTCAATTTGACCCGTAACTTAACATGAGGGTTGAAAAACAAAACAGAGATCTGTGGTGTTTTATACAATCATATTAAATTGTTTTATAGTCATATTTAATTATGACTCTATAAAACACAGTCCAATAAAACTGCTGTCATTACAAATGACTAAGGCTGAGTAACAAATGTTTCTCGGAACATTAATGATAAAACACACATTCAAGTCACAGGAGGCCTTTGCTCTTTTCCTGCTCAGATCTACATAATAGATAAAATAATTTAATATTTCTATTTGATAGAAATAATAATTTGATTATTGATGTCATGTTTTAAACTCAAGCAGTAAAAACTTTGTTCTGAATTAAAACATCTTTAAAACGTGTCTCTGTTTCTGAAAAACAAAATATTCTGTTTGACCGTCAGCCTAGGGATTTCTTTGTGTTGAACCCTTAATACATTTGAATTTGACATTCCTAGTAAATAAATAAATATAAAGTTTCTATAATGTCTTCTACCAGGTGTTTTTTTTTATTACAGAAAAGTTTACATCTGTTTACCATGAAAACAGATTTTCACACCGAGTAAAAGTTTCTTCAATAATCAGTATGAAGCCTGTTGTATTACTGGCAAGCTAAGTCCAAGAGTTTTATGGCACTTGTCAAAAAACATGTAACACATTTAGCTTTGAAGTTTTTAGACAACTTTATGGTAATTTTTGTAGGTCTTGAAGTTAAACCATAGCAGTCCTAAAAACCCTCTTAAAGTCCTAAATGCCAGTCATTCAAACTTGCAGAAATGTCTCAGAAAATTGAGTGAATTTCATTTGCTATTTGCCATAATCATCAAAATGAAGAGGGATATATCCCCAACCCCCTAATAAAGATATCAGCACTACAACTGTATCACTGTATGTTAAGGAAGTTTTTCTTAAATTAATAAATTACTTAAATTCAGTTTTTGATGACATTCTTGCTGAGCTTTACCTGCATGTAAACATTGCTAACAGTGAGTTGCAAAACGACTGATTTTACTCAATGCAAATGTCTGACTTCACAGCCGGAGCTGAAGCTGGCCGACCCCATCTGCACCTACATTTTCTCAGTTCTGGTCCTCTTCACCACAGTCCGCATCATTCGAGACACGATAGTCATAGTCCTGGAAGGTGAGTCCAGGTTCATTTTCCCCGAGCTTACTTTGGTTAGCTTTTATGAATCTGTTACAGCGGGCAGCTCTGGTGATCTTTTTCCCACCCTGCAGGTGTTCCCAGACATTTGGACACCCAGCGAATCAAAGAGGACCTCCTGAAGCTGGAGGACGTCCAGTCTGTCGACGAGCTGAATGTCTGGGCTCTGACGGCTGACAAGACCGCAGCGATGGTGCACTTGCAGCTCAGTGAGTACCTACAATAAAGACGGGATGAAATGGACAGATTTCAGGCAATTTAGCTCCAGTTTAACTTTTCAACATGAAAGATAAAGTCCTTTTGTTTAAATTGAAACTGTAATGGAAAGATCTTCTCAGATATCTGAATATAATCAGAATCTGATGCAAGTTTATCTACATTGTTCCTTGATGTAGATTGGTTGCTGATTTGGCAGTAGATGAAGTGTCAGTGTCCTGAAAGGACAAAAGGCTTTGTGTAAAGTTGCCATGTGTCAGTGTGGCCTCTGGAGTTTGTTCTTATCTTTGACCTTTGGTTTAACAATTATGTCAATTTTGATTTTTACAGCAGGAATGGTGCTTAGTGTGCTGATACATGCTGTAACACTTTAGAAAACTTCAGCTGTTAACAGACCATCTGATGTTCCTTATTTCATCCCATTAAAAAAGTCCCTCCACCGTCTCATCCAACAACGAGCAGGTTCATGGATGAAGGGGACACACTCTCCAACACTTAAAGCGCTTTACAATTTGCATCTGAATGTATTTTAGTTGAACACGTCTAAGTTTTCCATTAGCTGCAGATTGGACAGCAGAGGGCGCTGTTCCTTCATCTCTGCACCAACCGCACTGCAACTCACTGGCTGCCTTAGTCATGATTTTGTTTCTATTGACAAAACTTGACTGGTTTGACCAGTAATGGTGTGAAAACTTTTACTGTGCGCAGCTACAAGTGCACATGTATGTGTATGCAGTGGATATTAAAGTATACACAAAGTGGTGAAGAAAATATTTGAAGCATTAATGGCTTTGGCATATTTAGAGTAAATGAGTTGGCTGTACCAAAGCCAATCCTGTACGGCTGTGGACTGATTATTGGTCAGTTCCACTCTGGTTAAGATGTACAGTTTTGTGAATATATATTCCCAACCCCTCTTATAAATATGTTTGATGCTCTATTATATTCTCAAATTTTTAAGTGTGGCAACAATTTGAAAACACAATAAACCTGCTATTAGGAAACTTTTTCATGATACTGTATGAAAGGAAATTCATTTGGATTCACAACATTTCATACGTCTGGATTTGTCTGTGTTCACCATGTTCTCGGTTTAAGTGCAAGCTGTTTTCGACTTGGAAACACTCAGGTCTTTGTACATGAGGTATTTGGGAGCAAAACCATTCATAATCCTCTAGTCTTGCTTTGGTATTTAGCAGATCCTGATTCAACTTTAAAGTAATTTAGTTTTCCACTATTATCCTTTTAAAAAGAGGCGTTAGATGCTCCATTTCTCCCACCGTGCAGCAGAACGTTTTTAGAGCCCTGTCTTGCACACTCAAGTAGACGTCAGGAGTGGAAATGATTATTGTCGTACAGGGGCCACATGCTGGATCGACCAGAATGAAACTTTTAACAAGAACAGGCTTTTCTTTTGTTCCAGCTTATCTTTCTGTGCAACATTATTCTACAACAATTGAATCATCAGAATACCTCCAGCGGTAACAGTTGTTTTTGTTGCGAATGTTTTCTGTGGATTCAGCTATTGTTAGATATGTTGTTTAGGAGAGAAATTTTTTATATGTTAAAACAAACTGGCATGACTATTCTTGTCATTTGGTCTGGATGAGCTAAAAATAAAGTGAGGGAATGAGTCTGTGTGAGACTCCTTATACTCTGTTCTCACCAATGAAACTATAATTAGCTTGGAACGCAAAGCTGACTTATCTAACCTCTTGGTCTCAAGATTTTCACTTAACATGGTAATCTAGCATGAGATATTTTACACTGCAGAAGACTTGCAAAACATAAAATCCACGGCTGAGCCAGCTGTGATCATGTACACGCCTGTGTTCACAGCTCCCTCTAGTGCCAACAACTGGGAAGACGTCCAGGCCAAGGCGCGCCACCTGCTGCTCCACACCTACGGCCTCACCAGATGCACAGTGCAGGTCCAGACTCACAGACAGAGGACGGTACGTAGCTGTGCGCAGTGTCAGCAGCCCAGCGTCTGAGAGTCTCTGTTTCATTGACATGCGCGGTCCGTTCCAGCGGAGGCAGGGATGTCTCGGCGCTGATCGGTGCCTTTGCAAGTATAGAGACATGGATGGGGAAAAACGGCGGTGCCTAAGCACAGTCAGTGGAACGACAACAGACGCACATTTCTAATTGGAGGAGAACTGCAGCCTCTTGGGGACCTAATGCCCTGTGCTTGCATCGCTCTCATTGGGTGGAAAATTATCTCTTATGCTGAGAATAATCTGAAAACTTGACCTTAATTCACCATTAAAGCCTACTGCAACGGGTGATTTTTTTTTTCATTTGTATCAAAGAATTTTGCTTTGTTTCAAATTATGTTTGGTTATTAAAAAGGTATTACTTTATTGTAATGTGTTCAAGCTGGATGCTATGATCTTAATGTAATAGAGTGGAAATCAGCAATTTTGGTTTGATTTTGTAGCTGGCCTCAGTGCATGCAAGCTAAACCTTTTCATGGGTTACGAGACTCACTTTTTTATCATTTCTATTTTGTCAACATTACACCTTGTCAAATGTGTTCACCTGAAGTCTGTTACCAGGCAGATTTCTGTCTCTGTAAAGAAAATCAATGGTGAATATTTCAAATATTCCAAAAGTAACATCATGGTTGCTTCACTTGCATAATGTAATAATTTACTGACTATACTACTTTAAGAAACAGAGTGTTAATGATCAATAAGACTGATGATATCATTGACAGACAGCGTGAGGATATAATTATAAAGCTATGCAGATCAGTTTTAGTGCTCAGAGCACAAGGGATGACGTGAGCTGGATTTGCTATTTATGGTGTTTTCTGAAAAGTTGAGAGAATGTAAGGGGGGATGTCTAAATCTCCACTTCCCCCAAAAAAATAGTATTAAAAACTGGACCACAGTTTTGGCATAATAAAGTTTTCAGTTGTGTTTGTTGTACTGTGTTTTCTTATCATAAAGTATAAAGTGTTTCAGAATGTCAAATATATCAGAATCGGCTTCTTTGCTCAGGTTTGTGCACTCAAGCAAGTTGACTCTACACACAGTTAGCATACACACATCTGACTACCAGGAAAAAAAAATATTGTCCAATCACCATTTTTTTTTAAATCCCACATTCTTTGTAAGGTAATAAAAGGTTTTATGCACTTACATTGTCTCTTCCCATAAAATATGTTATTACTGATGAACGCCATTTTTATGAATTAGAAAAAGGTACGTACAAAAGTCCCACCCCTTCACATGTGGTATCATTGAAAAGCCCTAAATGTCCTCTCCAGATACCAAAAGGAATTAATTCAGTAGAATGCAGGGGGTGGGAGATATTCAAGTTTATCCATGTCCTTTACAGAGGACAAAAATGAACTACTGGTAGTCAGGAGGTTATTTATATACAGAGAGAAAGAGGACACAAAAAATTCAAAATGAAATGATCTATATATCCATCACTGACAGCCCGTTTATGCAAACGGTGTTGTGTGGCTGAAGTGTGAACAGATGGTGTCCTGTATGTGTGGGGTCTGCAGAGATGACGTCCAAGCCTGAGAACGGCCAGACCTGTAGGAATAATAAATTACTTGTATAGAACCTGTTTGAAACATTGACTACTCCTTCAGCATGTCGCATAAGAACCAAGAATAATGCTGACAGTACTGCAGCCCTGACTTTCCTCAGCTAAGGTCAGAATTCATAATTCAACAACAAAGAGAATGCAGAAAACAAGTTAAATGTGAAACCCACCTATCTAACGCTTCCTAAGAAAAAAAAAGGTGTTGATCTGTAAGACTTTCAGGGAAATAATAGACAATGAGAAATCTGCAATCTGCCTCTAGACGGCTCAAACAAAAAGAAAGCAAGATTTCAATGTAAGTCTGATGTAAGTCTGGACCTAATCTCACTGAGTCAATGACATTAAACCATTTCTCCTTGAAATCCTCCCATGTGGTTATCCATCCATTCATTCATCCATCCGTCCCTCCATCCATCCCTCTGCTTATCCGGTCGCGGGGGTAGCAGCCTAAGTAGGGAAGCCCAGGCTTTCTTCTCCCCAGCCACTTGTTTCAGCTCCTGGGGAATCCAAAGGTGTTCCCAGGCCAGCCGAGAAACATCGTCCCTCCAGCGTGTCCAGGACCTCCTCCTGCTGGGACGTGCCCAGAACCCCTCACCAGAGAGACGTCCAGGAGGCTTTCTGACCAGATGCCCAAGCCATCTCAACTGACTCCTCTCGAAGTGAAGGAGCTGTGGCTCTACTCTGAGTCCCTACTGCATGATTGAGCTTCTCTCTCTAAGGAAGAGCCCAGACACCCAGTGGAGAAAACCCATTTCGACCACTTGTATCAGTGACCTCGTTCTTTTGGTCATGACCCAAAGCTCATGACCATAGATGAGTAGGAACATAGATTGACCGGTAAATCGAGAGCTTTGTTTTTTGACTCAGCTCTCTCTTCACCACGACAGACTGGTACAGCGTCCACTTCCCTGCAGACGCTGCGCCAATCTGCCTCTCTCGCTCTGTTTTTCCTTCATTCGTGAACTAGATCCCAAGATACTTAAACTCCTCCACTTGGGGCAGGACACCCCCCCTCCCCCCCGACCTTGGGAAGTGGGTGGTTGTGGTTAATATCAAACAATTTTGTTAAGAAAAGTGGGCCAAAAGTGCTCTGCCTCAATGAAAGACTGATATCTCAAACTGTGAGGCTCAAATATGAAACTGTTTTTGTAAAGGATAGCACAACCATTTGTTGGTTGAGGAGACATTAACTGTTTTACATCCATAAAATAGTCCATAAAAAAGTCTATAAAATGTCTTACAAAACTGCATTTTGTATAAACTGTGGTTGTTTTTGTGTTCTACTCATATTCTACTCAAAAGTGACTACAGCAAATCTGATCAGGTTTGGATGAAAGCGTCTGATCTTTTTGTTTTAATGTGTGGTTAATTTTTCAAACACCAGGGGTCGCACATGTGCTGGTTTTATAAATGACAACGCTTGAAGCCGAAATGATTAAGTGCAGGAAGCAAAATCGGCTTTTAGCGAGTAACAAAATATACATTCACCGGTTCTTTATTAGGTACACCTGCTCAGTTGCTCATTAACATAGAAATCAGCCAATCAGATGGCAGGGAAACACGGAGTTCAATCTGGGCATCAGTGTGAAGTGGGGTAAGACATTCAATGACATGGTTGTTTCCAGCAGACGACCTGGTCTAAGTATTTGAGAAACTGGTGGATTATGTACATTTTCATGCCAAACCATCTCTCAGCAACAGTAGAAGATTACAGGATTTTCATCAGTAGAATGAGAATGGTTTGAGATGAGGCATCAACCAAGGTATGCAAAATATAATCTCTGAACGCATGTCAAGTTTGAAGCAGGTGGAGTTCAGCAGCAGGTGCCACACCTCTTTGTTTTTAACAGGAAGCTGAGACTACAATTGAAATTCCTACAATGGCATTTCAAGGTCAGCAGATCCTAGTTCTATTAAGCACCGTTGGGAAGTGGTACAAGACATTTGCATCATGGTTCTATGGCGGACAGATTTGAAGCACAACGGCATGATGTTCTCCTGTTAACGAGGCCCACGGTCTCCGAGGAAAGTTTCAGACACTTTCCTGATACTGTTCCATGGAAATGTAAGGCAGTTCTGGAGGAAAAAGTGTCTTCAGCCTCTACTTTTAAAGGTGTGTGGCCGGTCAGTGCAAGTGCAGGTAGTCAAGTATCGAGAGGCCTATGAATTAGTGAAATAATGATTTCTCTAAGCGATATGAATATACTTGAAGAGTACATTGGACTACATAAAAGAGTTATCCTTTGATAGCTGCAACATTCCCCACCAATCAAAGTTAATGTTCAAATGTCAAATGTATAAAAGAGTTTATAATTGACAAGACAGTGTCAGTTTCCAGGCAACATAAGTGCTATAAAATTTTCAGACAGCGGTTAACTTTGTTTTAGAAGGAAGCAGCTTCCCTCCGTCTCCCCTGCCTTTCTGCCTCATCTAACACACAACTTGCTTTTATTCTGTCTGACTAGGTTCCATCGCAAAGCATGGAAATCTGTCCAAAAAGCACAAAATAGCTTTTATTAATGTAATGTGAACAAAGAGGTGAGGTAAAGAAAGTTTCATGTTTGACATTCAATTACAACTAAAGTTAATGTTTTTCACTCGCTGGTCACATGATCTGCGGTGCCGTGTGTGTGTGTGTGTGTGTGTGTGTGTGTGTGTGTGTGTGTGTGTGCAATAATGTCACGTACATATATTTCAAGGCACACGACTGCAGCGCCGTGCCCTTCCTGTCTCATTGTTTCTGTAAGTAACTTATAAGTCGAACATAGTTTGACAGATGAAATTGTGACAGCTGTAAAGCTCTCTGTGTCTGAGGCTTGTTTTTGCATTGCAGCCATACAGATGCCTGTGCAAGTCTGAGCTTGTCTAGCAAAAGCCATTGAATTTCATTGCTTAAAAACTCATGAGGCAGAATGACAGTGCAAAAAAGGTGGAAAATCTGTGTGGGGGTGAAACACAAACAGCAGCACCTGTAATGCAAGTGGAACCAAAAAAAAAAAAAAAAGAAAAACACTTCCTGGTTGCAGAGCTGGAAATAAAAGCTCCACCTTTTTCTCTTTGTATTGTCTCATTTTGTTTAATAAGTCATGAGACACCCGTTCAGCGTCATGGATATCCAACTGAACTACAGGCTGTGGATGCCGGACACAGCCGAGGGCGGCTTTCTATCACAGACACTTTTTGATTATTCGCTCTCCGATATGAGCGATGGGAGGACTGCCTCTCTGAAACATAATGCCAGCTCTGTTTGCCCATCCAGCCATAAACTAAGCAGATTAGTTGCTTGGCTTTTTTACTGGGTGGCGTTTATTACTTTACAGCTAGCCTTACTGGCACCATTTCCTGCTGTAAATGCTGTCATCTGAATGAAATATGGAGATCTGTGACAGAAGAATTAAAGCAACAGTGAGCTTTTAGTTCTTTTATTTGATATTGATCTCGTAAACAAAACAATCAAAACAAATATTCACTCTCACTTTTTCGACATAATCGTTCAGACGCTTCAGAGAGTTGATACTTTTCCACCTTGTTGCTGTCACTAACTAAGCGGTACAGATATCGCTGGCAAAACTGGATTTTTTTTGCATTATTTTCTTTTAAAAATAGGAAAAAACTCAGATTTATCCACATATCATATATGTAATATACATTTTTAGAGAGGTCACAATAGACATAACATTGGTCCAGTGGTAAATTTCAATCTTCAATGGAGATTCATGCACAAACATGAAAATGAGAAGAAATTTGCTTTGTTAATTTTATATTATTTAAAAGGAGCTGTAAGATATCAGAATAAAATCTAAATGCACAGACTTATATTTGAAGTTGTTTTTTCTAAGCAGAACCAAACATAGCCCACCTATTTAGAGTTGCCTCTGATTAGTAGTAAATGAAACACTGATCAATATATTTGATGTGTATTAGTGATTTTGTTGATGGCATTTGACAAAATGTAATACTTATTGCTTATTGCACTGGGAATCGCCTTTTTGCTGAAATATGATGTACAAATAAACTTGGACTAAGGAAGGGGATAAACTTATACTTTATTTTTTTTCTTTAGAGTAATTTAAAATGTACTTTTCTACTGAAATTCCAATAATCTCCTTTTTGAATACTTAATACTAGAAACAATTCTGACGTACAACCCCAAAGAAAGATAAGTTAGAACAGAAAAATGTAAGATTTTCTCTTGTAGTGCAGAGTGGCTTTGCCAAATAAACTTCAAACTTGATAAATATTACTTTCAACAGCAATCCACAGTTGAAACTAATTTGTATATAGATCTAATTTTCCGTCGATTCTTATTCACTTTCAGCTTGATTTAACTTCAGTTTGTTCAATCTAAACAAACAAGAGCTCAAACACAAAGAGAGCACACATTTACCTGCATGTATGTTTGGAGGACGACAGAAAGAAGACGAAAAATGAATACTTTTTTTTTTTAAAGGACAGGTGAGTATTATATATTTTATCCACTAAATTAGAAAAAAATGCCCTGTCACATACAAATATGGTACATTTCTTGCAATGTGCTTTCTGCCAATATTACATTTTGCATTGAGTTTTTTTTTTTAGCATGATCCCTACCTTTATTTGCAAGGAAACTCACTGCCTAAATCCCAGTTATGTATGTAGGTCATTCCTGCAGAGGGCAGATCTGTGCCTCAGATGTGAACGAGATAAAAATAAGTTTCCATCAGTTAATCTGGGAGCAGCTTGACTTTTCCTAAAAAACAAGTGGGAGTGTTTTCTTGCTGCTTGTTGATGTTCTTGCTGAGAGATGCTGCAAAGTACACAACTCAATGCAATCTCTGTGGCCACATGCAAGCTCAGGTTATTTGAGGGATTGCTGCAAAGTCAATGACTTGTTGCAAAAGCAGGACTTCTTTAGAAAGAAAACATTTTGCAGACTTAATTTGATTGTAGTTTTGGATTAGATATTTATATAAATTAGTGTACACTCTATATGCCAGGGCAGAGTTTTTCTACATAAAGGATATCTCAAGATGACAGCATTGCAAAGTTGCTAGAATAATGAGAACAACAGAAAGCAACACTCGGCACCTAAGAACGCACCTCGTTGGGTCATGGCCCGACCAAACCACACAAAGAGCACCACACCAAGATCAGGGCCGCCGGACAACCCTCGAGCCACTGAACACACCTCCAGCACTTGCCAAACCAGCAAGGATGCAGGGACGAGAACATAAGAATGCGTACCACGCCCCCTGGTCAGCCCCCTGCTCCCAGCCCAGTCCCCCACACCCCACTCTACTGTGTTTGCCTGTGTTAATGTAAAATGTTCACAGATGTGTAGTGGATGTGGTAATGCTGAAACAACACTCTGACAGTGTTCTTTTTTTTTTCTTCTTTCCAGTCTCTTGTGTCAAATTTCCTGCTAACCCTATCCTTACCCTAAACCTAACCTAACCTAACCCTTTTAGGCCATGTTCTGCCCCTTTAAGAGTTTCTGTAATTGTCATTTATAATTTTGTTTCTCATATACTCCGTCAACCTGACATGTTCTTGCTATGTCAGGCGAAGCACGATTAAACTCCTTGAATGTATTTGTCCTTACACAAACCGAATAAAGAAAAGAAAAGGGTGAAAATTGCTAGTGCTTTTAGTCCCTTTCAGAGCAAACTGACTTCCAGGCTTGTGTGGCATCCAGTTTCAAAACCTATTTATGGCCACAAACTCTTGAAGGAAGAGTTGAATGTTATCACGTGTGCACCATCACTGTGAGGCTTTAACTGGCATACGGCTAGTTTAACCTCACAAAGCATCTATAAAAGGGAAAAGAATGTTGCTCTGAGGAAAAAACAGTTGGAATTACTCCAAAAAAAAAAAAAAGGGAAAATGAGTTTCCAGTTAATTATTCCTGAACACAGTGGGGATTTTTTTCTGCAGGACTGTATTGATCACGCCTCTTAAATGGCCACTGATAGATTTGGATCTTTCACACACCAGAGCCAGAAGTGTGAAAGCTGTTTGTTGTTGCTGCCACTTTAAGTAACAAATCTACCTCGAGTCACATTTCCCCTAAAAAACAAAAATAGGCATACTTGTTTTTTTTTTTTTTTTTTTGCTATTGTTTACGAGTAGCACACATCAGTTGAGGAATGCTTTCAGAAGTGTGCAAGTATTTACTATACCTTTGCAGGAGATGCATGACTGATTAAAAAAACATAACCAAGTGTTCACTTTGGATCATTTTCATTTTCAGTTTTGGACAACAGGTGTCCTTCACAAAGACACTTGTACATTCAACTGTTTAATTTAAAAACGTCTGTTTGAGGAAATGTATTTAGCTGTTTAAGTAAAAACGAGCTGTTGCTGTCGATTTCCATGTTTTATTAAGGAAAAACAATCCAGTTGTGGGTACCACCCATACGTTTTCCTGTTTTTGATGAGTCACTGTGACTGAAGTGGAAAAGGCTGCACCCCTTTTAACATTTCTGAACTAAGACAGAGCAGGAGGGTTTGTGTGTACTGTAACTACCACAGTTTACATGCAGTCATCATGACTATGGATATTAATCTGAGGCATTTGTTGAGAAGACATACAACCAAAAACCCAGGGTAAACAAGTTTGAATGCATCGACTGTCTGCAGAACCAGAACTAAACTGGCACCCGTGAATATATGTAGATCCATGCACCCTTGCTAAAATGTGGTTAAATGTCCCTAAAGATAATCAAATACTTCTTTTGGTAGCCACAAAAAACCCATTGCATAATTTTTGCTGGATATTTGACTTGTCTTTCTATCAAAAGTGCTAGAGTTAATTTAAAAAGGCTGGTTCGGGGTTTCAGGGATAAACCAGAAATTTTCAATAAAGCTGAGTGCAGGACAATCAACTGTCCTGAAGCTTAATGTTAGCCTGCGTCATACATTGCAAAACCAGTTTTGAGCACTGCTTGGGATCAATTTCCTGCTAGAACGGCCTACTGTGAGCAGGTTTCAACCCTAATATGAAAGAAAATTGGTCAAAGCCTGTGGCCAGGACAAGGACAATAACAACAAAGTTCTGTCTGTCCAGGACATTTCATGAACTGAAGTGCAGAACTCCCAGGAAGTCTTCAGTCGGGATAACAAATTTGGAAGACAATAAACTGTCTCATAAATTATCGCAATAAATGAAAAATATTGTCATTTTGACAACATTTTTATTGTACATAATAACAACAATGATAAGGGCTCATTAATGCAAGCATATTCAAAGATTAAGAAAAACCTTTCATTTCTAAAGAACATTTGACACTGGAACTAAAAAAAACATTTGAAATATCCAAAATAAGCTAATAAAACAATATAACAGTAATTAAAATGGATTGTGAGGTGTCTGTAACCAAAATTGCATTTGAAATAATCATTTAGCTTAGACAGTAAAAACAGGCAAAAGTGGCAGGTAGTGCAAAGTAACTACTTTGTTGTAGGTGTCAAATGTTTGGAGTGCTTCTCAAAATCCTGGCTTTTCAAGTTTATTAAAGGGGAGCATCTCCTAGCAACTGTTGTCCAAATGAAAATGATTATGCTCATTTTAATTTATCATGCGATTGATTTATTGTTTACTGTGTTAGACTTAGTCTTCAATCCCTCTGTCATTTGTGATTGTAGTTCCCGACTTCAAATTTATGACTAATCACATGATAGTTTCCTTCATCTTGTAGATCACGTAGAGGCAGCAGCCACCAGCATCAAGGTCAAGTGATGGTTTTATCCCTAAACACTGTAAAGTGAAGTAGTTGTAGTATTGTGCTGCAGGGTTGTTCCTCTGCCTTACAGCATAATGAGTGAAGTTATCTCCTTAATCATATTGAAAGTGTCGACTATAATTCAATTTAAATGAAATCGACCAATTCTGATAAGAATATTAAATATTCTGACATAATTCTGTTGATGGTTGCAAAGCTCACGTTTCTCTTCAACTTTCTAAGGGGCATTTCATTAAATATTAAATAGGTTGTATGCATTTGTTTGAAGCCGCAAATATAATGTTGACACCGAATCGCCAAGACTCTCTTCTAAGCCACATAAAAGCTCAGCTTTATTGACAATATACAGTACAGTACTCTGGGTTTGTGTCTTTTTATATTTAGACAGCAATGAACATTCCTACTGAAGGCATCTGACAGTTAAGACGAACCACAGCTGATAAAGTAAAAATTAATCTCTCCAGCTCTGGTTAGCCAATAAAACCAAAAACAAAAACAAATGACCCGTCCTAATCTCAGACGTTTCTTTTTCTGTCGTTGTGGATAGATGTCCTTGTGTTGCCGCTACAGAGCAGGGGTGAAGCCCCACCAGTTGAGCAGAAGCATTTCCGCACACTGAGTGTCAAAGCGTCCTAGTTTGTGCAGAAAGGATTCTGCTAGACTGATGAGGGGGCCTGGCAAGTAGTCAAGACTCTACATCTTCAGAGATGATACTGGCTCTTCTTTCTTTATTTGGTCATGGACTTCACCATTTCCAGAGTCTCCACTGGTTTCCACTGCTGATTGATGGTGATTAGCTGCAGCAAAATGTTACAGACAGAAAAAAAAGAGAGAGAGAAGACCCTTTGTTATAGGTATTGGCTATTACCAGGATTGGGTCTGATGTCACAGAAGACGGTTGGTACAAGTGATAGTGACTCAGCACTATCTATCAGCAGCAGGGTAGAAAGCAGCGCTTGTTTACGTGCCGCAATAAAGAGAACTGAAACCCTTATGAAAATGAATACAGCTGGTAGAATCCTATAAAGCATAAATAAAATTAAAACACACCTTTTGGGGCTTTGAGGGGTCCAGTCTTTCCCATGGTTCTGGGTTTTCAGACTTGTTCAAACTGTACAGCATAGTAAAACAACAGATTATACTCTCTCAGCTCTAATTGATGTAATTTAATCAATTGTGAGCTAAAAAAAAAAGAGGAAAACTCACATCACATCGGATTTGGTGAACAGAAAGTACAAGGAAGCAGATGTGGCTCCTGTAGCTGCGAACGCCATGAATCCCACCAGAGGGATCAGCTGAAACAGACACACAAGAAGCATAACAACCACATCTGATCTTCACTAGGAGCAGACTGACTGCACAAATAAAAACAGTAAAAAGCAAACGTCTTACCTCCTTCCTCTTCTTCAACAACTGGATGAATCCAGACATGTTTCCAAAATACTCAAAACACCTGCAGATAAAATAGTTTGGTTTTCACTTGTTGTTGTTTACATCCTCAGTCTGAGTCTCTGCCTTTCTAAAGGAAGAGGCAAGGTCCCCAAAGTAGTTCGGTGCGACATGTCTTACCTGCTGCTTCAGAGCTTCCTGAAAGTCTCTGAGTCCTGCACAGCAGGAGACAAACAGATGTAGGACGAGGCGGGAGGGTTTACGAGGTGACAAGCACGTAGACACAAGATGCTTCCTGTATTGTAATGTACAACTCAAGGGCAAAGCATCTATTTGGTCATGACGGGTACAAAATACCAGTGTGCAGGGCCCTCTAGTGGTCACACTTGAAAGCTGAAAGATAACTGTAACTGTTAATAAGAGCAAAAAATCATGTCATGGTAAATGCTGAGACAATAAAATGACACAATAAAAGTTACATAAAAATAACATTTATTTTAAAACTGATTTGTTTATAGCCTGACATAGGAGAACACTGTTGTTACTTAAATGCCCTTAATCATTAATTGTTGATCTCAGGGATGCACCAGTTAGTGAACATTAGCAGAAATATGAAAATCCCACCATGTAAGTTCATTAGTAGACTTCACCTTTCTACCGTTTTCGTTCCAAGTAACAATTTAAACTATAATCTATATCTGATATCAGATACAATAAATATAGAAAGTTGAGTTTTTTTCAAACTAGATTTTGACACATCAGAATGAAGAGGTGTAATGAGAAAATAAAAGACTTAAAGAACAACTTCTTTTTGAGTAATAACAACAATGTCTAACCAGCACATTCATTTAATATGTTTTTTTTAAGTCGGTAACTGGAAAACGTTTCAGAATCACTGACTTGATTGGTAATCACAGTAAAAATGAAAATGCTCCTACCTCCATGACCACCCTGTGGACCAACACGGGCTTTCCAACTCCAGGAGGTTCGACACCTCTGGCACAGGACACCACAAGCGAGTACATCTGTATTAAAATCCTTCAGGTTTGTTGCAAACTCCTCATGGATACAAACACTCCTCAGCATGTCTTTCACAAAGTCATGAACAACGGTAGCTTAAGAGATTCCTTTATCCATCAAAAACCAGGTGGCAGATCAACATAAAAATGGAAAAACAAAACAAAAAACAATGCAATTTCCCCCCAGGTTTTGTGTTTGAACAGAAAATCCAAAGAACGAACCATACTCTGGATTATGATGACTAACATATATAGAAACTTCTGACCAGTCGTAACTTTAGCTTTAGTCATGAGAGCATTTCATGAAGACAGAAACCATCCGCTCTTCTAAGCCACATAAAAGCTCAGCTTTATTGAAAATATATAGTGTAGTACTCTGGGTTTATGACTTTTTACATTCAGACAACAATACATATTTGTATCTGAGGCATCCGACAGTAAAATTAAACAGTTAAAATAAAAATTAAAAAAATCATCTCTCAAGCTGTGGTCAGCTAAAAGTAACAAAAACAACTTCAGAAATGATGCTTGCTCCTCATTTGTCTTTGGTCATGGACTTCACCATTTCCAGAGTTTCCACTGGTTTCCACTTCTGATTGATGGTGACAAACTGCATCAAAATGTTAGAAAAAAAAAAGAAGAAAGACTTCATTTAAGGTATTTGTCACTGTTACCATGAATATTTGGAGGACTGACTCTGATGTCACAGAAAGTCATAGTGAGATAGCACATATCAGAAGTTGGGTGAAAGGCAATGCTTGTTTTCAAAAATTAAAATATACCTTTTGGGGTTTTGATGGGTTCACTCGTTCCCATGGTTCTGGATTTGAAGTCTTGTTCAAACTACACAGCAAATTTAAACAATAGACTATAGTGATTCAGCTCTAATTGACAAAATTCCATCAAAAAGAGCAAAAAACAACAAACAAACAAACAAAAAATCTCACATCACATCATTCTTGTGGAACAGAAAGTAGATGGCAACTGATGATGATCCTGTTGCAGCAAGAGCCATGATTCCCACAATAGGAATCACCTGAAACAAGAAACATTCCAACCACACCTGATCAAGCAGTTGTAGCCTTGCCAAAAGTGTAAAAAGCAAACATCTTACCTCCTTCCTCTTCATCAACATCTGGAAGAATCCGGGCATTTTATCAAAATACTCAAAACACCTATCGAGAAAATAGCCTGGTTTTCACTTGCTGCTAGATTATGTACTTTCCTTACAACATGTGTAAGCTATAGAGTGCTGTTTGTAAAGTTACAAACATTAACAGCAATAATTTGCTGTATTTGGCCTGTCATAGAGGGAAAAAAAATGTGGGTGTTAATTTTTCAGACATATTTTCACTATGCCATTCCAAGATTTATAATTGTAAGAGTTCCAAACTAAATATTTAATTCACTAGCTATACATTTAGTTCCAAACTAAATACTTATTTTCCAAACTAACAACGTTTGTTTTCAAGCTAACAAATATTTTTGCTTGTTAACAACATATTTAGGTTGCTAGCTAAATACTTAGCTAATATGCAAATTGGCTTATCGGGAAGCGGAAATGGAATATCAAAATAAAAGCTCGGGTTTCCGTGTCTCTAAACTCCGGTGGTGGCGGCCTTGAACAGGCACATTGTTTTCGTTATGACTAGCTAGATAGAACAAATTATTACTGTTTTTCTTTTTTTCTTTTTTTTTTTTTTACTGTGTAATTTTACAAACAGCGCCCCATAGCTAACGGATAATAAGGTCTCCATAGACTTGGTTTTCTTAACTGCAAATATTTTATAAACGCTTTTTGTAACTGAAATACAGCAGATGGAAAAATGCGACTAGCTAATAACTTTAAGCTACTCAAAAATATGTACACTGTTGTACACATCATCAACCACAAAAAACAACACCTGCGTAAGTGCCACCCAAACAAGAAAATACTTACTAGAAGAAAGTCTTCCAAAGTATTCAGATAGAGCTCATGAGCGTTTACTTTCTCCTAACTGCCTAAATTCTCGTTGTTAAGGTTACCGTAGAACATTTCAAAGATAGTTTGCTGGTAACGGCGCTCACTCAGTCATATTTCTAGAAACACAATTTGACAAAGATCCGATACAAAGTAAATCATATACCGTAGGTTATCGCTGATACCGCTAAAACCGATTGTATTCAGAAGAAAACAGACTTTTTCAGTGCAAACAGTACAAATGTATGAAAACATATTTTCAAATTGAAAATGTAAGCCATTGATATTTGCCATTATAATTCTTGCATCTCTTGAGGAAATTCAAGTAATTTGCTGGACCTATGGAATAGGAACCAAACAAAAGTATGAAGCTCATCACAACGGCATTGATCTGATACAAATACTCACTTTGAAAATTATAATATTATTTAGATCATTACGGCCAGACATACCCAAAACAGAGGATTTAAGAGGTATATGGAAAGTAGATGGTTCTTTCTGTATTGTATTGTAGAGCTGAAGGATAAAGCATCTATTTGATAATAGCTACAAAAATCACAAAATATCAGAGTGTGGGCCCGCTAGTGGTCAGACTTTAAAGCTGAAAGACAGTTGAACTAATTGTTAAAAATAGCCTAATTAATTTCACTGAAAAGCTTATGAGATAAAAAAAAACAGACAATAAAAGTTATATGTCATAATATTTATTTTAAAACTGATATTTTGTATAAAAATACATCACTGGTGAGGTATTAAATATGAACTAATCTGCTGAGCAGTGAGAGAAGGACTCATTTTGGTGATGGAACGAAGGAAATGTGTCTGCTGGATGGATGACGCTTCCATGTTCTCCTCCAGCAATGCCAGCAGAGCAGCCTAAAAAGAAAAAAATAAATTAAATATATAAATATATCTTTTTTGGTGTGTTTTTTAATTGTAAAGAAAAAAGCCATTTCGGATACACTTACTTCTTTACACAGGTTTTCCAGGTCAGCTCCAGAGTAAAGCTTTGTCTTTGCAGCCAGCTCCTCCAGACAGACGTGTGAATCCACAGGCATAGACTTTGTGCAAACTTTTAGGATGGCGAGTCGAGCCTTAACATAGGTAACAAAAAACAATGCACCACGAGATTTAACATTAAAAGACTCAGTTGCTGTTATGCATTACTGTGTAAAAATTATTCTGTCTCTCTTTGCTGCTTTATGTTAAAACAGCCTCAGTCCACAGGGAGTTAAAAAAAAAAACTGCATAACTATGACTAAATTTAACAACGTAATGCAGATTAAGCACTCAATAAAGTAAAATCAAACCTGCAGATCAGGAGGTGGAACGTAAATGATGTGGTCCAGCCTGCCGGGTCTGAGCAGGGCGCTGTCGATACACCTGGGTCTGTTTGTAGCAGCTACAACCATCACATCTTTGTTACAAACCTCCTGACAGTACAGCTGTTAAAAGAAAAAAAAAAACTTGTTTATTATTAAAGTCACGGTGTGAAGATGAGAAATTGTGTAATGTCAGCAACATGTGACCTCGTCATCTGCGTGACTCTGCTCCACTCCCTCTGCCTGCAGGACCTTATCTGCTCCCCTCCTCTCCACCATCTTCAGGCCGATCCCGTCCATCTCATTCAGCAGCACAGACAGCAACCGGGTTTGCACGCTATTAGGAGTCCCGACGTCGGACCGTGACCCGATCAGTGAGTCGATCTCGTCGAGGAACAGAACACAAGGCGCGCAGGCGCGGGCCTGCCGGAACAGCTGCACGTGAAAAGACAGATGCAATGGTTTGAAAGACGCAACAAAGAAGAAATGAAAACGATCTGTTCTCTGCATATTTCAGGAAACTAATAGGAAGTACCTGAGCTAAGGCTTTCTCAGAGTCTCCGATGTACGGAGAGTACAGGTCAGCGCCGCTGACGGACAGGAAGGCACAGCGGGACGAGGTGGCAGCAGCTTTGACAAGCGTCGTTTTTGCGCATCCTGGAGGGCCGTACAGGAGGACGCCACGCGGCCGACACAACCCCAGACGGACAAACGCCTCAGGGTGTCTTATAGGCCACTCAATGCTCTGTGGCAGAGATTTAAAGAGAAAAATTACTTAACTATGAGTTGCATGGAAACATTTTATCATACTTTTCCTTTCTAGCTCTATAAATCCAGCCCCACTACTCAGTTAGTACGTGGTGGAAATTTATCATATTATTTATCATGTATCACAGTAAATTTCTTATCATAATAAGAATTTTGATTTACTCTTACCATAATAAACTGCAGTTATTGATGGTAAATAAACAAAAAACTGACAGGGTGATCGAGAATGTTATTTTTTCTATTTTCTCCACTGTTCCACAAGTGATGTGCATCAATAAATATCAATAAATTTGAAATTTAAATATGATTACATGCAGTTACTGTGGGCAATGTAGTGATGTAAATCACATTTATAGAAGTAAGTGGCATCCTGAACAAGCCTATTTCAAGAACAATATTTGTGTTTGTGGCACTACGATTGCTGAGCCCTGCAGGCACAGCCATAAACATAATAAAGTAATAAAGAAGTAATAAATACATTATGATGAAATAAAAGCTACTGTTATCACAATAGCACCACAAGATATTGCGATAAAATTCTAAGTCCATATCGCCCACCCCTAAATAGCCAACCTGTCTTAGTTTGGCTTTGACTTCCTCCAGGCCTCCAATTTGCTCCCAAAGCACCGGGGAGAGCTCCGTCCTGCCCAGGCTGCCTCTCAGGCAGGACGGCCCCACCAACTTCAGGGCCTCCTGGAAGTGCTTCATATCCACCACCTGCTCCCCTGAACCCTGCAGGCAACAATGTCAATGAATCACAGAACACTAAACTCATAAATTGGTCCTGATCCAAAACAAGTTGGATAAAAACAAAGATTTGACGTTTTGTCTGCACAGAACACGGTCCTACAAACTATGTCCCACGATTCAAGAGCTTTCACAGCAACAATTCTTAGTAGTCAGAGTCTGTCTGACTTCACTCTCTCAAAGTGTTTCAAAGTTGTTTTAGTTTCTTCAAAATATTCCTTCAGTTTAGTAAGTTTTACATGCATTTGTTTTTGCTTTGCTCTCTTACGGTTCCACTGTAAGATTTCAGCCACTGTTGAGGTCTGGACATTGACTGGACCGTTCCAGTAAATTGATTCTTTTCATTCTTTTCAAGCCATTCTGTTGTAGGTTTACTGCTGTGCTCAGTGTCACTAAAGCCACTACTGGTAAGCTGCATTTATTATATCTGGGCAAATAATTAATTTAAAAGTGATCACTTATTTTCTCTGCATTTACCTTTACGTTCTCCCTCAAAGCGTGCATGGCAGCCTCCCTGCACAGTGCACTCAGGTCTGCTCCGACATATCCTGTCGTTATCTGAGCAAGCTCTGCAATGTTCACAGTGGGGCGCACGGGCATTCTCTCACACAGAACAGACAGGATGGCTTTTCTCTGCAGAAGTGTAGGAGCACCGATGATCACCTTTTAAAAAGGACAAATGCAAAGTTTACTGGTTTTGCTTTGCACGTTGCAGCTGTCGTTCACTTTACATACAGGACTGTATCAAACTAAAACGCTGCACCTCTCTGTCAAACCTCCCAGGCCTACGCAGCGCCGGGTCTAAACTGTCTGGCCTGTTGGTGGCTCCGACGATGAGGAAGCGGTCGGACCGACTCATCCCATCCATCAGCGTGAGAAGCTGAGCCACCAGTCGGTTCTCCGGCGCGGAGGAGCCGGACCTTCTCGGAAACAGAGAGTCCAGCTCGTCCAAAAACAACACGCAGGGGCCCTCTTCCGCTGCAGACCGGGCACGCTCAAACACAGCCCGCAGCGTCTCCTCGCTCTCACCCGGCCGTGACCCGACAACCTGACAAAAGGAGACCACTGCTGTTACTCAGCTGCACTTATGCACCACATGTCGATCTCACGTCATTCTCACAGCCTAATAACTTTGAATGCCATTGATTCATGCTGCTATGGTGTTTGGACAAAAATACTACACATGATCTAAATTATTTTTTGCTGAAATTGAAACATTATAATTATTCCCACTGTTGGATAGTTATATTGATTATTATAGACATAAAAATGTTCTTTATAGACATTTAAAATGGTTCGGGACAAAAACATCAGAAGAAACATGAATATCTGACCAGTTACATTTATTTTTGGTCTTCTAGTGTTCATTTTAAAGAATGTTCACTTTTTTCCTGTTATCATTTCAAAAAGCACCACAAGTAAAGCTACAATCTATTTGATATCAGATAAAATGAATGTAGAAAGTGGAGTTTGACTCAAACTGAAGGGATGCAATGAAAAAATGAAAGAAGAGTTATTTTGTTCTTTTTTTAAATTTTTTTTTTACTTTCATAAAACATGAAAGAAACTCAAATATACCTGTACAGTGCAGTTGAGTTTATTCTGAAGACTCACTCAGGAATAATTATTCTTTGACAGCAAAATAATTTAGCCATTTACTTTGTCTTGAAACAGACAAACAGAAAATGCAGAATATTTGTTTTGTATCTCTTGAAACGTTTTTGAGAACAGAAATGACAACCAAGTCCTTTCCAATTAAAACGTTTCCAGTCACTGACTTCTCAAAATTACTCACTAAAAATGAAAATGTATATCAGCTCTTACCTCCGGTCCTCTGACCACCACCAGGCTGGCTCCCACCTCCATGACCACCCTGCGGACCAACACGGTCTTCCCAACTCCAGGAGGTCCCACCAGGAGCACACCTCTGGGGCAGGATACGCCCAGAGAGGTCAGGGTGTTGGGGTAAAGGAGGGGCAGCTGCAGCATCTCTCTCAGGGATGCACTCACCTGCAGTGGAAGAAAAACACACATGTTGGCGTCAACCCTGTAGATTAGTACAACAGGGGTCATAACAGTAAGTAGAGGCTGACCTCCTCCAGTCCTCCCAGCGGGGGTGTGTGCTGGTCCTGCATTTGACTCTTGTAACGCTGGACTGTCTGGATCTCAGTTATCTCCAAACCAATTTTAGAGGTGATGACTCCAGCAGCTGCAGACTCTGGACAGATGCCGTGCACAGCAACATATCTTATATCTGTATTAAACTCCTCCAGGTTTATTACAAACTCTTTATGGACATAAACACCCGTCAGCATGTCCTTCACAAGCTCGTGAACAAGGCTAAAATGTGTGTTTTTCTTAAAATCAAGACTCCGGACCACCACAGTTACTTTAACACTCTTCAGTTTGGTGCAGGGTGCGGGACTGAGCTGAGTCGTGTCCAAGCTCAGGTGTGCGGGAAGCCCAGAAATCAGGCTGGGAGTGAAACATTTCAGGTCCATCTGCAGGAAGCCCTCCGCCAGGTCGGGACGGGGCCAGGCGGTGCACAGACAGCTTCCCCCGGGAAGAGACACCAGCAGAGGGGAGCCCAGTCTTAGACCCAACGACGACATCAGACCCGGGCCCAGTCTGCATCTCTGAGACCCCCGGTCAGGGGGATCCACCGATAGCAGCCTAAGAGACTCCATTGTCCATTAAAATCCGATGATGACACACTGACAGCGCGATTTAAACAGAGCTAAAAGGCTCAGATGCGGCACGCACTTAGCATACATACTACAAAAACTTCATTTAATAGCTTCATTTAGAAGCTGAATTACACTGACATACTAGGTAACGCTGTACAGCAACCATCTGTGTTTTAAATAAGAAAATGGCAGCTACATTTAATAAGCTAAAGCGATTATTACATTAGCTGAGCCGTAATGTGTTTACAAAATTCGCGTGGTGCCTGTTAAAAAAAGATGGCCAACAAAAACCTTTTAATGTGTGTTACGTCGGTCGGTGTTTCACCGGTTAAAAACGCGCGTGCACTGCTCGCATTACAGGGATACTACGGCTACCGCACAAGCTCAAAAAAGATGACTGAAAATAAATATTGGTTTGAAAAATATAACTGTAACTGAAAACGTGAGCATTGACTCTGAAATAAATGTACAGAAAAATTTTGCATTGATTGAACGATAAACAAAAATTGATGGTGAAAAAAGATTCATTGAAACTCTAACTATATGCATTTAGTGAAACAATGTGGATCTTCTTAAGAGATCCTTATTGAAAAGACCTTAAATTATATGACTGCATATTGAGAAACTACACAAGCAAATCTAATATACTATTCTGTATTTTAAGTAAGTTTGCAAATGGATGGAAGGTGGAAACTAAAGCTAATGGAAAACGAAAAGTCATAGTAGTCCAACACATTCTGAGTACAAGTTTCTTTCTCTGGTACTCTGCTGCCATCTAGTGCACAAAAAATAAAATACACTGAATCTCGATAATTGTGTGCTGAACTTTGAAATGTAAAGCTAATATCACATTCTATATCAAATTTAGAGGAGGCATGTTAACTTTATAATTATTAATGACTTATGATGTTAACTGATGATGATTTTATTGGATTTCTAACCTGTTGAGTCATCTTTTAATTTGTAGCTGGATAAAACAAGGAGTTTTATACACTACATGAGTGGTCAGATGTAATATTGTTGCTTCTTATTTCTAAACATGTATCTTACATCTAAACAGAATAGTAGTGATACTGATAAAAGGTCATCAGGAGGAATTACGGGTCTTTCAAGCAAAGCTGCCGTTGAGGGACACTGGAGCCATTTGCCAGATCTAATAGGAGGCAAACCTGAGAAGATTGATCCACCTTCTCATTTCTCATTTTCAGAAACCAAATGATAGTTTAATTCAATGACTGACAAAGTGAAAACTTTGCATTGCTTTGTTGAGGAAAGCTGTTCTCAGAACAAGTTCAATCCCCACATTGAGTTACACATTGTTCTAAAATATCAGAACATCATTTTCCCATTTGAAATTGTGAATGGAGTCATGCGTTTTTACTCAACTGTCTCTGTGACCCCACTGAGCCTTTGCGTCTCTCTGTCGTCACAATTCCAGATCTCGCGAACTGGAACGTTGCATGTAATCAACCCTAGGCCTTGAGAGAGAGAGCGCGTGAGTGCGTGAATGTGTGTGTGTTGTGTCCTGCAGAGTTGAAATGTCACTCTGCTGTCTGTAGGCCTCGCAGCACAGACTGGCTGAGTGTGTAACTGGGGGAATCGGGACCTTCTGGAGGGAATCAAGATGTCCTCTGGTGTCTGACAGCAAATGAAGAAGCAGTCTTAACACAGAATAATCTATCTGCTTGCTTGTGTTCGAGGGAGCCATGTCAACTCTCCTGCGCTGCTTCTCCAGCTCCTGCCTGGTTTTGTCCCAGAGGAAGGGTCATCAGAAAATATTTGGGAGGAGGCATTTTAGGACTTTTCCTGTATTATGGGACCAAAAGGCTTCCAGAGGTAGGAACTATACTGCTTAGACACAGTCTCTCTTGATTTACATTTTTTTTCCCCATCTCCAGTTTAAGGCTTCAAAGATCAAAGTTGCCTATTTGTGGCCCAGAGAAGTGGAAAACTCCTTAGATCATAAAATGCTTTCAGAAGGTTAGCTGAGATGTTCCCAAAATAGGGAAAGCAGGCAGTTGTTTCACTCGCTGACTTGTGGGCCGCTGCTAACATGTAGGTCAGTTAAAGGTGACATGTTGAATCCTCACTGCTGCCTGACAGGTTTCCTGGAGGGATGCGTGTGTTTTGCTGTAACGTCACTGTGGAGACACCAGAGAGTGTTTGTGGTGGTTTTAGGGGTTACTGAAAGCTATAAAGTTGAAATTCTGAGTGTCTCTGTGGGAGCGGAGGCCTCTCTGCGAGCATAGTGGATCAGAGCCAATCACCTGCTACTTATGTCACCATGGCGGCGAGGTCACCAAGCCATGTATGGACAAAGAAATGTGCAACATGATATTGTTCCCCGGCCACACAATGTCAGCTGCAGGCTCACGCTCGCTCTCTAAAGCCAGAGCGTGCAAACTCGTAATATTAGGATCACAACTTTAAATATTCATCTGAAAATGCTCTCTGAGATCCTCTGAAGGAAGGCGGGCCTAACTGTCACTCGCTGTGTGTTCACTTAGGTGTGCTCTACAAAGATTTAGTGGTCGGTGTTCCTAAAGAAACTGTTTTGAATGAACGTCGGGTGGCGTTGTCGCCCGCCGGGGTTCAGGCTCTGGTCAAGCAGGGCTTCAAGGTGCAGGTGGAGAACGGAGCCGGAGATGAAGCCAAGTTCTCTGACCAGCAGTACAAGGACGCAGGAGCCACCATCACCGACGTCAAGGGAGCTCTTGGCTCAGATTTGGTCCTCAAGGTTTCGCACGTCCCTTCTGTTCCTCTCAACATCGTCCCTTAGCTGTCTGCAAGGCTATAATCTACACTGCCTCTCATTTATTCCCGTTCTTTCCCAGGTTCGAGCTCCCAGTTTAAGCGAAGCAGACCTCCTGAAACCCAAGTCCACCTTGGTGAGCTTCATTTATCCGGCACAGAATCCAGACCTGATGAAGAAGCTGTCAGAGAGGCAGAGCACCGTGCTGGCCATGGACCAGGTGCCCAGAGTTACCATCGCCCAGGGATACGACGCTCTCAGCTCCATGGCCAACATCGCTGGGTAAAGAAATATCTAGATAATCACGGAGATTCACGTATGTACAGACAAACACACAGATAAGAGGTAATAACACTGTTGCTAGACAGCTGGTATCGCTGCCTGATGATGTGTGTCATGTGCTCAGATGAGAGCATCCATTCATCCATCTGAACTTGATAAATATTCACTGACTGAGAGTAAATAAATGTAAAAATAAGAGCAACTTATTTTATACATTTCATCTTAACACCCTGAGATACAACTAACTAATCCCTTCAGCCAGCTGGACATGTGTTGTTATGAAATGACGACCAGTTTATTGCAAATGTTTTTATTTTCATTATAATGAGTTGTTAAAGTTTGGCACAGAAGTAGTTAAAAAGTGCTATGAACACCAATATATACAACCTTTATCTTAGTTGTAAGACCTGTGCTCAGCGGTGGCAGTGCAAATATAAATATAAACAGATATGGACACTCTGAAAGTTGCTTTTGTTTTCATAAAAACAGAAAGCATTCCAATTATAATCAGTTTACGTAAAGAGGCACCCTAATAAATGAAAACGGTGCACTTTTTTTTAAAATCAAGCCTAAAATAAACTGCCTAATTCTGAATACACAGAAGTCAATATTGTTATTACTTATTTTGGTGATGTTTTTATCTGATTAATGTCATTTACATGACTTTGATAACTTACCTAAGGCCAGGTTCAGATGTTTCCTTGCTCTTAGTTGGAAAACTCATGTCATTGGTTTTAATTAAGCTCATCAAATCTTTTCTGTAAATAAAAGATTTACAGAAAACCTAAAAAGCTTTAGGTTTTATGAATTTTGACAACAAATTTACATGACCTGCAAAACATAATTGCAAAAGCATTAAATTAGACACTGTGTCATATCATATTAGAAATCAATAGGAATAGACTCACACTTTCTGTCATATACTGTAAACATAAGAAAACAACAAAGAATGTGGGTTTTGTTAAATGTGTTATTTTGGCAGATACAAAGCTGTGGTTCTGGCTGCCAACCACTTTGGCCGGTTCTTCACTGGTCAAATCACAGCTGCAGGAAAAGTCCCTCCAGCTAAGGTAACCTTCAGCTGAACATTTATTTATTTATTTATTTTCTGAATTGAGAGGCTTCTGTCCACCTTTGGGCGTTTTCTTTTCACGTACACATTAAAAACTGCGAACTGATTCTTCTCTTGATGTTTCTGCTGCTCTCAGGTCCTGGTTATTGGAGGCGGGGTGGCTGGTTTAGCAGCAGCAGGGGCAGCCAAGTCGATGGGAGCCATAGTGAGAGGCTTTGACACCAGGTATGAGATGAAAGGAAAAGGACGCCTCGTGTTTCAGACCGCCAGACTCGGCGATGATGGTTCGTGATCTTGATGAAAAGCTGACTGTTTCCTGTCAGGCCAGCAGCACTTGAGCAGTTCAAGTCATTTGGGGCAGAGCCTTTGGAAGTAGACATCAAAGAGTCTGGCGAAGGGGTCGGAGGTTACGCCAAGGAGATGTCAAAGGAGTTCATTGAGGCTGAGATGGCCCTGTTCGCCAGGCAGTGTAAAGATGTCGACATCGTCATCAGCACTGCCCTGATTCCAGGTCGGAAACAATGAAACCTTCAACCATTTCTCTTTATGTTCGAGTGTTTAAAGTTAAGATAAATGGCCTACTGTTTCTTATTTGGAAGCGTGCATACATCTAGTGTGTTTTTTTTAAGTCGATTGTCGAAGAAGCAGAAGAAGAAGAAGAAGAAGAAGAAGAAGAAGAAGAAAAAAAAAAAGGAAATGAGTTGCAAGACAAGACTTTAAAACCTCAAGTCGTTGCTGATTTTGTTGATGGATTTCAAGGCTAACATGCTGATCTAAGGCTTTATTTCCACACGGTTTTATCCAAACATGTTAACTGACTTGAAGTTTATTCAGTCTTTGGAGGGTCCCCAACATCCGTGCAAAAGCTCCTGCCTGAGCAAAACTTTGCAAGATGGATTACAGGGCTCTGCACGTCAGGAAGATGGATGAACTAATTTGCTAATAAACAACTCGCAAGGCTCCACTCAGAGATAACACACTCAGCTCTGATGCTTACTGGTGAAAAGTATGTCGAAAGAGGTATTTACAGTACGCTGCAAAAGGATGTGTATCTCTTGAAAGAAAAAGGATACATATTTATTAAACTTTTCTGCAAATCAAAATCTAAAATATGTGGCCTGCATTTGTGTTTGACCACCCAAGTCAGTTCTTTGGAGAATTACCTTTCACCATATTTACAGCTGCAGGGTACAGTTTGTCTCCACTGGCTTTGCACATATTGGACTGAATATTTAGGCTTTTTCCTTTGGAGAATATCTCTAACGTCAGTCTTACTGGATAAAAAGCATTCACAGTCATATTCAAGGACTTACAAGAATTTCTTGGGTGGATTTAGTGCCTGGACTTTGACTTGGCCATTCCAACAGATGCCTTTATTTGTCAAAAGTCCTTATTTTGATATTCTTTTTTGGGGGGTTCTGCTTCAAAAATGGGAACTAACTGTGTCAGCCCATTTCATTTCAAGTCCAAAACTTTCAGTTTAGTCCAGATTAGCATAAAATAGTTTGGTTCAAATTCAGTTTAGTTTATCATTTTTCTTTTTGTCTCCGATCGTGCAGGAAAAAAGGCTCCTGTGTTAATTAAGAAGGAGTTTGTCGAGTCAATGCGGGATGGCTCTGTGGTAGTGGACCTGGCTGCAGAAACCGGAGGAAACATCGAGACCACCAAGCCAGGAGATCTGTACGTCTACAAGGTCAGCTTTCTGTCTGCGTCTTAAAGTACAGCAATAAAAATGTTCCCCTGCCTGTTCACCCCAGAGGAAAATTCACAGATCAAGAACGTTTTCTGTTCCAACCAGGGAGTCACTCACATAGGCTACACCGACCTGCCCAGCCGCATGCCCACACAGGCCAGCACTCTGTACTCCAACAACGTCCTGAAGCTGCTGAAAGCCATCAGTCCAGACAAGGATTACTTCCACTACGAGCCCCACGAGGAATTTGACTATGGAACAATCGACCATGTCATCCGTGGGACTCTTGTGATGAAGGTTGGTTTTGATTTGCTGTAAAAGTCTCTGCTGGCGTCCTCCACTCTCTCTCAGCATGAGCTATCACATCTTGTCAAGTCAAGCTCCAGGCCCCCCGCGCCCCCACAAAAAAAAAAAAGTTCCCAGTTCCAGCTGGGTAAGGCTCAAACTGGAAACATTTCCAGGAATTTTGGTTTGGACACAATGTCTACGGCAGTGAAATCATGCGAGCTCGGTAGGGCATATCGACTTACTGCTGGTGGACCGACTCAGGATTCAAGTCTTTCTAAAGTAAATTCATCTGCAAAACCCTTGCTAACTGGTCGATGAGTACTGTTTGCTTAGTGTAATCTCCTGCTGCAGGACTGCCAGCATCCAGTCCAGATGTTCCAAAATGCAAATTTCACAAATATTCAATTCTCTGTCTAACATGTAGACCTCATGGATCTTTTACTAGTGCTCACTAGGGTATATTTGTGTGTGTGTGTGTTTTTTTTTTCTCTGCCTGAACAGGAAGGTCACAACATGTTCCCGTCTCCACTGCCTAAAACGACCCCGCCGGCCCCCGTGAAACAGAAAACCGTGGCAGAATTGGAGGCCGAAAAAGCTGCAACAGTTTCCCCTTTTAACCGCACATTGACCTCTGCCGGCGTCTACACTGCAGGTCAGACACAAAGCATCAGATTCAGGGGGGAAATATTCATCTATAGATTTTGTTGTGGATGTCTTAGCTCCACTGCATTCTGAGGTACATTCTTCAGATTAGATCAAGCTCGAGGAAAGGTTGAACGCAGAAGAAAATTGTTCAAGTGTCTGTGAGTCTCTTCTTATTCCTTTATCTTCCACTGCTAGAGCAAACTGTAAGAAAAAAAACAAAACAAAACAAAAAAAAACATGCATTGTGTGTATTTTAGGTGCTTGAATGTGAAGCTGAGCTGCTTTTCCTTCCCAACATGCATTGCAAAGTGCCAATCGTTGACGATACAAATCTAGATCCCCACTCAAATGGATGTTTTTGTCAGTCTTTTTGTTGGAGGCGTGCAGAACTAGCCACTTGGCATGAGTACGACGGTATTTGTCCTTTTTGCATATTTTTTTCTGTTCTGCCACTGGAGTCATTGGAGTGAATCGCCAGTCAGACAGAAGAGATTCGTTCAGGACGTTATGCTCTAAACATAAATACAAAGGTTAATATTTTACATGTTTTCACATATGCTCAAGATATTTATCAGTGTATCATCAAGTGTTCCTTTTATGTCTCTAGTTTTGGTTTGAAATGTAGCATAGCTCTACATACAACATTTAAAAATGTAGCCATACTTTTTTTTTCTCACTTTAAGAGACAACGAAATACAAAGTTGCTCAGAAAACTGTGTTTTTCCTGCTCTATTTACTTAAAAAGTTAATTGGAAACATGGGATTATTTGTAGGATTATCCTCGTCCACACAAAAATACTATATGTGGTGCTGTAATAGTGTACCAGAATACACCACAAACAGAGAAGAAGGGGAAGGGTATGCAAATGTAATTTTTAAAAATGATTATATTGTACCTCCACCATGTCAGCACCACGTGCATGCTCCTAAGACAGTAACACACCTAGTGTAGCTACTGTAGTTCTTGCACTTTCAGAAATGACAGAGCATTGTGCTTTATAACTTAGTGAAATTTTGAAAATGATTTCTAATCAGTCTCTTCAGCAGCAGATTGTAAAGCGTGGAAACATGCCACAATTGTTCCTGTTGCAAATGCCATGAAGTCCTCAATGTCTTCAGACCAGTAGCCCTCACCTCCTTGGTGATGAAGGCTTTGTGAGGATAATGAAAAAGGGCGATCTGAAACAGGCTGCTGGCCACTTTAGGTCCTCCTCAGTCCGTTCCTCAGGCGGGAGTGTGCAGGACGCCACTCTGTTTTTAATAAACCTTTTAGTGGAACATCTGGACGTCCCTAAAACACATCCAAGGCTGTGGTTTGTTGATTTTCCATCTGCATTTAATACTACCCAGCCCTATCTTCTTGCGTATGAACTTTTGTCAGCGTTTCATCTGAATCCAAATCTTGTAGGTTGGTTGTTAGACTTTCTGTCAGATCGGTCACAATGTGTGAAAATTAATGGCGAGCTGTCACACTTATCCTTCCTGTTTGCAGGGTGGTGTACTTTCTTCGGTGCCGTTTATTCTTTGTGCAGTTCCTGCAGGAGCTCACATCAGAACAGACACACTTTGAAATTTGCTGATGACTGTTATAAGTCTTTTAAACGACAGTAAAACTGAGAAAGGTGCCGTTGTCGAGGTCTTTACAGCATGGTGCAATTAATGCATCCGAAACTAAAGACATGTTCACTGACCTTCATAAATCCCAGTCCAGCATCACTATGGTTCATAACCTGGAAGCTGAAATCGTAAGCGAGTATAAACTCTTATTGATAATAAGCTGGGCTTTTAATCAAAAACGGATGCAGGGTGTAAATAGGTCCAGCAGCACCTTTTTTCATTTTATTTTATTTTTTTTCTAAAGTAAACTGGGCTCTTTTAAAGTTTGTAATTTATTAGTGACTCTATTTTATCAGTGTTTTATTGATTCTGTTCTATTTTTATTGTTGCGTGGCTTTGTTTGGTTTCCTTACCTCGTCTAGTAAAAACTGGTTGATGAGGCTCACTAATGTGGCAAGCAAGGTAATTGGAGTAAAGCAAGCCTGGCTCCAGAATACACTCCAAGCGTGTGAGAACTGATCGTTAACAACGCACAACATCCACTTTAGAGCGAGTTTCATCTTCTTCCATCTGGCCGCCGCTGCAGGATCTCTAAGATCAGAACCTGGTGTGGTTCTGATCACACAGAACCAGGTTCTGTGTGATCAGAGGTTTCTTTCATTCCTGCTGCCATTGCTGACCTTAATCTCCCTGGTTTAGACTGCAATAGCCAGACGAGACCACTTTTTAGTTGTTGTTTTTTTTTTTAAATAAAACACATTTTATATTCTTGTTAATTTTGTCTATTATGTGCTATGATTTGAGATGATCCATTATTTCTCTTGATATTTGTAGTTGTCCTGTACCAGCAGTGGATGTTTTTTGTTGTTGTTGTTGCTTTTATATATGTTGCTTGTTGTAAACATATTTGCCCTTGGGATATCTATGAAAACTGAACAGAACATGCATGTTTTTTTTGTCTGGATGAGGCCTGATTCTTAATCTTGTGTATTGTTGTTTATTACAGGCACTTTATAAGTGCTTTAGAGCTGTTTATGTTTATAACCTCAGTGGCTCTATAGAATAGTATGATAATATATCAAAGAAAGATTGAAAATGAATGACATGGTAACTGAGCAGTTACACTTTCTTCTATTTTGGGTAATAAATCTATCTAAAGAGTGCAGTTTGAGGGATCCTAGCTTTAAAAAAATGCTGTGAAGATGCTAATATGTTAATGGTGCTTCTCTGCTGTTTGTCTTTACATCAGGTGTGTCCACCTGTCTGGCTCTGGGCATCATCTCCCCTAATGCAGCTTTCACTCAGATGGTCACAACGTTCGGTTTGGCTGGGATTGTGGGATACCACACCGTGTGGGGGGTGACCCCCGCTCTGCACTCGCCTCTCATGTCTGTCACCAACGCTATCTCAGGTCAGGGGGTCAGGGTACAGCCTGGCGCTTCGTGTGGCTCTCTGCTGCTGTTACTCATGCTGCCCGTTTCGCCTCTCAGGCCTGACCGCGGTAGGAGGTCTGGTGCTGATGGGTGGAGGTCTCGCACCCTCCAGCCTGCCCGAGACTCTCGCCCTGGCAGCCGCCTTCGTTTCATCCATCAACATTGCCGGTCTGACACTCATCACGGACACATCAGAGGAGAACGTGATTTATTAGCTGTGCAGCTAAGTGCGTGCTACTTTTTTTTTTTTTGCTTTGTTTTTGCTGTGCCTGTGCAGGTGGTTTCCTCATCACCCAGAGAATGCTGGACATGTTCAAGCGTCCCACTGACCCTCCTGAATACAACTACCTTTACTTGTTGCCGGGGGCTGCTTTTGTCGGAGGATACGGAGCTTCACTGGCTGCTGGGTACAGCATAGAGCAGGTGATGGAAGAGTCTCTAATCTACCAGTCTTGCACAGCTGCAGGGAAATAAATATACTTATTTTGGTTGTTGCTTTTTTTGTGTGACTTGACTGAGTTTTTTTTTCAGTTTCTTTAATTAATTCCCTCAGATGATGTACCTGGGCTCAGGCTTGTGTTGCGTCGGGGCTTTGGCAGGCCTCTCCGCCCAGCACACGTCTCGACTGGGGAACGCCCTGGGCATGATGGGAGTAGCAGGGGGCATTGCTGCCACCATCGGCGCCCTCAAGCCGTCGCCAGAGCTGCTGTCTCAGATGTCGTTAGCTATGGCCACTGGGGGGACCCTTGGTATGTGTTTTTAAAACTATCTCTGTGTTGTAGCTCTAACACAGCACTGCGACGCTGGAAAGTCCCTTCTCTGGCACTGATTATTCCCTTTTTAGCACAGTCTAATATTGTATTGTTCTCCACTATCTAGACCACATAGAAACATGCTGTGTGATCAGACTATTAACCTACAAAGAAAGAAAGCAATGGCTATTGGTTTCTGAATCACAGTTTGGATATTTATCAGTATATATCTTAATTTTGCAATTCTCTACTTGAGTCTTTATGAAAGATTTCATCTTTTAGTTTTAGTGTTGAGTAAGACAATTACTGATCCTCGAGGTGGCGCGGTTATGTAAAATTGGCTTTCTTTGAGCTTTACATTATGTTATAGTAAATAACATCAAAAGAAATTGTATCACGGTAGTCCCTTGATTTTCCAGGTAATGATATTCAATGCAATAATACCTGAAGTAACAAGGTATTATATGAGCTATTGATAATAGAAATTTTCAGTGTAAAGCTCGTGAAAAACATAATTAAAGGGTTAATAGAGGAGTGACGTTGTGATGACTTCCTCAAGGCGGAGTGTTGGAAAGAGCAGGAGTTTTTAAAGCGACAGAGGCCCAATTTCAATTACCAAGTCAAATTTGTTTTAAGTCATATTTGATATATGTAGCACTTTTATAGCAACTGAAGGTAATATAGTTATTTGATTATGCTTTAAAATGGCACCACATGCTGGAAAGCAATACCACCCCTTTAATTTACTGTACATGCATATGCATCAGTGCTGCAGCTGCATCTCTTTTCAGCAAGCCCAACCGACTACTTTGCTTGATTTGGCTTTGTAGCAGAAAACAGGTGTTGACTTGATAACATTTCGCTCTTTTTCGCTTTCAAATAATTTGAATAATAACAGTAATAACTTACTGATGTCACAACTCGACCGCAGGCCTCACCATCGCCAAGCGTATTGAAATCACGGACTTGCCACAGCTGGTGGCGGCCTTCCACAGCCTGGTGGGACTCGCGGCTGTCCTCACCTGCGTCGCCGAGTACATGATCGAGTTCCCTCACCTGGAAACACACCCTGCAGCCGGTGTCCTGAAGACCGTGGCCTACCTGGGTACCTACATTGGAGGCGTCACCTTCAGCGGATCTCTGGTGGCCTACGGAAAGCTGCAAGGTTGGAGCCGCTGACCAAAACTGCGTTCAGCTTTTCCAAGATTCAAATGCATCGGAGACCTTTTGGGTTGAGAAACACTTTGTGGGGGGTCCTGAGCTTGCCTTCAGACCTTAGGTTAAATTTAAACCGCACATTATTTAACCAGTAATTACATTAAAACCATTATAAATAATGTTTTTAGGGATGGTTTTTGCCATGATGACCTTTGTTATTGTGGGTCTCAAGCTTAGAAGTTTATGAAACACCAAAACCGAGGTTCTGGTCTACTAGCGAGATACAATGCCTTGCAAAAATAATTCAGTTATGTTCCACTTTGTATTGGTCTGTCACATTGTTCCCTCTAAACACCAGTTTGCAGCTGTAAACTAACAAAAGATGAAAAAGTTGAATCGAATACCTTTACAAGGCACCGAAACACACAGAGCTTCATGTATCCACTTGCACTGACTGTCTCCTGGTGGTTGAAGCCAAATCCTCTGTGGAGTCCAGGTCAGGGTTGGGGCTTTGCGTGCAGTTATCAGCAGTCTTTTATTTAAACTGTTGTGTGAATTGATCAAGGGATCAAGGGGAACACATGAGAAACATTCTGGTAAGATGTGATTTGTTGACCACAGGGCAGTGGCTCTGCTTGCAGGATTAGTTGTTGTCTTGTAACAGATTGTAATAGATTCCTCCGCAGAGACATCTGGACCTCCAAAGGGGCGCTTGAAACTAATTGCGCTCTGTGTTTTATGTTGTCAATTATCCCTACAAACGATTGACAATCATTTCTGGCTTTTGAAAATAACTGCTCTTTGCCTGTAGGCCTCCTGGACTCCGCACCCCTGCTGTTGCCTGGTCGACACATGTTGAACGCCAGTCTGATGGCGGCGTCCATGGGAGGCATGGTGCCCTTTATGCTCAGCTCCAGCTATGGCACCGGGATGGGCTGCCTGATGGGGGTGTCTGGGCTTTCAGCTGTCATGGTGAGATTTTACAGCAACATCTGAGCAGCAAACAGATGAGGCAGCAAAGATTCGGTTTTGAGGAAACACATTTTCAGAAAAAAGAAAAAAAAGTTCCAAAAACCGGTCTGGATACGGTTATATTTCAGCTGATGAAATTTGTTGTTTCACTTTGTTAGATGCCAAGTATGTTTAAGCTACAACGAGCCTTGTAGCGAAACTGAGTAGCACAGACGTTTTTGCACACCTTTCTTCCAGGGTGTAACACTCACAGCAGCTATCGGTGGGGCAGACATGCCGGTGGTCATCACTGTGCTGAACAGCTACTCAGGATGGGCGCTCTGTGCTGAGGGCTTTTTGCTAGACAACAACCTCATGACGATTGTGGGAGCCCTGATCGGCTCCTCTGGCGCCATCCTTTCGTACATCATGTGTGTGGTGAGTAGATGCGTTTCACTTGGGCCACGCTTGTGATAAGAATCTGAGATGGAGTTCCTCCTTCCCTCCCAGGCCATGAACCGCTCGTTGCCCAACGTGATCCTGGGAGGGTACGGCACCACCTCCACGTTAGGTGGGAAGCCCATGGAGATCGTCGGCACCCACACCGAGGTCAATGTGGAGCAAACTATAGACATAATCAAAGAAGCCAACACCGTCATCATCACTCCAGGTAGACTTTAAAAAGAAACATGCAGTATTTCTGAGTGTTGATTATCCAGTGTGTTATGATTACAGCCTCAGGTTTTTCTTTTTCTTTACATCTCTGATTCTACAAAGTTAACACATTCATATCCTCAAGTATTGGCACTACATGTGTAAAAACATTCAAATACTCCTGCTTTTTTTATTACTATTATTATCTCGCACTGAAAATCTTAAAAAACAAAAAAAGTTTTAGTGCATTGGAAAATTCCCGTGCTAAGAAATTATTGCTTTTAACGAAATAAGTGACTTCATAATTATTGCCTCCCTTCTGTTTTTGTACTCTCCGCTCCATTAGAGCAGCAATAAGTGTTCTCCGTTTCACAAAGTTGGATCAAACAGAGAGAAGGATTTTTCAACGATTCTCATTTCGCACATTCTGTCCAGAACATCCAGATTCCTGAATGATCTCATGATCTCCTCTCTCCTGCTCACACAGCAGGTGTTACAGGGTATTAAGAACTGAGGCGGCAGGCGAAGAAAGTTGATTTTGTGTCTGTTATATCACTTATACGTTGATTTGACCTTTTGTTTTGGATCATTGCACATTAAAAAAGCAAAGAAAAAACTGTCATTACCCATTCTCAGTCAACTTCACAGCCTCCCGGTATTGCACTCCAGCACGCTGGAGGATAACAAGGCCCACAGCATGACAGATCCTCCTCCGTACGTACTCGTGGGTGTTAGGCTGTCTTTCATATACTCGTCCTATGATTTGGAAAATCTCGATCACATCCTAACAAGACAAACAGCTCCCAATTTTTTCCTTTGTGATGGTAGGACAGAAAATATTTTTTCCTGCCAACTAGTTGGTGTGTAGAGATGCTGTCTAATGGTTGTCATGGAGACTTGGAGACCCCAGATGCCACTCTTTGCTGCAGTTCCCTTACAGTAAAATGTTTACATCTCACTGTCCCCTCACTCTTCATGGTGGCAGGATAAACATTAGTCTTTGCCCAGCAAGCTAAAGGCTAAAAGAAACATTACACCCCAGGGAAAACAATAACTCAATAAATATTAAGTAAAAGGTTTTATACATTCAAATTCAATTAAATATTTGAGGTCATAATTAAAAAATGCTTCAGTTAAAGTTATTTCACACTAATTATTATTGAGTGTGATATTGTTGTTTTTGTATTTTGCCGTTGTGCCCCCCCGTACTAGAATAAAATCAGTGGAAGATTACATCACTGCAATTAAGATTATGATTTCTTTTAAATCTCTGCACATCTTCAACAGGAGTGAGAGTAACTGTGGAGGGGATTGTATCTTTTCTCTGTATGCTAGTTTGTTTTTTGTTATGTACAGGTGAAGACCTACAATCGCGACCGGGACAAAACATTTTGTTCCAGTCGATCATACAGAAATTCGAAAGTTCCACTCATGGAACGATTTGGATACCAATAAATCTGCAAATAAAAAAAAGCTACACATGTTTTAATTAGGCAATTCTTGATGAGTAACCTGGGAATAACTCGCCATTTTATCCTGCTGTAACATTTTGTCTGTTTTCTAAACAGATTGTGGACACTCTGTTACACAAACTTTATGAACAAACATTAAAAATAATGCCAAAACTCAGCATCAAACACTGTCATAGCATGTGGCACAAAAACAAAAATATTCATAAAACTCTTTTTGAACGAGTTCAGAAGTATCGCATGTCGCGGTGTGGGAGTGTTTCTGCTTCTTTTGGACGTTTTTGTTGAAAAATTAGCTCAAAACAGATGTAACCACATTGCAACGTTCCCAAAAAAAAAGAGAGAGAGAGAGACTCCAAAAAAAAAGACAGACTTTTGGGAAACACCAACATCTAACTTTGATCTTGCTTCAGGTGGGGCACAGCTGCAGCGTGGGATGATATCATGACCAAACAGAGTGAATTCTCCGCTCTGCTCAGACAGTCTGGCTCTGTGATAACATCTGTCTTTTGTTCCATTTACCTGACAAAATAAAGGTTCAGACTGGCTGCTCTGCCAAAAGATGCATCCAAACGGGAGTGATGAAAAAACCTGCAATCCTCTGGAAATGTCAGCGACTGTGACTGATGGTGGTGATTAATTCATTTGAGACAACAAAAGAAAAGATCAGGCACCACAAGAGGGAGCAGTGCACTTAGCAGTCGATCCTGGAATCATCTGTCAACCAACATAAAAAAAATGATTGTTGAGATAATTACCAGATCATGTTTTTTTCTTCCTCTTCTTCTTCTTCTTCTTAACAAAAGAAAAACCAGATCTATCTGACAGATAAGTTGTTGTTTAAGCAGCCTGAGCTAGAGCAACCATTCTGAAAATCTTGGAAACACGTCTCGCTGTTGTTGCCTAATGGCCGCGGACCAACGCGAGGACAGATGTGTGGTCCAACACGCTGGTTTGATTACAGTAACAGGGAAAAGTCGAAGCAACTATTAGGTCCAGGCTCTAGACTTCTCCATGCGCTGTCAACAACAAAGGAGGGCAGTGAGAAAACAGAAGGCTCTGGCTGTCTGGGGAATTACCGTACAGGTCATGAGTGACTGCCTTCAGAACAACAACAACAGGGAAGAAAATCTTAACAAGAGGCTATGCTGAACTCTGTTAGGAACATGACCACCAGGGTTAAACAGTGGTGAGGCAAAACGGTTCTTTGCACGCAGGGGTCCCGTATCCATCATACATTACGGTGCAGTTTCTCAGAGAGATTGATCTCAGACTTATTGAACTGCTGGGATTTGAATAAGGACGAGGACACTGCAGAGAGGAGAGGAGAGCAAAATGAATAAAGAACACACGATTGATGATTTTGGACTGTTGTGTTTCTATTCAGCTATGAACAATGGTGCTGATGTGTATCAAGACCCCAGATCTAAGACATGTTGCTCTTGTAATATAGAGCGTAGGAGTGTGATTTCCTAACTTGTGTTTTAACCATTTTTTCCTGTTTAGGCTGGGGTTTGTGTGCAGCCAAAGCCCAGTACCCGATAGCAGACATGGTGAAGATGTTAAGAGAACAAGGCAAGACTGTCAGGTGAGTAATTTTGTACCGTTTTTTGTACTGTTGCCTCTCAACCCCAAGTTCTTGAATATTGTCTGGCTTATTTTGGGCCTTAAATAAGATACACACACTCTTTATAATTTATAAAGTCAGTAAGTTTTATAATTTAGAAATAAGTTTGTGTTATCCTGTATGAAAATTCTAGTTGCTTTCTCCCCCGCCCCCCCACAGTTTAGCTAATGGCTGCAAGGTAATTTTATGTCTACGCAATAACTGAGCTAGAGTAAAACCAGGGGACGGTAAAGAATGTGCAGTGTTTTCTGTTTAACCAACTTCTTGGCTATAGTTAGTATAAAAACGCTCTTTGATACTTTATTCTGTATATATCTATCATTCGCTCTCCAAGTGACCGTTTCATCAACAAAAGCTCTCAGAAATGTGTGTTCCTGGATCCTTTCAATGTTTACTTCATTTATCTGTATTTTATTTCTCTGTACTTGCTCTGGAGTTTCCAAATAACATTATTTTGGTTTTAATCAAAATTTAGTGACAGCTTGTTACTGCTTGTTCGAGGAGTCAAACTTTCCTCCAATCTTTCAAAGTGATCTTGGTGTCAGAGGTTTTCAAGGCTATTTAGATTTCACATACCAACATTTTATTGGGATTTGATGTGATAGATTAGTAAAAGCAGTGCATTAACTGTGACAGCGAAGGACAGCTATGTATGTTTTTTTTTCTTTTTTTTTTTTTTACAAAAAAGTGCAGCATGCAAATCTATTCAGTCTTCTAAAGTTAACAGCTTGTAGTAGGCACCTTTCCATCTGTACACATCTAGAAAAACAAAAAAAACACATCCGATTGGATTCTACGTGTTTACTCAAGTTTTTTTGACAACGATAGCAGGTTGCTATATTTGCACTAAAAATGGCAAACATAGATGACAAGATAATGGAAGAAGAAGAGAAAATATAAACAAATGATGCATGGCTTTGCATGTTTGCAAAATGCGTGTGACCGTATATTTCTTTAGGGGTACATGTACTCATTTGAAAGAGACGTGGGCTTTTTTAAAAATTATTCTTCTCAGAAAAAGCAAGAGGATGATTGATCAGAGCAAATCACTTTCGATCTGCGTGTCTCTGACAGGTTTGGTATCCACCCCGTGGCTGGTCGCATGCCCGGCCAGCTCAACGTTCTCCTGGCTGAAGCCGGCGTCCCCTATGACGTGGTCCTGGAGATGGATGAGATCAATGACGACTTTCCAGGCAAACTCTTTTAAAAATAAATTACAAATACAGAAACGTAGTATTTATTGAGGCACGGTTATCACTTTGGCAGGACAGTATAGGATAAAATTACAATATCAGCCTTTGTGTATTAAACACGTCCACATTTCCATTTACACTTGCAGCTGCCACGCATGTGTGTGTTAATATTCAGACATGCCATGTTATTCGGACAACCGTTGGTGTTTTCTTAGCAACCAGCACGCCGTCTAGTACACATGGTTCTTGTTTATGACAGAGTGAGGCGGGGAGTGGAGCGTTATCCTTTATCTTTTATCTGTCTCGTGGCTAAAAGTTTGAATGTCGGTGACCCGTAGAGACGGACTTGACGCTGGTCATCGGAGCAAACGACACGGTGAATTCTGCTGCACAAGAAGATCCCAATTCTATAATTGCCGGCATGCCTGTGCTGGAAGTGTGGAAGTCCAAACAGGTATGTTTGGGAATATTCTATAAACTCTAACTGGATGTATATATAGCGTCTTGCCTATATAACTGACTTGATGTATGCTTTCCCTACAGGTCATAGTGATGAAGCGTACACTGGGAGTGGGTTACGCGGCGGTGGACAACCCCATTTTCTACAAACCCAATACATCAATGTTGCTGGGAGATGCCAAGAAAACATGTGACGCACTGCAGGCAAAGATCAGAGAGGTCTACTACTAGCTACAACTCATCCCTTTTTTCCTGTAAAAATTAAATCCACATTCACAGGAAATGATTTAAGGATCTGGCTATTTTTAGAGATTTATTGGATCTGCAAAGAATGAAGCATAATACATTTCCACTGCCATGTCACGGTCATATTTAAAATCATGCAATCCCAGGAGGTTGCAAGCATCAACGACTGCACATACAAATGTGTGTGCTTGTAAAATATCGGTTTTCATGTCTGGATGGCTAGAATTTATATGTTTGATTAAAACATAAAGTGCATTAAACTCATGGACAAATGTGTTCTGAACTGTAAATAAAATATTCAAATATGTTCTAAAACGTTTTCCTTTCAAGTGTAAATGCCATCTGTGAAATTTAGTACCGTTACAACAAAACGAGATTCCACTTGTTGAGTAGGATCCAACAGTTTCTGGCGTAAATCTTGAAGACACAAATTTTTAGTGTAGTTTTTACGAATACGTAATTTACCAGAAGCATGAATAGTTTTGGTGTCGACTGTATATGTCACCAGCTGTTGTTGTTGTTGAGTCTGACTGCAGTAGATTGTCAGATCATCATGACAGATGATGGTACCGAAAATGCTAAAGATAAGCAACAAACCTGTCAGGATTTTCCTGCTATTACATCTGACCGATTCAGATCAATCTTTTCCGAGGATTACAGCGCCATAAAAGAGAGAGAAAAAAAAGTTTCGTAGATTTGAAAATGAAGGAATTACAATCATATCCTTCTAACTTTCATCTGATTGTAATTAAGCTCAGCAAAGGCCATAAACGTACATGTAGCTGGTCAACGCATTTTACAAGCCAAACATTGTGGGAGTTCCTAGTTTTGATGTAGTAATTGTACATAAAAAGAAAAACCTGTTTCTCAGTATTTCAGTGCTCAGTGCCGGCCAATCACAGATCAAAGGGAAAACTGGCCGACTTTGATGTTTGGCTGATTGATTTGCTCACCTCTACAAAAGGTTGGAAATGCAGTATTTCGGCATTTGCGTTGATATTGGCTGATGTCAATGATTGTTTAACCAAAACGTGTAACTGGGTCGACGATAAGTATTTCCATGCTAATGCCTTCTGTATATGCGTAGGGCAGGAGGGTGAGGTTTGTTTGGGCATGTGACAGTGACGCAGCGCAGGATAAAAGAGACGTTTAGATGAATCAGAGAAGCAATGCCAGCAGTGTGGTAGTCTTTTAGTCCAAAAGGTTCTTCACTGAGGTCACAGCCTGTACAAAGACTCGGGTACTGGAGCTTTCTACCTGGCACTCTCTTGAAAGGCTTTCTAAGTTTATGCTGTCAATTAGCTTAGCCTAAAACACTTAAAAGGTGACGATGCTTCTTCCATCACAGCTGAAAACGTTAGTTGAGAATTCAATGTAGAGATTTGCTTGAAAATTTCACTTCACATCTGTCAATAAAACTGNTTTTCTGAATTGAGAGGCTTCTGTCCACCTTTGGGCGTTTTCTTTTCACGTACACATTAAAAACTGCGAACTGATTCTTCTCTTGATGTTTCTGCTGCTCTCAGGTCCTGGTTATTGGAGGCGGGGTGGCTGGTTTAGCAGCAGCAGGGGCAGCCAAGTCGATGGGAGCCATAGTGAGAGGCTTTGACACCAGGTATGAGATGAAAGGAAAAGGACGCCTCGTGTTTCAGACCGCCAGACTCGGCGATGATGGTTCGTGATCTTGACGAAAAGCTGACTGTTTGTTTCCTGTCAGGCCAGCAGCACTTGAGCAGTTCAAGTCATTTGGGGCAGAGCCTTTGGAAGTAGACATCAAAGAGTCTGGCGAAGGGGTCGGAGGTTACGCCAAGGAGATGTCAAAGGAGTTCATTGAGGCTGAGATGGCCCTGTTCGCCAGGCAGTGTAAAGATGTCGACATCGTCATCAGCACTGCCCTGATTCCAGGTCAGAAACAATGAAACCTTCAACCATTTCTCTTTATGTTCGAGTGTTTAAGAAAAGATAAATGGCCTACTGTTTCTTATTTGGAAGCGTGCATACATCTAGTGTGTTTTTTTTAAGTCGATTGTCGAAGAAGCAGAAGAAGAAGAAGAAGAAGAAGAAGAAGAAGAAGAAAAAAAAAAAGGAAATGAGTTGCAAGACAAGACTTTAAAACCTCAAGTCGTTGCTGATTTTGTTGATGGATTTCAAGGCTAACATGCTGATCTAAGGCTTTATTTCCACACGGTTTTATCCAAACATGTTAACTGACTTGAAGTTTATTCAGTCTTTGGAGGGTCCCCAACATCCGTGCAAAAGCTCCTGCCTGAGCAAAACTTTGCAAGATGGATTACAGGACTCTGCATGTCAGAAAGATGGATGAACTAATTTGCTAATAAACAACTCGCAAGGCTCCACTCAGAGATAACACACTCAGCTCTGATGCTTACTGGTGAAAAGTATGTCGAAAGAGGTATTTACAGTACGCTGCAAAAGGATGTGTATCTCTTGAAAGAAAAAGGATACATATTTATTAAACTTTTCTGCAAATCAAAATCTAAAATATGTGGCCTGCATTTGTGTTTGACCACCCAAGTCAGTTCTTTGGAGATTTACCTTTCACCATATTTACAGCTGCAGGGTACAGTTTGTCTCCACTGGCTTTGCACATATTGGACTGAATATTTAGGCTTTTTCCTTTGGAGAATATCTCTAACGTCAGTCTTACTGGATAAAAAGCATTCACAGTCATATTCAAGGACTTACAAGAATTTCTTGGGTGGATTTAGTGCCTGGACTTTGACTTGGCCATTCCAACAGATGCCTTTATTTGTCAAAAGTCCTTATTTTGATATTCTTTTTTGGGGGGTTCTGCTTCAAAAATGGGAACTAACTGTGTCAGCCCATTTCATTTCAAGTCCAAAACTTTCAGTTTAGTCCAGATTAGCATAAAATAGTTTGGTTCAAATTCAGTTTAGTTTATCATTTTTCTTTTTGTCTCCGATCGTGCAGGAAAAAAGGCTCCTGTGTTAATTAAGAAGGAGTTTGTCGAGTCAATGCGGGACGGCTCTGTGGTAGTGGACCTGGCTGCAGAAACCGGAGGAAACATCGAGACCACCAAGCCAGGAGATCTGTACGTCTACAAGGTCAGCTTTCTGTCTGCGTCTTAAAGTACAGCAATAAAAATGTTCCCCTGCCTGTTCACCCCAGAGGAAAATTCACAGATCAAGAACGTTTTCTGTTCCAACCAGGGAGTCACTCACATAGGCTACACCGACCTGCCCAGCCGCATGCCCACACAGGCCAGCACTCTGTACTCCAACAACGTCCTGAAGCTGCTGAAAGCCATCAGTCCAGACAAGGATTACTTCCACTACGAGCCCCACGAGGAATTTGACTATGGAACAATCGACCATGTCATCCGTGGGACTCTTGTGATGAAGGTTGGTTTTGATTTGCTGTAAAAGTCTCTGCTGGCGTCCTCCACTCTCTCTCAGCATGAGCTATCACATCTTGTCAAGTCAAGCTCCAGGCCCCCCGCGCCCCCACAAAAAAAAAAAAGTTCCCAGTTCCAGCTGGGTAAGGCTCAAACTGGAAACATTTCCAGGAATTTTGGTTTGGACACAATGTCTACGGCAGTGAAATCATGCGAGCTCGGTAGGGCATATCGACTTACTGCTGGTGGACCGACTCAGGATTCAAGTCTTTCTAAAGTAAATTCATCTGCAAAACCCTTGCTAACTGGTCGATGAGTACTGTTTGCTTAGTGTAATCTCCTGCTGCAGGACTGCCAGCATCCAGTCCAGATGTTCCAAAATGCAAATTTCACAAATATTCAATTCTCTGTCTAACATGTAGACCTCATGGATCTTTTACTAGTGCTCACTAGGGTATATTTGTGTGTGTGTGTGTGTGTGTGTGTGTGTGTGTGTTTTTTTTTCTCTGCCTGAACAGGAAGGTCACAACATGTTCCCGTCTCCACTGCCTAAAACGACCCCGCCGGCCCCCGTGAAACAGAAAACCGTGGCAGAGTTGGAAGCCGAAAAAGCTGCAACAGTTTCCCCTTTTAACCGCACATTGACCTCTGCCGGCGTCTACACTGCAGGTCAGACACAAAGCATCAGATTCAGGGGGGAAATATTCATCTATAGATTTTGTTGTGGATGTCTTAGCTCCACTGCATTCTGAGGTACATTCTTCAGATTAGATCAAGCTCGAGGAAAGGTTGAACGCAGAAGAAAATTGTTCAAGTGTCTGTGAGTCTCTTCTTATTCCTTTATCTTCCACTGCTAGAGCAAACTGTAAGAAAAAAAACAAAACAAAACAAAAAAAAACATGCATTGTGTGTATTTTAGGTGCTTGAATGTGAAGCTGAGCTGCTTTTCCTTCCCAACATGCATTGCAAAGTGCCAATCGTTGACGATACAAATCTAGATCCCCACTCAAATGGATGTTTTTGTCAGTCTTTTTGTTGGAGGCGTGCAGAACTAGCCACTTGGCATGAGTACGACGGTATTTGTCCTTTTTGCATATTTTTTTCTGTTCTGCCACTGGAGTCATTGGAGTGAATCGCCAGTCAGACAGAAGAGATTCGTTCAGGACGTTATGCTCTAAACATAAATACAAAGGTTAATATTTTACATGTTTTCACATATGCTCAAGATATTTATCAGTGTATCATCAAGTGTTCCTTTTATGTCTCTAGTTTTGGTTTGAAATGTAGCATAGCTCTACATACAACATTTAAAAATGTAGCCATACTTTTTTTTTCTCACTTTAAGAGACAACGAAATACAAAGTTGCTCAGAAAACTGTGTTTTTCCTGCTCTATTTACTTAAAAAGTTAATTGGAAACATGGGATTATTTGTAGGATTATCCTCGTCCACACAAAAATACTATATGTGGTGCTGTAATAGTGTACCAGAATACACCACAAACAGAGAAGAAGGGGAAGGGTATGCAAATGTAATTTTTAAAAATGATTATATTGTACCTCCACCATGTCAGCACCACGTGCATGCTCCTAAGACAGTAACACACCTAGTGTAGCTACTGTAGTTCTTGCACTTTCAGAAATGACAGAGCATTGTGCTTTATAACTTAGTGAAATTTTGAAAATGATTTCTAATCAGTCTCTTCAGCAGCAGATTGTAAAGCGTGGAAACATGCCACAATTGTTCCTGTTGCAAATGCCATGAAGTCCTCAATGTCTTCAGACCAGTAGCCCTCACCTCCTTGGTGATGAAGGCTTTGTGAGGATAATGAAAAAGGGCGATCTGAAACAGGCTGCTGGCCACTTTAGGTCCTCCTCAGTCCGTTCCTCAGGCGGGAGTGTGCAGGACGCCACTCTGTTTTTAATAAACCTTTTAGTGGAACATCTGGACGTCCCTAAAACACATCCAAGGCTGTGGTTTGTTGATTTTCCATCTGCATTTAATACTACCCAGCCCTATCTTCTTGCGTATGAACTTTTGTCAGCGTTTCATCTGAATCCAAATCTTGTAGGTTGGTTGTTAGACTTTCTGTCAGATCGGTCACAATGTGTGAAAATTAATGGCGAGCTGTCACACTTATCCTTCCTGTTTGCAGGGTGGTGTACTTTCTTCGGTGCCGTTTATTCTTTGTGCAGTTCCTGCAGGAGCTCACATCAGAACAGACACACTTTGAAATTTGCTGATGACTGTTATAAGTCTTTTAAACGACAGTAAAACTGAGAAAGGTGCCGTTGTCGAGGTCTTTACAGCATGGTGCAATTAATGCATCCGAAACTAAAGACATGTTCACTGACCTTCATAAATCCCAGTCCAGCATCACTATGGTTCATAACCTGGAAGCTGAAATCGTAAGCGAGTATAAACTCTTATTGATAATAAGCTGGGCTTTTAATCAAAAACGGATGCAGGGTGTAAATAGGTCCAGCAGCACCTTTTTTCATTTTATTTTATTTTTTTTCTAAAGTAAACTGGGCTCTTTTAAAGTTTGTAATTTATTAGTGACTCTATTTTATCAGTGTTTTATTGATTCTGTTCTATTTTTATTGTTGCGTGGCTTTGTTTGGTTTCCTTACCTCGTCTAGTAAAAACTGGTTGATGAGGCTCACTAATGTGGCAAGCAAGGTAATTGGAGTAAAGCAAGCCTGGCTCCAGAATACACTCCAAGCGTGTGAGAACTGATCGTTAACAACGCACAACATCCACTTTAGAGCGAGTTTCATCTTCTTCCATCTGGCCGCCGCTGCAGGATCTCTAAGATCAGAACCTGGTGTGGTTCTGATCACACAGAACCAGGTTCTGTGTGATCAGAGGTTTCTTTCATTCCTGCTGCCATTGCTGACCTTAATCTCCCTGGTTTAGACTGCAATAGCCAGACGAGACCACTTTTTAGTTGTTGTTTTTTTTTTTAAATAAAACACATTTTATATTCTTGTTAATTTTGTCTATTATGTGCTATGATTTGAGATGATCCATTATTTCTCTTGATATTTGTAGTTGTCCTGTACCAGCAGTGGATGTTTTTTGTTGTTGTTGTTGCTTTTATATATGTTGCTTGTTGTAAACATATTTGCCCTTGGGATATCTATGAAAACTGAACAGAACATGCATGTTTTTTTTGTCTGGATGAGGCCTGATTCTTAATCTTGTGTATTGTTGTTTATTACAGGCACTTTATAAGTGCTTTAGAGCTGTTTATGTTTATAACCTCAGTGGCTCTATAGAATAGTATGATAATATATCAAAGAAAGATTGAAAATGAATGACATGGTAACTGAGCAGTTACACTTTCTTCTATTTTGGGTAATAAATCTATCTAAAGAGTGCAGTTTGAGGGATCCTAGCTTTAAAAAAATGCTGTGAAGATGCTAATATGTTAATGGTGCTTCTCTGCTGTTTGTCTTTACATCAGGTGTGTCCACCTGTCTGGCTCTGGGCATCATCTCCCCTAATGCAGCTTTCACTCAGATGGTCACAACGTTCGGTTTGGCTGGGATTGTGGGATACCACACCGTGTGGGGGGTGACCCCCGCTCTGCACTCGCCTCTCATGTCTGTCACCAACGCTATCTCAGGTCAGGGGGTCAGGGTACAGCCTGGCGCTTCGTGTGGCTCTCTGCTGCTGTTACTCATGCTGCCCGTTTCGCCTCTCAGGCCTGACCGCGGTAGGAGGTCTGGTGCTGATGGGTGGAGGTCTCGCACCCTCCAGCCTGCCCGAGACTCTCGCCCTGGCAGCCGCCTTCGTTTCATCCATCAACATTGCCGGTCTGACACTCATCACGGACACATCAGAGGAGAACGTGATTTATTAGCTGTGCAGCTAAGTGCGTGCTACTTTTTTTTTTTTTGCTTTGTTTTTGCTGTGCCTGTGCAGGTGGTTTCCTCATCACCCAGAGAATGCTGGACATGTTCAAGCGTCCCACTGACCCTCCTGAATACAACTACCTTTACTTGTTGCCGGGGGCTGCTTTTGTCGGAGGATACGGAGCTTCACTGGCTGCTGGGTACAGCATAGAGCAGGTGATGGAAGAGTCTCTAATCTACCAGTCTTGCACAGCTGCAGGGAAATAAATATACTTATTTTGGTTGTTGCTTTTTTTGTGTGACTTGACTGAGTTTTTTTTTCAGTTTCTTTAATTAATTCCCTCAGATGATGTACCTGGGCTCAGGCTTGTGTTGCGTCGGGGCTTTGGCAGGCCTCTCCGCCCAGCACACGTCTCGACTGGGGAACGCCCTGGGCATGATGGGAGTAGCAGGGGGCATTGCTGCCACCATCGGCGCCCTCAAGCCGTCGCCAGAGCTGCTGTCTCAGATGTCGTTAGCTATGGCCACTGGGGGGACCCTTGGTATGTGTTTTTAAAACTATCTCTGTGTTGTAGCTCTAACACAGCACTGCGACGCTGGAAAGTCCCTTCTCTGGCACTGATTATTCCCTTTTTAGCACAGTCTAATATTGTATTGTTCTCCACTATCTAGACCACATAGAAACATGCTGTGTGATCAGACTATTAACCTACAAAGAAAGAAAGCAATGGCTATTGGTTTCTGAATCACAGTTTGGATATTTATCAGTATATATCTTAATTTTGCAATTCTCTACTTGAGTCTTTATGAAAGATTTCATCTTTTAGTTTTAGTGTTGAGTAAGACAATTACTGATCCTCGAGGTGGCGCGGTTATGTAAAATTGGCTTTCTTTGAGCTTTACATTATGTTATAGTAAATAACATCAAAAGAAATTGTATCACGGTAGTCCCTTGATTTTCCAGGTAATGATATTCAATGCAATAATACCTGAAGTAACAAGGTATTATATGAGCTATTGATAATAGAAATTTTCAGTGTAAAGCTCGTGAAAAACATAATTAAAGGGTTAATAGAGGAGTGACGTTGTGATGACTTCCTCAAGGCGGAGTGTTGGAAAGAGCAGGAGTTTTTAAAGCGACAGAGGCCCAATTTCAATTACCAAGTCAAATTTGTTTTAAGTCATATTTGATATATGTAGCACTTTTATAGCAACTGAAGGTAATATAGTTATTTGATTATGCTTTAAAATGGCACCACATGCTGGAAAGCAATACCACCCCTTTAATTTACTGTACATGCATATGCATCAGTGCTGCAGCTGCATCTCTTTTCAGCAAGCCCAACCGACTACTTTGCTTGATTTGGCTTTGTAGCAGAAAACAGGTGTTGACTTGATAACATTTCGCTCTTTTTCGCTTTCAAATAATTTGAATAATAACAGTAATAACTTACTGATGTCACAACTCGACCGCAGGCCTCACCATCGCCAAGCGTATTGAAATCACGGACTTGCCACAGCTGGTGGCGGCCTTCCACAGCCTGGTGGGACTCGCGGCTGTCCTCACCTGCGTCGCCGAGTACATGATCGAGTTCCCTCACCTGGAAACACACCCTGCAGCCGGTGTCCTGAAGACCGTGGCCTACCTGGGTACCTACATTGGAGGCGTCACCTTCAGCGGATCTCTGGTGGCCTACGGAAAGCTGCAAGGTTGGAGCCGCTGACCAAAACTGCGTTCAGCTTTTCCAAGATTCAAATGCATCGGAGACCTTTTGGGTTGAGAAACACTTTGTGGGGGGTCCTGAGCTTGCCTTCAGACCTTAGGTTAAATTTAAACCGCACATTATTTAACCAGTAATTACATTAAAACCATTATAAATAATGTTTTTAGGGATGGTTTTTGCCATGATGACCTTTGTTATTGTGGGTCTCAAGCTTAGAAGTTTATGAAACACCAAAACCGAGGTTCTGGTCTACTAGCGAGATACAATGCCTTGCAAAAATAATTCAGTTATGTTCCACTTTGTATTGGTCTGTCACATTGTTCCCTCTAAACACCAGTTTGCAGCTGTAAACTAACAAAAGATGAAAAAGTTGAATCGAATACCTTTACAAGGCACCGAAACACACAGAGCTTCATGTATCCACTTGCACTGACTGTCTCCTGGTGGTTGAAGCCAAATCCTCTGTGGAGTCCAGGTCAGGGTTGGGGCTTTGCGTGCAGTTATCAGCAGTCTTTTATTTAAACTGTTGTGTGAATTGATCAAGGGATCAAGGGGAACACATGAGAAACATTCTGGTAAGATGTGATTTGTTGACCACAGGGCAGTGGCTCTGCTTGCAGGATTAGTTGTTGTCTTGTAACAGATTGTAATAGATTCCTCCGCAGAGACATCTGGACCTCCAAAGGGGCGCTTGAAACTAATTGCGCTCTGTGTTTTATGTTGTCAATTATCCCTACAAACGATTGACAATCATTTCTGGCTTTTGAAAATAACTGCTCTTTGCCTGTAGGCCTCCTGGACTCCGCACCCCTGCTGTTGCCTGGTCGACACATGTTGAACGCCAGTCTGATGGCGGCGTCCATGGGAGGCATGGTGCCCTTTATGCTCAGCTCCAGCTATGGCACCGGGATGGGCTGCCTGATGGGGGTGTCTGGGCTTTCAGCTGTCATGGTGAGATTTTACAGCAACATCTGAGCAGCAAACAGATGAGGCAGCAAAGATTCGGTTTTGAGGAAACACATTTTCAGAAAAAAGAAAAAAAAGTTCCAAAAACCGGTCTGGATACGGTTATATTTCAGCTGATGAAATTTGTTGTTTCACTTTGTTAGATGCCAAGTATGTTTAAGCTACAACGAGCCTTGTAGCGAAACTGAGTAGCACAGACGTTTTTGCACACCTTTCTTCCAGGGTGTAACACTCACAGCAGCTATCGGTGGGGCAGACATGCCGGTGGTCATCACTGTGCTGAACAGCTACTCAGGATGGGCGCTCTGTGCTGAGGGCTTTTTGCTAGACAACAACCTCATGACGATTGTGGGAGCCCTGATCGGCTCCTCTGGCGCCATCCTTTCGTACATCATGTGTGTGGTGAGTAGATGCGTTTCACTTGGGCCACGCTTGTGATAAGAATCTGAGATGGAGTTCCTCCTTCCCTCCCAGGCCATGAACCGCTCGTTGCCCAACGTGATCCTGGGAGGGTACGGCACCACCTCCACGTTAGGTGGGAAGCCCATGGAGATCGTCGGCACCCACACCGAGGTCAATGTGGAGCAAACTATAGACATAATCAAAGAAGCCAACACCGTCATCATCACTCCAGGTAGACTTTAAAAAGAAACATGCAGTATTTCTGAGTGTTGATTATCCAGTGTGTTATGATTACAGCCTCAGGTTTTTCTTTTTCTTTACATCTCTGATTCTACAAAGTTAACACATTCATATCCTCAAGTATTGGCACTACATGTGTAAAAACATTCAAATACTCCTGCTTTTTTTATTACTATTATTATCTCGCACTGAAAATCTTAAAAAACAAAAAAAGTTTTAGTGCATTGGAAAATTCCCGTGCTAAGAAATTATTGCTTTTAACGAAATAAGTGACTTCATAATTATTGCCTCCCTTCTGTTTTTGTACTCTCCGCTCCATTAGAGCAGCAATAAGTGTTCTCCGTTTCACAAAGTTGGATCAAACAGAGAGAAGGATTTTTCAACGATTCTCATTTCGCACATTCTGTCCAGAACATCCAGATTCCTGAATGATCTCATGATCTCCTCTCTCCTGCTCACACAGCAGGTGTTACAGGGTATTAAGAACTGAGGCGGCAGGCGAAGAAAGTTGATTTTGTGTCTGTTATATCACTTATACGTTGATTTGACCTTTTGTTTTGGATCATTGCACATTAAAAAAGCAAAGAAAAAACTGTCATTACCCATTCTCAGTCAACTTCACAGCCTCCCGGTATTGCACTCCAGCACGCTGGAGGATAACAAGGCCCACAGCATGACAGATCCTCCTCCGTACGTACTCGTGGGTGTTAGGCTGTCTTTCATATACTCGTCCTATGATTTGGAAAATCTCGATCACATCCTAACAAGACAAACAGCTCCCAATTTTTTCCTTTGTGATGGTAGGACAGAAAATATTTTTTCCTGCCAACTAGTTGGTGTGTAGAGATGCTGTCTAATGGTTGTCATGGAGACTTGGAGACCCCAGATGCCACTCTTTGCTGCAGTTCCCTTACAGTAAAATGTTTACATCTCACTGTCCCCTCACTCTTCATGGTGGCAGGATAAACATTAGTCTTTGCCCAGCAAGCTAAAGGCTAAAAGAAACATTACACCCCAGGGAAAACAATAACTCAATAAATATTAAGTAAAAGGTTTTATACATTCAAATTCAATTAAATATTTGAGGTCATAATTAAAAAATGCTTCAGTTAAAGTTATTTCACACTAATTATTATTGAGTGTGATATTGTTGTTTTTGTATTTTGCCGTTGTGCCCCCCCGTACTAGAATAAAATCAGTGGAAGATTACATCACTGCAATTAAGATTATGATTTCTTTTAAATCTCTGCACATCTTCAACAGGAGTGAGAGTAACTGTGGAGGGGATTGTATCTTTTCTCTGTATGCTAGTTTGTTTTTTGTTATGTACAGGTGAAGACCTACAATCGCGACCGGGACAAAACATTTTGTTCCAGTCGATCATACAGAAATTCGAAAGTTCCACTCATGGAACGATTTGGATACCAATAAATCTGCAAATAAAAAAAAGCTACACATGTTTTAATTAGGCAATTCTTGATGAGTAACCTGGGAATAACTCGCCATTTTATCCTGCTGTAACATTTTGTCTGTTTTCTAAACAGATTGTGGACACTCTGTTACACAAACTTTATGAACAAACATTAAAAATAATGCCAAAACTCAGCATCAAACACTGTCATAGCATGTGGCACAAAAACAAAAATATTCATAAAACTCTTTTTGAACGAGTTCAGAAGTATCGCATGTCGCGGTGTGGGAGTGTTTCTGCTTCTTTTGGACGTTTTTGTTGAAAAATTAGCTCAAAACAGATGTAACCACATTGCAACGTTCCCAAAAAAAAAGAGAGAGAGAGAGACTCCAAAAAAAAAGACAGACTTTTGGGAAACACCAACATCTAACTTTGATCTTGCTTCAGGTGGGGCACAGCTGCAGCGTGGGATGATATCATGACCAAACAGAGTGAATTCTCCGCTCTGCTCAGACAGTCTGGCTCTGTGATAACATCTGTCTTTTGTTCCATTTACCTGACAAAATAAAGGTTCAGACTGGCTGCTCTGCCAAAAGATGCATCCAAACGGGAGTGATGAAAAAACCTGCAATCCTCTGGAAATGTCAGCGACTGTGACTGATGGTGGTGATTAATTCATTTGAGACAACAAAAGAAAAGATCAGGCACCACAAGAGGGAGCAGTGCACTTAGCAGTCGATCCTGGAATCATCTGTCAACCAACATAAAAAAAATGATTGTTGAGATAATTACCAGATCATGTTTTTTTCTTCCTCTTCTTCTTCTTCTTCTTAACAAAAGAAAAACCAGATCTATCTGACAGATAAGTTGTTGTTTAAGCAGCCTGAGCTAGAGCAACCATTCTGAAAATCTTGGAAACACGTCTCGCTGTTGTTGCCTAATGGCCGCGGACCAACGCGAGGACAGATGTGTGGTCCAACACGCTGGTTTGATTACAGTAACAGGGAAAAGTCGAAGCAACTATTAGGTCCAGGCTCTAGACTTCTCCATGCGCTGTCAACAACAAAGGAGGGCAGTGAGAAAACAGAAGGCTCTGGCTGTCTGGGGAATTACCGTACAGGTCATGAGTGACTGCCTTCAGAACAACAACAACAGGGAAGAAAATCTTAACAAGAGGCTATGCTGAACTCTGTTAGGAACATGACCACCAGGGTTAAACAGTGGTGAGGCAAAACGGTTCTTTGCACGCAGGGGTCCCGTATCCATCATACATTACGGTGCAGTTTCTCAGAGAGATTGATCTCAGACTTATTGAACTGCTGGGATTTGAATAAGGACGAGGACACTGCAGAGAGGAGAGGAGAGCAAAATGAATAAAGAACACACGATTGATGATTTTGGACTGTTGTGTTTCTATTCAGCTATGAACAATGGTGCTGATGTGTATCAAGACCCCAGATCTAAGACATGTTGCTCTTGTAATATAGAGCGTAGGAGTGTGATTTCCTAACTTGTGTTTTAACCATTTTTTCCTGTTTAGGCTGGGGTTTGTGTGCAGCCAAAGCCCAGTACCCGATAGCAGACATGGTGAAGATGTTAAGAGAACAAGGCAAGACTGTCAGGTGAGTAATTTTGTACCGTTTTTTGTACTGTTGCCTCTCAACCCCAAGTTCTTGAATATTGTCTGGCTTATTTTGGGCCTTAAATAAGATACACACACTCTTTATAATTTATAAAGTCAGTAAGTTTTATAATTTAGAAATAAGTTTGTGTTATCCTGTATGAAAATTCTAGTTGCTTTCTCCCCCGCCCCCCCACAGTTTAGCTAATGGCTGCAAGGTAATTTTATGTCTACGCAATAACTGAGCTAGAGTAAAACCAGGGGACGGTAAAGAATGTGCAGTGTTTTCTGTTTAACCAACTTCTTGGCTATAGTTAGTATAAAAACGCTCTTTGATACTTTATTCTGTATATATCTATCATTCGCTCTCCAAGTGACCGTTTCATCAACAAAAGCTCTCAGAAATGTGTGTTCCTGGATCCTTTCAATGTTTACTTCATTTATCTGTATTTTATTTCTCTGTACTTGCTCTGGAGTTTCCAAATAACATTATTTTGGTTTTAATCAAAATTTAGTGACAGCTTGTTACTGCTTGTTCGAGGAGTCAAACTTTCCTCCAATCTTTCAAAGTGATCTTGGTGTCAGAGGTTTTCAAGGCTATTTAGATTTCACATACCAACATTTTATTGGGATTTGATGTGATAGATTAGTAAAAGCAGTGCATTAACTGTGACAGCGAAGGACAGCTATGTATGTTTTTTTTTCTTTTTTTTTTTTTTACAAAAAAGTGCAGCATGCAAATCTATTCAGTCTTCTAAAGTTAACAGCTTGTAGTAGGCACCTTTCCATCTGTACACATCTAGAAAAACAAAAAAAACACATCCGATTGGATTCTACGTGTTTACTCAAGTTTTTTTGACAACGATAGCAGGTTGCTATATTTGCACTAAAAATGGCAAACATAGATGACAAGATAATGGAAGAAGAAGAGAAAATATAAACAAATGATGCATGGCTTTGCATGTTTGCAAAATGCGTGTGACCGTATATTTCTTTAGGGGTACATGTACTCATTTGAAAGAGACGTGGGCTTTTTTAAAAATTATTCTTCTCAGAAAAAGCAAGAGGATGATTGATCAGAGCAAATCACTTTCGATCTGCGTGTCTCTGACAGGTTTGGTATCCACCCCGTGGCTGGTCGCATGCCCGGCCAGCTCAACGTTCTCCTGGCTGAAGCCGGCGTCCCCTATGACGTGGTCCTGGAGATGGATGAGATCAATGACGACTTTCCAGGCAAACTCTTTTAAAAATAAATTACAAATACAGAAACGTAGTATTTATTGAGGCACGGTTATCACTTTGGCAGGACAGTATAGGATAAAATTACAATATCAGCCTTTGTGTATTAAACACGTCCACATTTCCATTTACACTTGCAGCTGCCACGCATGTGTGTGTTAATATTCAGACATGCCATGTTATTCGGACAACCGTTGGTGTTTTCTTAGCAACCAGCACGCCGTCTAGTACACATGGTTCTTGTTTATGACAGAGTGAGGCGGGGAGTGGAGCGTTATCCTTTATCTTTTATCTGTCTCGTGGCTAAAAGTTTGAATGTCGGTGACCCGTAGAGACGGACTTGACGCTGGTCATCGGAGCAAACGACACGGTGAATTCTGCTGCACAAGAAGATCCCAATTCTATAATTGCCGGCATGCCTGTGCTGGAAGTGTGGAAGTCCAAACAGGTATGTTTGGGAATATTCTATAAACTCTAACTGGATGTATATATAGCGTCTTGCCTATATAACTGACTTGATGTATGCTTTCCCTACAGGTCATAGTGATGAAGCGTACACTGGGAGTGGGTTACGCGGCGGTGGACAACCCCATTTTCTACAAACCCAATACATCAATGTTGCTGGGAGATGCCAAGAAAACATGTGACGCACTGCAGGCAAAGATCAGAGAGGTCTACTACTAGCTACAACTCATCCCTTTTTTCCTGTAAAAATTAAATCCACATTCACAGGAAATGATTTAAGGATCTGGCTATTTTTAGAGATTTATTGGGTCTGCAAAGAATGAAGCATAATACATTTCCACTGCCATGTCACGGTCATATTTAAAATCATGCAATCCCAGGAGGTTGCAAGCATCAACGACTGCACATACAAGTGTGTGTGCTTGTAAAATATCGGTTTTCATGTCTGGATGGCTAGAATGCATATGTTTGATTAAAAAATAAAGTGCATTAACTCATGGACAAATGTGTTCTGAACTGTAAATAAAATATTCAAATATGTTCTAAAACGTTTTCCTTTCAAGTGTAAATGCCATCTGTGAAATTTAGTACCGTTACAACAAAACGAGATGCCATTTGTTGAGCAGGATCCAACAGTTTCTGGCGTAAATCTTGAAGACACAAATTTTTAGTGTAGTTTTTACGAATACGTAATTTACCAGAAGCATGAATAGTTTTGGTGTCGACTGTATATGTCACCAGCTGTTGTTGTTGTTGAGTCTGACTGCAGTAGATTGTCAGATCATCATGACAGATGATGGTACCGAAAATGCTAAAGATAAGCAACAAACCTGTCAGGATTTTCCTGCTATTACATCTGACCGATTCAGATCAATCTTTTCCGAGGATTACAGCGCCATAAAAGAGAGAGAAAAAAAAGTTTCGTAGATTTGAAAATGAAGGAATTACAATCATATCCTTCTAACTTTCATCTGATTGTAATTAAGCTCAGCAAAGGCCATAAACATACATGTAGCTGGTCAACGCATTTTACAAGCCAAACATTGTGGGAGTTCCTAGTTTTGATGTAGTAATTGTACATAAAAAGAAAAACCTGTTTCTCAGTATTTCAGTGCTCAGTGCCGGCCAATCACAGATCAAAGGGAAAACTGGCCGACTTTGATGTTTGGCTGATTGATTTGCTCACCTCTACAAAAGGTTGGAAATGCAGTATTTCGGCATTCGCGTTGATATTGGCTGATGTCAATGATTGTTTAACCAAAACGTGTAACTGGGTCGACGATAAGTATTTCCATGCTAATGCCTTCTGTGTATGCGTAGGGCAGGAGGGTGAGGTTTGTTTGGGCATGTGACAGTGACGCAGCGCAGGATAAGAGATGTTTAGATGAATCAGAGAAGCAATGCCAGCAGTGTGGTAGTCTTTTAGTCCAAAAGGTTCTTCACTGAGGTCACAGCCTGTACAAAGACTCGGGTACTGGAGCTTTCTACCTGGCACTCTCTTGAAAGGCTTTCTAAGTTTATGCTGTCAATTAGCTTAGCCTAAAACACTTAAAAGGTGACGATGCTTCTTCCATCACAGCTGAAAACGTTAGTTGAGAATTCAATGTAGAGATTTGCTTGAAAATTTCACTTCACATCTGTCAATAAAACTGACTGAACCAGTAAAGGGGGATCCATGTGCCTCTAAAAAATTACTAAAGATGGAAAGCAAGGTTTTTCTGTAGTCTGTCTGTCACTTGTCCAAAATCAAGTCACCGGGTTCACAGGTCCAGGATGAAACGCCGCTCCTTACAACACAAACTTTTTCCAAGGCACTCCAAAGGTCAAGAGGGATGCACAGTCCTTCTGTTGATTTCTGGGTCTGCCCTGGAAGGACACAACAGATCAAGTGCCCAGACTCCCAGTGGATAACTGAGCTCTTCATCCTCTCTCTAAGGCTGACCCCTGACCCCGCTAACTGGATAGCATATTTGAGCCACTTGTAGCCGTGGATCTGGTTTTTCTGTCACAGTCTTAATCTTATGATCTCAAAAAGAAAAACTTCTGAACTAGTAAGTATTTGATGAAGTCAAGTTCTTCTAAATCTGCTGAATCTTCAAAAAAAAAAACAAAAAAAAAACATGAAAGTTTGGTGATTGAGGTATTTGACATGGTTATCAGTAACTGAAAGTAAAGCAATAAACTTTTTAATCACTTAAGTTGCAGTGATTTTGATCTTGATTTTCAGAGCTTGGAATGATTGATGCTCAAATCTTGACGCAATATTTTTTTTGCAACTGTAAACTAAAGCAAAGCGTCATTAGTTTCTGTTCACATTAATAACAAATCCGTGAGTGTTTTTACATACTTTGTATGTTTTTCTCAAATCGCCACGACACTTTTTAAATGTACCAACTCAAAAACTCACATGCCTACAGTTTGAAATCTGGGTTTTATTGCATATTCTTCTGCAAAGTGATGTCAGCCTTCCATATGAAATAAAATGTTCCAGCAATGGAAAATTAGATCAAATAATACACAAAGGCTTTTAAATTAACTGTTAATAAGACTCCCACTCAGCTGACTTTGTTCTTTCCACACACCTTTCATCAGGACTTTCCAGCAGAAGTTTTGGCTTTGTTGATCAGCGAGTGCAGGTAGGAGTAGAAAAACAGCAGATTATCATATTCTCCAGAGTACTCTTGACCCAGGCAGTGCTGATGGAAGTCTTTGAGGAAATAATAGATAGCCTCAATGGTAGCGAGGTAAGTGTCCGGTTTGCCTTTCTGGCTCCGCCAGAAACAAGTTTTTCTTGTCTTCAGTTCCACCTTGAGCAAACCTAAAGAAGAAAAAAAATCAAAACATGAAAACGTGAACGTCACCTAAGATACTTCCCTGATGTCAGAGTACGACTTTGACGACTACCTTGAAGCCTTTCGTCTGTGCTGATCTTGTTGCTCTGGTTCCAGGTGCTGTCGATGAAGACCACCCTCTGTAACGGGTAGACCCTTGACTCTGAGCTCTGAGCTTCATCTGGGTTCCCCGTCTGTGCGTCCTTAGCTGAGTCTGTGGCAGCGTGACCTTCGCCTTTCATCCTCTTTAGACAGGGTTCCCCAAAGGGGTCTCCCGACCTGTTTTTACTCCCGTCACGTAAACACTGGATCATTTCTTGAACTGAAACAGCCCCCGGGCCTGGGAACACCAACACTACCTAGGAAAAAACAAAACAAAAGCAGAGACACCGAATGGAATAGCATAACTTCCATGTTGACAAAAGGAGTTTATAAAATCTGCCGATTCTGCAGTGCCTTGATTTATGCACAGCTAAACTTGAGAAGCAGCAAAAGAGAAAAAGGTAGAATGTGAGTACATCTCAGCTGAGAGGGAGGAGAGAATAAAACTCATACAATAAAGTTAAAAGCCTTTAAAACGGCAAATCTAAAACTAGCTGTTTGAAATTAGGTACAAGAGCGCAGAAAAAAAGTGAAAGGAATCAATAGAGAAAAACCAAAGTGACTGAAAAACAACTGTATGCATTTAAACTATTATGCACAGTAAATGTTACAGAAAATATGGAAAAGCCCTATGAAGCCACACCCATTTATAACCACTGACAGTACATGGCTTCTGCTGACACTCTCATGAACCACACAGGGCAGCAGCTCTGCAGTTTCCTGTAGATTACAGAGCAAGGTCTCTACCTCTCAGCCTAAACACCCAATGATTCCTAATAGCATCTTAAGAGCAAAACCAGTTCCAGGATTTACTGAAACCCATCTAACCTTGTCTTTTTCAAACTCAGGAACGCAGGGGTAGGTATGCATCGTGACGTCGTTTGGGGCGAGAATCTTGGCGTGGACCGCCGTGCTCTTCCCGTCCGTTTCATTCGGATGCTTGATGATGTCTATCTTCACAGGGAGCTGAGCAAAACACAGCAATATGAAAAAGTTAGGTCGACAGGAAAGTTCATCACTGATGATGCATCGAAAAATATCTGAATCACAAATCACATCGCGAAACATTTAAAATTAATTTTCCAGAGGGACTGTTGATACAACACTAAGTGGATTTTTTTAGGACCTCACTGACCTTGATTACGGGAATTTCTTGCATGTTGTCACCCACTAATGAGCAGCATGTGTAGCAGAAGAACATCCTCGACCCTCCGCATTTAGAGCACTTTAACCTGCCTCTTTGCTGGGCTGTGTCCAGCACTGCATGTGATGCCAATTTCAGGCCCTGGAGAGGCTCCTTGGCGAGCTCGTGGGCGTCTGATGAATCACCGGTGACGGTCGGTTTGTCACGGCAACCAGAATAAAATCGCTGGTATCCATCCAGGCTGCTCATGGTTGCTGTTTCAGATCTGGATGTATTTGTATTGGAGTAGAATGACTTTGCAATCACTAAATGTTAGGAGGAAAAAAAAAAAACACAACTGATTTAGTAGTTACATGATGTAAAAAAACAAAAAGAGTGACAGAATAATGTGAAAATTACATTTATCCAGCTGGGAGTTATTTGACGAAGTCCAAACAGAATTATTACTTTTTTAAGACAAATGAGTTGAATTGAGGAGGCCGTTAGTAGTTAAAGAAATATGATACAATTAGCAATGCTGTCAGCAAAATCTTCTTTCATTCCAAAAACGTTCCCTTGAGGCACATATGAGCTGCTTCTTGCCAAACTGTACTTTCTTCTATTAACTTCTGAGAACAAAGCCAGAACGTCGCATTTAAACACTTGAAACTGGCACTTACTGCTCGCAATAAATGTCACACAATATAATAAATACTAATCTAATAACGGCGTGTCATTACTAAAATAAAACTTACAATACAAGCTGTTTAATATTATTTAAATGAGTGAGTGATTAAATATAAAATTGAATTAAAATATTATGCCATTAGATGCTAACGCATTCAATTATTTTAAAATTTCCTTAATTATGTCGTGGTTTCTGTGTTACAGTTCACAATAGAATTATTTAGACTGCAAATGGATCATAGTATTTCACTAGTTAACTTATGAGTAGGGCTGGCAGATATATTCATGGGGGTGTTACAGTAACAATTAAAATAAAAGAAGTATCTAAAAAAATTGCAAATGCCTTTGATGAAATAAAAACAAATACAATTAAATACAAAATTAAACAACGCATTTAGTTAATTGCTTATTTAAATAAATTATTTGTGCACGCTTTTTAAATTCTTATTATTTAATTGTATACTTGCATTTTGATTATTAATTCAAGTGTGGCATTTTCGGAGCGCAAAAGAAAGGTTGTAAATTGTTTGTCTGGATGTAAAAATGTTCTCTTATGATTCCGAAATTACTAAAAGATTTCCAAACTAGAACTTACCACTATGTTTATATTTTAGAAGCATATGCAACATTCAGGAAGAAGTGAATAACGATGATTATCTCTTCGTCCTGACGTCTGTTGAGTCTGTCCTCTACATGGCTGTGTTAAGAGCTAGAGAAACTGATCTAAACAAGTCTAACGAGGGACACATGGTGATGCCTAAACTTTTGGATCAGAGCATTTCCAAAAGCATAGCTTTCGTGAGGGGTTCCCAGGCTGCAGTGATTGGGATCACAAGTGTTTTAAGCGAACCAACAGATGAAATGCACATCTGTTTGTTTTACAAACTGAAGCTACATCAGTCTGTGAAGCTAACTACTGTTAGCTTCCCCACACATCAGGCAGTAAACATTAGCAGACACAAAGGCTTAGTTATTCGAGGAAAGCTCTGAGCAAAACAAAAGCTGTCGCATAATGTTTGCTGGCATCCCCGGTAAGATAAAACCCCAAGCAAAACAGCTCAAGCATGCCTACCAGTAAGCAGCCCGCGTCTTTCCCACATGCCGGAAATTCTACGGCGCAAGACGGAAATAGATACAAGAACTCCGTTGCCAAGCAACAACTAAGCAATCCGATTAACCTAGCGCCCTCAATGGACTAAAAGGAGATATTGCATGCAAAAAGGAGTAAACACATTTTCTTTTTTCAATAGAAATGAATAACTCTTGGGCATTTAACCACATCTATTTTTGTTACAACAAAGTTAATTAACTTTAACTAGTAAACCTCACAATAGTTATACCAAGGCAGGAAGGCACCATTTGTCAAAGTTAGTAATAATAATGACAAATGGTATTAGGACCATTTGTCCATTACTTGTGGAAATAAACTACCACAAGTAGTTTATTTCTTTAACTAAGGTAATAACAACTCTGATGTCAGTTGGTTTGATAAACTGACAGATTTAGAGAGTGTAATTAGTTTGGAATGTTGGAATATTTTACTTTTCCTAAGTTATTTAACCACGCAGATTTTGGTAGGGATAGGTCAACAATCCCATCTATGTCATTGCTATCTTAACTAATATTTTTTTTTCTATCCAGCTCACTTGGTTTTTAATGCATTACCATTTCGCTTAAACACAAAACTACCATTGCAGTACTCACTTTACAGTTTCAAGAAATTGAGAAATATATCAATTGAAATTGTTCAATAACAATAATGTACCAATACTAATTATTAACAGCTTTGATGTGGATAAGAGAATATGAACATAAAACAATGTTTAGCAAAAAATATTTTGGATTTTAAGATTTTTTTGATATGATCATATTTTTATTATCCCAAAGATTTTTTTTTCACACACTGTAAAAATATAATGCAGATCACTTTTAGATTCACTTGCCAATTAAAAAGAACAACAACTTATTGCTTGTGTTGTTGGTAAAAAGGCTACATCAGAGAAATTCACAAAGGGCTATCAAAGCCGTTTGTGCTTGATAAAATGTACAGTTTTTTTCTTGTTGGATTTGTTTTGCTGGTAGATAATGGATGAATATATTTATGTTCATCTTACACTGAAATACCAAAGTAATAGCTGTGTTACATATCATATAGATGTGACAACTTTCTGAATCTGTAGAAATATAGTGAAGAAACTAGTAATTACAGTCACATTCAGTTAATTAGAATAATTTAAAAAAATAATTATTTCAGTAACTCATGATTAATCATTGAATTAATTATTTATTAATTACACTCAGACTGATGTTTTCAAGTCTTTAATTGTGCTGATATTCTACTTACAATTACAGTTAATGGAAGCATGACATTTAAAATATTACATATTAGACTAATTTAAAAACATGTTCTTTTAAAGGGACAGTATTGTGTATTTTTCAGGCATATTGTGCCTTCTTATAGCACAGTCAAGCAACTATGTTACATTCAGTTATTACAAAAATGTCCTATATACTAAATACGACTTTTAAAAAATTGACTTTGCAATTTAGCGCCTTGAAATTGGACCTCTGTCTCTTTAAAAACTCCTCGCCTTTCCGAAACTCCGCCTTCAAGATGTCATGACAACGTAACTCCTCCTTTAACAATGTTTTTGGCAGCGTTTCACTGAGAAGTAGCACTTTTAAGGAGCTCTGCTGATGCGCAGTTCCACCAGATGTTCCTGGCAATTAGCAAACACCTGAAGGAGCTGAGTGAGGAAGTCACGGAGGAGGGGAAGCTGCAGCTCCAACCAGGAACTTTGACCTCTAAGGCGGGGCTCTGACCCCACAAGCGTTTTGCACAGTTGAATGGTTCCCACGGGAGATTAAAAGATTTCTCACACGAATGGTTAGGGTTGTCCATAATTTTCGCGATTTTGTGATGTGAATTGTGAATTCCCATTATGATGTGAGAAAAAAAACACCCTTTTTATTTGTATCTCAACATTAATTATCCATTGTGTTTACCATTTGTCTTTATAGTATATAAATGGTTGTTTCACTCTGCCAGACATTTATGGATTTCCTGTGCTCAAAGTCTGTGGTCTGATGTCTTTGCCATAACAGCTTTGTAAAATAGTCTATAACTTTTTGAAGAGCTACTTGCCACGCACCAGACATTCTCTGATTTTCAGACCAAAAGCACGTTACCCTTTAGCTCTTACTTGAATTAAAAATAAATAAATAAATAAAAAGTAAGTGGAACACAATCTGAATCTAAATGGGACACAAATAATGACAGAAACATGTTTTCTACTTGCCAAGAGTAAGACTGCTTCAGTTGCTCCACTTTCACAGTGATGTCATTCCGACATTTACAAATTGCATCGGAAATATGTTTGGCATCTTCAGATAATTCAAGAATTTATTATCTTGAAGTCCACTCAGTTTGAATGCTAAACTCTTGAACAGTTCCAGCAATGATACTTTATATATTTCCACCTCTTAAGCAATATCCTTTGAGAGGATGTTGCTTGAATTAACTGTTTCCAAAAAAAGAGTTGCTGAAATTTACCATACATGTCATGCTCTCAGGCATGATGATAAAGTAATTTATCACAGCTGTTTCAGGGCATTATTTTAGCGAGCCTATGATTTTCCATACTGGGATAGGAAAAATAAATAAATACAGGCTGTTAACTTCTGTTTTGAAAATTGTAAAACATGATCTGACTCATTATTTTTTAAATAAAATGTGACCTTATTCCCATTTTACTGCTGCTTTATAAAAGCACCCTTTTTATATCCTTCCTTGTTCTGCAGTGTGTTGTTACATTTTTAACAATATCGTCCAGTTCTTTGCAATAATTACAGCAATTTACCTGCAGATATATTGAAAACAATTGCAACATGTGAGATCTAAAACCGATTCACTAACTTTTTTCACCTCACCAGCAATGGTTAAGATGTGTGCGCGCCGCTGGAACACGGAGTAAAGATGGCGTGACTCAATATCCCACACCATCTTCTCTGTTCCTTTGCACTGGAACAAAGACACTTAGTAATCCTTGGAAAAGCCATAAACATTGACGAGTCATTTAAAGCCAGACGGATTACTGACCAGTTTCGGTTATGGTAATTTTGCTAAGTACAAAGACATGTGTTACTCATTTGCCATGGACCTTTTCAACTTTTAAAGAAATGACCCATGAGAGACAGTCGACTGAATGTAATCAACCATTTCTAGGATTGTATGAGTCCATGAAAGACTGTACTGTACTTTAAAATGAACATTCGTTTTGTGCAACTGGTGACACATAATGACAAATGCAACCCACCAGGGTAACCTAAGGGTGTTTAAGCACCTTATTAATCACAAAGGTTCTTCTATGTTTTGTTCATTGCTTAATTCACTGCCTCTGCTTGCCCGGGTTTCTCCCGTTGAGATCCTAGATTTGTTTTGCAAGGCAAACCTGTTCAAGATATTAACAACACAGTTCAAATATAAAGATCAGAGTTTACACCATTTAATTTGTGGATAGTTTTGTAGATGACAGCCAGTGTTTTGTTTTTTTGGGGAGGCTTTGCAGGAGTATTGCTTACTTGGGTAGTTTTCAGGGCCAATCTGGTCCCTGCATGCCAAAACAAAAGCTGTCGCTGAATTGTTGGTCTTAATTCCAACACTCCCTGTTTTTGATACTAATTAGCAGGATTGGATGGCCTATGAAGGTTTCTGTGGGAAGGGCATTTTTCAGGCCATAAAATTCAATTCGCACTGAAGCCATTTACAGTGAGTGTGAAGTGCTGAGTGTGAACTCCTGGGGGGCATTTCAGCTCCTTTAAGTCTCAGGTCAACGTAACCTGATCTTAGATAAAAGGGAGAAAATACATGGATTGATGGGCAGATGGATCTTCAAAAGTTAGATCTGCTGCATAAATACAGACATAATTTAGTAGAAAGTACAAATATCTGATCCAGTTCTCTGTCCTCATCCTATCTTCTGTTATGAGAGTACAGCAGTGATACTATTTCCCTCTGGTCTAAAGTTTATTGGAGTCTCCTTGCAAAGGGGTGCAAACACAGAACACACTAGCAACAGATTTCCTTTGGGAAGGAAAGTTTTTATGTTTCCTGAGATGTATCAAGTTCAGTTGTGTGTTCTCAACCTCTCTCTCTGTTCGTCCTTATCCACCTTTTTTTTTTCTTTGTTTGTTTTTATGCTCCCCTCCTGTCGGGTGTTCCTGGCTCCGTTGTTAACAGCCAGACGCAGACCTCACTGTTTTTGTAGACATTGCCCCTGTCTGCGCATGTAGCCTTTAATACGGGACACATGTGGTTTTCTGTGTTTATGCTTATACAAAAAATGCAATCCTGCTGTTATGAAGCATCACAATTAAGAGTAAATCATTGTTATAGAACAGTTTTTCATCCTAAGAGGTTCATCAGATTGCACAGTAGCTTTTTTTTTTTTTTTTTTTACATGCACAAAAATAAAGAATCACTCGGATTTCTTCATGCTGGGTTTTGAAACAAGGTGACATCACCTACGTAGATTACGGAGAGATTTAGCCATTTTCACAGAGCTAATTGTTTGGTTTTGGTGTCAAAAATAAACAGCGTCTAATCATTAATGACGCAGAATGAAAACCGTGTAGACAAACTGTTAAACAATTCACGTTTATTCAGAGGTGGCTTCATGAAGCAATACGTTTCACTGTGCTGTCCATTTATCCACTGCAGATCCAAATATAAAAGAGAGTTGCTATTTCAGGAAGAAAATGTCCAAATGCAATCGGCGCCTTTATTTCACACATTGCAGGTTGTAACAGTTTGCATCTGGTGTGCCTGTGCTGCATCCTTTCTGTTGGAGGGTTCTCGCTGTCGTTGGTCGGCTCCAGCCTCACGTCCTTCCTACTGGGAATTCACGGCCTTGAGCCTGAAATGTGTTTACGTTTTGAGCATGTTACAAATTATCTGCTAAGACTAACTTTGCGTGACTTGGCAGAAGCCCTCACCTTGCTCAGATGTTGTTTGGGTCAATCGTATTTCATAGGCTTGCTCTCTCAATTTTACTGTCTCCGTCTGACAGGGGTTTTCCAAGCCAGATGTGAACCCTGGCAAAACGTGCTCTCTGTGTCGGTGAGCATTTTTATTTTGTGGGGGGTTAGGGGGGAATCCACTCTTGTGCTTAAATAACTAAATGCATGTGTTGGCAGCCTGCCGGTAAGTCTGCAATATTATCTTTTACACCGACAAGACTCTACTTTTACTGTACATGAAGTAAACTTTGATGCATCTTCCATCATAAATTCATAATCGCACCCCTTGTGGTGCATTTCGTGTAGGTCTCTCTTATCAGATTGGATTAATCTGAATTATTTTGTCAGGATTCTCTAGGGACACAAGCATTTTCCCCCAAATTTATTTACAACATCCAAATAATCATCCAAAGAACAAAGGAAGCATTTAAATTTGATACATTGAGTTTGTTTTTACTAGTAATAGGTTTTCTCAACAGGATAATGCAAAATCCAGAGTTAAAGAGTACATTAGGCTGCCAAACCGGGGTAATTTTACCATAACACTGAAATCACAGCAAATAATAGATCATCAGACCTCTTTGTTTATTAAGTATGACTATATCATAGTGGATATTACAGACATGCAAAAGCTGAGAATAAATACCACGTTTGTCTTTACTCTCTCATTAATAAACAGAATAAATAATGCTGAATGTCATCACAGTATATAACACACACCTCTGTCTTCAAGTTCCCCCAGAGCTTTCTAGTCTTAACGTCAGTTTAGTTTATGGCAGGATAAAGGCTCGGTTCATAAAGTTCACATGCAGTCTAACCCGAGCACAAGTGGCTGTGAAGACGTTCAAAGCAACATCTAACAGAGAGCTGAATGTTTCCATTTCAGTTTGATGTCTTGTTGACAAGTCGACTTAAGAAGTTTCATAAGCGAAGGGATGTGAGTTTATTTTGAGGTTTATTATACCCTCTAGTGGAGGGAGAGAAAAAAAATTATGCGCATGTCGGCTTTGTACTAAGGAGGGAATTTGGGGGGCCGTAGGTGAGGAAGTGCTGCAACGCCATAGACAAAACTCTGGTAATATTTATTACATTACAGTATCAAATATTGAATCTGTGGGTATTTTTCCAGCTGGCACTCAGTACAACAGGAAAGTCTGAAAAGGAACATAAAGAAAAACCCTTTCAAACAAATATCTTATCTTTTAGTGTAGGGATTATTTTCACTTACTAAGATATTTGCTCTGTATATATATCTGGATGTCTGTTCAGCAGCAGCAAAAACCTTTCAGCGTTTTAAGATGAAATATGAAAAGAGAGTCAGTGAGCAGCTACAGTGTACTTGACCAGAGTCCATGCAGAAAATTACACACACACGCACGCACGCACGCACGCACGCACGCACGCACGCACATCTATCACAATAAGCTTGACTTGCTGTTCATATTTTCATTAACTACAAGTGACCCCTACTACATGCACTATGTCAGCTCTGTATGAATGTATCTGGTGCAGTGGAAGGTAAAGACAAGCCCAGCTTGCTTCAGCACTTTTTGGTCAGACCAACTATCCCCTCTGAATAATTATTACATTTATTTTATTTTATTCTTTGATTAAATACATCCCCCTCATCCGGCAGCTTGGTGGCAAATCATTTGTAAAGAATACAGTCCGGACTGCATGTAGAAGTGTGTGTGTTTCTTTATGGTTTGGTAAGAAAATACTTCTGTTTTAATACAATTTATACTATTTACTTCAAAATAACTTCAGTCCATGTTTGCAGTTTCAGTATCTTGTATGATGGAGACTGTCGTAGCTTATGATACATTCGTTTCTCAGTTATTAATACGACTGAACGTTAGGAGAGCGGAGAGTGATGCTTGTAATGAGACTACATGTGTCTGTTATGATATAAATGTGACCTGAGTCACACAGTCTGGGACAAAGTCTTAAGTTTCTTCACTCCACTCTCCTCTCCTCCTCCCAGCATTTCATCGGGATGAAGTGAGAAGCTACGCTTGCCTTCCTGGTCCTCTTCCCCTTCATTGGCCGCCCCCTCTGATTTAGCGCTATGAACATTTCCTTTGCAGTCCACTTTGCAGAGGAGTAAGCGTTGTAGTGGTTCTCTAGGAAGCCCTCTTTGAAGTCGCAGTTTTTATTGTAGGTCTTCTGCAATGACAATATATCAAACCTTTATTGTGACGTTTCAGAACTCTTCCTCCGCGACACGTCAGTTCAACACCGAATGAAATGCAATACCTTGGCTTGCAGATTCCCACCCTTGTTCATGCAGATGTAATACTGGCTCTTTACAGCTTTGATGGCCAGTGTGGGCCCCTCGGACACCGTTCTGATCTCCAGGATACCTGTCAGACAGCCAGGCAGTAAAGAAATGAGACACACTGCAGAAAAGATAAGGAACTGTCAACATCCATCTTTCACTCCAGCTCCACGCTGACCTCAACATTCATCTTCATTAGCAAAACAACATGGAGGTTCCTGCGATTAATCAGTCTGTGGTCTTTCTGGCTTAGTTCAAGTCTTGTTAACTTGCCTGGGTGGCCATTAGACAAACCACAACCTATGCCATTGCACATATGGGAGACAGATTAAGCTTCTCTCCCGTGAGATTGAGAAAACTGCCTCCTTGCATGTGCTTTGCACGCTACAGTTTAGCTCTGCTCTTCAAATCTGTTGCAAGGCAGAACATTTGTGCTCCGTTTTATTGTTTGTTTTGAGAAAATACATGTTGCCAATAAAAAAGTGCTCCAAGTAAGTTGTTTTAAATGAAGGAAATGAATGAAAGTCCTACTACTTTATCTACAATATCATCAGAGGTGGGTAGTAACGAGTTATATTTACTTCAGTATTTTTTTTGGGGGGGCCGGGGGGAGTGCTTTTAGGAGTAGTTTTACTAGACTGTTATTTTTACTTTTACTTTGGTAATATTATCATGAAATATCTCTAGTCTTAATTGAGTAAAATCTCAAAATACTCTACCCACTGTGACTTGAAAACAAGCTTATTTTAACAAAAATATCCACTAGAAACACTCCTACAGTTTTGGTTAAAGTAGGACATTGTGTTTATACACAAACTTTGTCTGCTGTGCAATTTGGAGGTTGACAGATTATATAATACACTGCATGAATTGTCACTGGAAGTTTTTTTCTTTTCTTTTTACCCTGTCCTGTATTTGTGTTACCTGCTGTAAGTTTCAGTGCTCCAGGTTTTATATTGAAAGAAATTGAGCTAGGAAAGTGTTTGAAATCTTGTTAAAATCCAACTAAAGATCCAGCCAAAATTTCCACATAACTATATTTTTGTCAATCTGACATAATTCTTAAAAATGAAATAATTTACGTTTTGATCAGTCACTCAGTATTTGAATAGCCTTCTTGGACAGCTCCTTTTTGCTTTTACTTGAGTAAAAATATGTCAAAGTAGTTCTACTCTAACAATTTGAGTATCATGTAAAACAATATATAAGCAGATGAAAGTCTGGGTAATGAATCTGTTGAATTAGACTTAAAGCTTGTCTGAATGCAGCAATATGTAGGGCTTACTATGTTGTTCTTCTCATTGACTCCAGCGAATGAATAAACCGTGAAATGAAATTCTCATCTTTTACATAAACACAAATTAATTTCATGAACAACAACAAGGTCCTGATGACAGAGTTTTGGTTACGTTAAAGCCTCAGTGTCACTTTCATTATTCTATGTAAAAAATATTATTTCTTTTGACAAGCAGATAGAGGAAAAAAAAAAAAAAAGGAAAACTCTTCTGAGGTTCTCCAGATTGACATTAAGCATGCATGCGTCTTTGCCAGATCACAAACAGATGGTAGCGTCCCGATCTGGAGATGTTGTTTGTGCTCTGCTTGCCCTTTTAATTTGTCCTTCTAATTGTGAGCATTGACTACTTTGCTCAAATTATTCTAACCCAGCCTGTCTGATCTGCTGATTGAACTCGTGATGATTAAAGGTACAGCTGACGCTGAATTCGTGTTATGTTAAACATTCATTTGCTCTTTTACAGTCATTTCATTTGGGAGGAACGGATCGGGACATGTTGTTGCTTTTAATGTTTGGTAATGTAATCCGCTGGCCAGCTAATGCTCTTTATCAGTTCCAGTCATTTGGTGCATCATGAAAAGATGAAGCACATTTCCACAGACATGCATACACACACACATTTAAGACATTCTGGCTCTGAAGCAGAGAGCCTCTCAGGCAATCACCAGCTTAAACAGATTTGCCATCACTTGCTGACTCTGGCGAGGCAAACAATCTTGTGGGTAGAAACCCCAATCCTGATGTCTCTGAAGACTGCTGAAGCTCGGATTTGCCTTTGCCGCTAAGATTCCAGCAGACAGCCTTTCAAGAACAGGATATTGTAGAGGGGTTTTCTGAAATTATGTTGTTCTGTCACGCTGATACTGAAAGCACTTATATGTTCTAAAGCAAAAGGGAGCAAAATTTGTAACATTTTAACATCGGCTGCAATATTTTCTCGGTTAGTCCCATGTCTTTCAGGTCTTTCTACATTTCAGCTGGCAAATTTTGCATGTTTTTAATAGTATTGGTCAAACAAAAAGAAAAAAATGATAGCTGTGGCCATGCCTTAACACGGGCCTATTAGGGCAGTGACTTATTGCACATCTGAAAACACTAAATGCCTTCATTTCATGTCAAAATTTATAGAAGTAAATACATTTGTATGTACATTTCATCACAATTTATTTGCACATTTTCAGTAAAAAAAAAAAAAATTGTAGTAGTAGACATTTATCCTATAAAGAAATAGTTTTATAATTTGATGGCGGTATCACTTTCTGTACCACCATGAAAAGCTCTGAAGATAAGTAAAAATATATATTTTAAACAATATAAATGATAATATAAGTAAAAAAAAAACTTCAAAGAGTAAATGAGATAAAATATATTATATTATATTATATTATATTATATTATATTATATATATTTTATGCAGCATAAAAGATAAGTTCAGTGGAAGTGGTTGGTTTTCTGGTCGATGTAATGCACAATCCCATAACAAGGTTTTTGTCTTGTTTCAAGAAAAGAAGTCTAGCATTCTCTAAACTTAAAAAAAAAATTCCCAGCTAGTATCATCAAAAGACTGTTGATTAAAAATAAAAAAAAACAACATTTATTTGGCTCTTTGCGTGCAAGTCCCAGCCACATGTGGGTGTCTCAGATGTTCAGTCTTTCATTTCCAGTTGTTGTGCAATACATCTTTTCCATGAGGCATCTTCTTTTAAAGCCAACATTTTTCCCTCTGCCACACTGTCAGATAGGAGGAAACGATAACCACGCAAAACATCCTCACTGTGACTGCAAGTTTTAGTCGCATCCCTACATATAAACGTTGAAAAAAATGAATTTTCCACCGCAGTGACTTGAGCAGATAACCGTGTTAAACTGCTGCTGTCAAAGCTGGCAAATTAAATGTGTCGGTCTTTAGTTGTGCTGGCAAGAGCTGAGTGAATCGGCAAACATTTTTGTTTCAAGGTAGTTGAGTTTGAGATTTTAGTTGTAGTATGTTTTTACTTTTCTTCATTACAGCCAGAATTTGACTTTCACCTGCTTTCTGTCCTTTGTAATAACAACACTACACATTACATCTCCTTATTGTTTCTTTCAAACCGGCCAAGCAAAGTACTAAACCTTCAAAATATTAAATCTTAAGAGAAAAACATGCCTGAGATGATCTTCACTCGCATTCAAAACGACATTTTCTGCATGTAATAAAAAACAGAAAAACCTGTAATTAGCCCAAGCAATTAAAACAAGACCACATCCTTACTGTAGCAGTTGGTAGGATCTTGAGTTCCCGTAATGTTGCCCGAGTCATCAATCGTGAGGAACCACTGCGTGCCGCTGAACAGCTGTCGAATGCGCACATCTCCTCCCTCCATGTAATCATAGTTCCTGGTGTGGCGCTCGTGTTTAGAGCAGTTCATGATGGCAACACGTTGCTCGGGGGTGCAGTCACTGTAGACCACACACACGCTGCCAAGCAAAAAGATCGCGTGCAGGTAGAGTCCTGAGAGCAGACTTTGAAGGTTCCATGTCAGCATCCATTTGCGCATTATAATGCAATGCTGTGGGGATCAATGAGGAACATGCTGAGACGCGAGCTCAAGAGCTGAGCGCTGTTCCTCAACCCAGCGACCTCCTGACCCCTGCCTTGTATCTTTCAGGTCTGTGTTTCAGGGACTCCTAGAGGGATGGGAGGAAGACTTTGTGAGGTTGGGTTGAGTTCAAAGGTGAGAAGTCTTGTGAAAACCCCCCACCCCCAAAAAACAAAAAGATGGCAGAATGGGGACTTTATAGGTTTGCGAGTCCATATATAAGGAGTTCGTCAATCGCTTGATCCCCTTGAGATGATAGTCCAACAAACAATGGAATAATCCAGATTAGGGATGGCTGTACTGGTTGTCACTGTAAAAAAAAGATTGATTCGCAAGATGTCTTATCACATAGGTGTTGAATAATGCAAATAGATGAATAAATATTCAAACACTTGTGTTTTAAAGTGGTATATCTCTATACTATAGTACAAATAGCCTCTCACAAAAACGTCTTTTAAATAGTAAATCAGAATTTTGCCAGTGATTTTCTTCCTTTTCACGAGTCATGCCTCCAACAGAGTAAAATAATACTTCAGATTGCTTCACAACTATAAAGTCTCTCCTCTTTCGGCAAGAGGAGAGACTGAACAAACAATATCTGTGGATCGTCAACTTACATGTGCTCTGAAGCGATGACGGATGTTGTCAGACGCGTGCTGCTTTTCAGCACCAGTGATGAGACTCCTCAGGTCTGAAGCTGCAGTTAAACCCAGGTAAACCTGGTTCAGTGATGCAATAAAGCCAAGCAAGAGGTGAGAACCGCTGTCAGTCCTCATCTAGGCTTCCCTGCTTCTGGCAAAGCTGACTCTGTGCATCCTCCGTCGTGCACCCTGCTTAGATAAATGCCTGCTGCTGACCTCACTTGAGAGCAATTAGATCCCAACCAGTCAGCTGTCCATGGCTCAGATGCAGTGGAGAAACACCCTCTCTGGCGCACGCTGCCACTCGCCCACCAGACATGAGAGGGAGCTATAAACGCTCGAAAACACCACTCTCTGCTCTGCACAGAGCTCCAGAGTGCTGTAAAAACACGGCCACGCACACCCAGTCGTGGAGTGTTTTCCACAACTTCCCTTAGCAATGTTCTAAACGGCTTTTTGTGTTGCATATCATAAATCTGACTCACTTTCACTCAAAGGACAGGTTAGATATTTACTCAAGTTACAAAGCTTCACAGGATCTATCTCCTTTCATTTCAGATGTCATAATTAATTTGCGGTTTTTGACTTGGCTCACTGAGTCATGTGAGAGGATTTACTGGCTTGAGTGAAAACATCAAAGAGGTCTTTTAGCGCTCACTCGGATCCGGCATAATAGTGGGAAGCAACAAGTTATGCCTCACAGGTTTTCATCCAGAGAAAGAAAAGCAGAGGACATGGCTGCTAAGAGGAAGAAGTCATCTCCTTGTTAGAGGTCATGCATCCTTTCACTCTTTTTGTGTTTTGTATTTAAAGTCTCACTCTATTGCTCTGAATGCTTCTCTTAGACGTCCCACTTCAAAAGTTTATATGCGCCCTACAAAGATGCGCTTGCCACTGGGAAGGTCAGGACTCCGGCCGCGGCAGCTCCCCTGATCTGTCACGTCGCTCCGGCTTGTTCAGCTGTCCTTTATATCACCACAGAGACAGTTCATGTTCTGGTCTTGTGCATTAGCAAAGTAAAAACCCAGTTGAACAGAAATAACACAACATGACTTGTTGCACATGCACCATGTTTCAGACGGGTTTACTTTAAATCATGCGGGAGTGTTTTCTGAGAGGTTGTTTTCCACGTTGGAGGTGTCTCTGAAGCAGACCAGGGGCATGTAGCACCTGGTGAAGTCCCCCGAGGCAGATTATTTCAACGAGAAGGGCCAGACGCAGTCAGGATTCCCAGAACCACATGAAATGAGTGACCTTGCCTGGAATTTGAAACCTGGACCCCTCTTCTTGCAGACAGGCTTGCAGGAAGAGCTGCAGGTGACACCTTATGGTATTTGCACGGAACAATGCATTTGTCCCTGTTGGCTGTATTTTATTGGGGAATCTGTGTTTGGTTATGTTGGCATACCATTTGGCTGACTGCTTGAGATGAAAGGTCTAACCCTTGAGTTTGAAATGACCCCGAGTTGCTGGGAAACAAGTTAGAGCAGGTGGGAGACTGGCCTTGGCCTTACGACTTCACCATGGGGAGTAGCGGTCTGTCCTTTTGTAAAAAAAAAAAAAAAAAGCCTAAAAAGTGCTAAGAGAGGGGCTTCCACAAAACCACCCAGATCACGGCTGCCATTAGCTGTTTCTTTTTTCAAAAGAGAATAACAGCGACTAATTTATGAACTTGATGTTTTCGTGTTGAATGATCTGCCTTTCGTGTGTTTTTGTGCAGTAGTGTTGGGAAGTATCCATGGCTGCAATCTTTGATTTGCTCCCAGAGATGGTGAAGATAAGGCGCAACCTGTGATGTCAGCTTCAGGGTGTTTCTGTTAGAAACAGAGGCTGGAAATGAAAGTCTCTCGTTTTAAAGTCGCTTCCTAAACGGCAGGTGCAGTGAATAGAATAATACAATTACACAATATGAATGGTATGATTGTAGAAGCCTAAATTCAATTTTAGTTCATTCAGACCTTTAGGATAAATTATGTTTATATTTCTTAT